>NC_065598.1:102898633-103212287 GCF_024542745.1 Macaca thibetana thibetana | reverse complement strand
CTACTGACCCCACAGAAATACAGACTACCATCGGAGAATACTATAAACACCTCTCTGCAAATAAATTAGAAAATCTAGAAGAAATAGATAAATTCCTGGACACATACACCCTCCCAAGACTAAACCAGGAAGAAGCTGAATCCCTGAATAGACCAATAACAAGTTATGAAATTGAGGCAGTAATTAATAGCCTACCAACCAAAAAAAAAAAAAAAAAAAAAAAAAAAGCCCAGGACCACATGGATTCACAGCCAAATTCTACCAGAGGTACAAAGAGGAGCTGGTACCATTCCTTCTGAAACTATTCCAAAAAATTGAAAAGGAAGGACTCCTCCCTAACTCATTTTATGAAACCAGCATCATCCTGATACTCAACTCAGGAAGAGACACAACAAAAAAACAAAACTTCAGGCCAATATCCCAGATGAACTTCAATGAAAAAATCCTCAATAAAATACTGGCAAACCGAATCCAGCAGCACATCGAAAAAGTAATCCACCACAATCAAGTTGGCTTCATCTCTGGGATGCAAGGCTGGTTCAACACATGTAAATCAATAAATGTAATCCATCACATAAACAGAACCAAAGAAAAAAAAAAACACATGATTATCTTAACTGATGCAGAAAAGGCCTTCGATAAAATTCAACATCCCTTCATGTTAAAAAATCTCAACAAACTAGTTATTGATGGAACATATCTGAAAATAATAAGAGCTATTTATGACAGACTCACAGCCAATATCATATTGAATGGGCAAAAGGTGGAAGCATTCCCTTTGAAAACCAGTACAAGACAAGGATGCCCTCTCTCACCACTCCTATTCAACCTAGTATTGGAAGTTCTGGCCAGGGCAATCAGGCAAGAGAAAGAAATAAAGGTATTCAAATAGGAAGAGAGGAAGTCAAATTGTCCCTTTTTGCAGATGACATAATTTTATATTTAGAAAACCCCATCATCTCAGCCCCAAAACTCCTTAAACTGATAAACAACTTCAGCAAAGTCTCAGGATACAAAATCAATGTGCAAAAATCACAAGCATTACTTTACACCAACAATAGACAAGCAGAGAGCCAAATCGTGAATGAACTCCCATTCACAATCACTACTAATAGAATAAAATACCTAGGAATACAGCTAACAAGGAATGTGAAGGGCCCTGTCAAGGAGAACTACAAACCACTGCTCAAGGGAATAAGAGAGGATACAAGCAAATGCAAAAACATTCCATCCTCATGGACAGGAAGAATCAATATTGTGAAAATGGCCATACTGCTCAAACTAATTTATAGATTCAATGCTATTCCCATCAAACTACCATTGACGTTCTTCACCGAATTAGAAAAAGCTACTTTAAATTTCATATGGAATCATCAAAGACCCTCTATAACCAAGACAATCCTAAGCAAAAAGAACAAAGCTGGAGGCATCATGCTACCTGACCTCAAACTGTACTACAAGTAACCAAAACAGCATGGTACTGGTACCAAAACAGACATATAGACCAGTGGAACAGAACAGAGACTTCAGAAATAACACCACACATCTACAACCATCTTATCTTCATTGAACCTGATAAAAACAAGCAATGGGGAAAGGATCTCCTATTCAATACATGGTGCTGGGAAAACCTGCTAGCCATATGCAGAAAACTGAAACTGGACCCCTTCCTTACACCTTATACAAAAATTAACTCAAGATGGATTAAATACTTAAATGTAAAACCCCAAATTATAAAAACTGTAGAAGAAAACCTAGGCAATACCATTCAGGACACAGGCATGGGCAAAGACTTCATGACAAAAATGCCAAAAGCAATTATGACAAAAGCCACAATCGACAAATGGGATGTAATTAAATAAAGAGCCTCTGCACAGCAAAAGAAACTATCATCAGAGTGAACAGGCAACCTACAGAATGAGAGAAAATTTTTGCAATCTATCCATCTGATAAAGGTCTAATATCCAGAATTTACAAGGAACTTAAAGAAATTTACAAGAAAAAAAAAACAATCCCATAAAAAAGTGGGCAAAAAATATGAACAAACACTTCTCAAAATAAGACATTTACGCAGCCAACAAATGAAAAAAATGCTCAACAATCAAAAAAACAAAAAACAAAAAACAAAAAACAGGGCCAGCCATGGTGGCTCATATCTGTAATCCCAGCACTTTGGGAGGCCAAAGCAGGTGGATCACCTGAGGTCAGGAGTTCGAGACCAGCCTGGCCAACATGGTGAAACCCCATCTCTACTAAAAATACAAAACTTAGCCAGGCATGGTGGCAGGCGCCTGTAGTTCCAGCTACTCGGGAGGCTGAGGCAGGAGAATTGCTTGAACTCAGGAGGTGGAGGTTGCAGTGAGCCGAGATCATACCACTGTGCTCCAGCCTGGGCAGCAGAGTGAGACTCTGTCTCAAAAAAAAAAAAAAAAAAAAAAAGAAAGAAAAGAAAAAGAATGCTCAGCATCATTGATCATTAGAAAAATGCAAATCAAAGCCACAATAAGATACCATCTCATGCCAGTCAGAATGGCGATTATCAAAAAGTCAGGAAACAATAGATGCTAGTGAGGCTGTGGAGAAATAGGAACATTTTTACATTGTTGGTGGAAATGTAAATTAGTTCAAACATTGTGGAAGGCAGTATGGTGATTCCTCAAGGATCTAGAACCAGAAATACTATTTGACTCAGCAATCCCGTTACTGGGCATATACCCAAAGGAATATAAATCATTCTACTATACAGTCACATGCACACGTATGTTTATTGCAGCACTATTTACAATAGCAAAGTCATAGAACCAACCCAAATGCCCATCAATGATAAACTGGATAATGAAAATGTGGTACATATACACCATGGAATACTATGCATCCATAAAAAGAAATGAGATCATGTCCTTTGCAGGGACATGGATGAAGCTGGAAGCCATCATCTTTAGCAAACTAACAGAGGAACAGAAAACCAAACATCACATGTTCTTACTCATAAACGGGAGTCGAACAATAAGAACATAGGACACAGGGAGGGTAACAACACACACCAGGGCCTGTTGGGGGTGGGGGATGAGGGGAGGGAACTTAGAGGACGGGTGAATAGGAGCAGCAAACCACCATAGCACATGTATACCTATGTAGCAAACCTGCACGTTCTGCATATGTATCCCAGAACTTAAAGTAAAAAGAAAAAAAAGAAAAAGAAAAAGAAAAAAAAAGAGAAAAATAAAAAAAGCAAGAGGTGTAAAATTTGTACACTGAAAACTATACAACATTGATGAAGGAAATTAAAAGAGATTTAAATAATTGGAATATATTCTCTGCTCATGGATTGGAAGACTCAATCAATATTGTCATAATGATAGTACTTTCCAAATTGATCTATAGATTCAACATAGTCTCTACTAAAATCCCAGCTGACTTTATCAAAATTGACAGCTAATTCATGAATTAATATAGAGTCACAAGAGACCCAGAATAACCAAAACAGTCTTGAAAAAGAAGTACAAAGTAGGATGACTCACACTTTCTGATTTTGAAATTCACTACAAAGCCATAGTAATCAAGACCGTAAAGTGGTGGCGTAAGGATAGATGTATAGATCAAGGCAGTAGAATTGAGAGTTCGCAAATAACCCCTCACATTTATGGTGAAATAGTTCAATTTAAAAATGGACAGATGATTTGATTAGATATTTCACCAAAGAAGATATACAAGTGGCCAATAAGCCCATGAAAAGATGTTCAACATCATTAGCCATCAGGAAACTGTAAATCATAAGCATAATGAGCTACCACTTCACACACAATATGACAGACATATTAATAAATAAAAAGATGGCCAGATGCGGTGGCTCATGCCTATAATCCCAGCACTTTGGGAGATCAAGGCGGGTGGGTCACTTGAGGTCAGCAGTTCAAAGCCAGCCTGGCCAACATGGCAAAACTCCATCTCTACTAAAAATACAAAATATTAGCCAGCTGTGGTGGCACATGCCTGTAGTCCCAGCTACTCAGAAGGCTGAGGAAGGAGAATTGCTTGAACCCAGGAGGCAGAGGTCATAGTGAGCTGAGATGGTGCACATTCACTCCATTCTGGGTGATGGAGTGAGATTCTGTCTCCGAAAAAAACAAAATAAAAGATGGACAATAACAAGTGTTGACGAATATATGGTTAAAATTTAACCCTCCAATATTGCTGATGGGAGTGTAAAATGGTATAGTCACTTTAAAAAACAATTGGGCAGTTCCTCTAAAAGTTAAACATGGAGTTACCATTTGACCAGTAATTCCACTCCTAGGTATATACTGGAGAGAAAGGAAAACATATGTCCCTATAAAAACGGTCCCCATATAAACACGAATGTTTATAACAATATTATTCATAATAGTCAAAAGGTGGGAAAAAAAACAAATGTCTATCAACTGATGAATGGATAAAGACATGTGGTATATCCATACAATAGAATGTAATTCATCAATAAAGAGGAATGAAGTACTGGTGCATGCTGAACATGAATGACCCACGAAAACATGCTAGGTAAAAAAAGCAAGTGGCAAAAGACCATATATTTTATTATTCCATTTACACAAAATGTCCAGCATAGGCAAACCTATAGACGGCAAGTAGACCAATGGTTGCTTAGGGCTAGGTGGTGATTAGGAGGGAAATAGGGAGCGACCGCTAATAGGTACAGATTTTGTTTTGGGAGGGGCAAAAAATGTTCTAAAATTAGATTGTGATAATGGCTGTATAACCCTGTGAATATATTAAGTATATTAAAAAAAATTGTATTGTGCGCTTCAAATGGGTGAATTTTATGGCTTTAAAATTATATCTAAACAAAGCTGTTAATTTTTTTAAAGCACAGCTCTGGGCACATGATGAACTCTCAATCTTTAAAAAAAAAGAGCAAAAGGCTGGGGGTGGCGGCTCACGCCTGTAATCCCAGCACTTTGGGAGGCCGAGGCGGTGGATCACCTGAGGTCAGGAGTTTGAGACCAGCCTGGTCAACATGGTGAAACCCCGTCTCTACTAAAAATATCAAAAAATTAGCTGGGTGTGGTGGTGGCCGCCTGTAATCCCAGCTATTCAGGAGGCTGAGGCAGGAGAATAGCTTGAACCCAGGAGGCGGAGGTTGCAAGGAGCCAAGATCATGCCACTGCACTCCAGCCTGGGCAACAAGAGCAAGACTCTGTCTCAACAAACAAACAAACAGACAAACGAACAAACAAAGCAAAAAAGGGTACTCTGTATTGTGAAGGGACTTTATGTGGTTTATCGCACACAATCCTGTCAAATTCCTCATGAAGCAGGTAATAGTATTATCCTCATTTTACATATGAGGAAACTGAGACGAAGTTTCTGGCATTTAGTTATGATCACATAGCTAAGATATGGCAAAACAGGGACTGGAACCCAAGTCTCTGTGACTTCAGATCTCAAGCTCTTGCAATTTTCCATAGACCATGTTGCTGCTTTAAACATAGAAATTGTCAATGAGTGGGGTTGGTTCAGGCCTTATTGGGCTTTACTGTATCTCAGGAACTCTGGGTCAGTTGGGGGAATATTGTGTAATTACCCTTCATCCAGGCCTCTGAGACTTAGGGAATAAGTGCTCCAGAGGAGCAATCAGCCAGGAGTATGAACTATAAATTCATGATGTCTCTCTACATCAAGACTTTGTCCACAGGTCCTGGGGATATACCAGGTCCTAACTACCTATGAGACAGCTGAGCAATCAGGATAGCCAGCCTGGCAATAAGCTGCCATCAAAGGTGGCTCCAAGTGGCATGCCCAATAAGCGGATAGTGACCCCTCTCAAGCAGAGGCTGGATTCTTTTTTTTTTTTTTTTATTTATTTATTATTATTATACTTTAAGTTCTAGGGTACATGTGCATAACGTGCAGGTTTGTTACATATGTATACTTGTGCCATGTTGGTGTGCTGCACCCATCAACTCGTCAGCACCCATCAACTCGTCATTTACATCAGGTATAACTCCCAATGCAATCCCTCCCCCCTCCCCCCTCCCCATGATAGGCCCCAGTGTGTGATGGTCCCCTTCCTGAGTCCAAGTGATCTCATTGCTCAGTTCCCACCTATGAGTGAGAACATGCGGTGTTTGGTTTTATAAATTATGTTGCTATAAAGACACATGCACACGTATGTTTATTGCAGCACTATTCACAATAGCAAAGACTTGGAATCAACCCAAATGTCCATCAGTGACAGATTGGATTAAGAAAATGTGGCACATATACACCATGGAATACTATGCAGCCATAAAAAAGGATGAGTTTGTGTCCTTTGTAGGGACATGGATGCAGCTGGAAACCATCATTCTTAGCAAACTATCACAAGAGCAGAGGCTGGATTCTAAGGGTGGCGGATAGTGACCCCTCTCAAACAGAGGCTGGATTCTAAGGGTGGCTTCCCTCCCTGCAAGATGGAAACATCTGTAAGCATAGACTGTCAAGGCCAGGTAATGCCCTGTCCACCACTTGGTACTATGACTTCCAGATCAGAAGACAAAATGCGCCTGGAGAATCCCAAATCTCCTCCTGGCAGAAGATTAGAAGTGCCAGTAATGCCAGGTGCAGCTGGCTGATGGTTCAGGACAGTATGCCTCCCAGACTGCAAATATGGTGTAAATTGCTCATCAGCTTTCCCCAAGGGGATTGCCCTAGTCTATCCCTCTGTACTCAGTCACTCAGAAGACTCACTAGAAAAAAAATGCTTGCAAAGAACAGGACGGTGATTCAACTGGAGTTGTGTTTGAAAATATATGCAGCTTGGAATACTATGCAGCCATAAAAAAGGATGAGTTCATGTCCTTTGTAGGGACATGGATGCAGCTGGAAACCATCAGTCTCAGCCAACTATCACAAGAACAGAAAACCAAACACCACATGTTCTCACTCATAGGTGGGAATTGAACAATGAGAACACTTGGGTACAGGAAGGGGAGCATCACACACTGGGGCCTGTCATGGGATGGGGGGAGGGGGGAGGGATAGCATTAGGAGATATACCTAATGTAAATGACGAGTTAATGGGTACAGCACACCAACATGGCACATGTACGCATATGTAACAAACCTGCACATTGTGCACGTGTACCCTAGAACTTAAAGTATAATAAAAAAAGAAAATATATGCAGATATATATATATATAAAAACATACGGTCTGTGTGACATTGACTCACCTAGCATTCTAGTACTTGGCCCTGCTCTATTCTTTTTTTTTTTTTTTTTTTTTTGAGACGGAGTCTCGCTCTGTCGCCCAGCCCAGGCTGGAGTGCAGTGGCGTGATCTCGGCTCACTGCAAGCTCCGCCTCCCGGGTTCACGCCATTCTCCTGCCTCAGCCTCCCGAGTAGCTGGGACTACAGGTGCCCACAACCGCGCCCGGCTAATTTTTTGTATTTTTTTTTTTTTAGTAGAGACGGGGTTTCACCGTGGTCTCGATCTCCTGACCTTGTGATCCGCCCGCCTCGGCCTCCCAAAGTGCTGGGATTACAGGCCTGAGCCACCGCGCCCGGCCAAGCCCTGCTCTATTCTATAGTCCAATAATCACTGGTCATAATGACGACCTAGAGGCCTTGCAAGAACCTCATGCACGGGCCGGGCACGGTGGCTCAAGCCTGTAATCCCAGCACTTTGGGAGGCCGAGACGGGCGGATCACGAGGTCAGGAGATCGAGACCATCCTGGCTAACACAGTGAAACCCCGTCTCTACTAAAAAATACAAAAAACTAGCCGGGCGAGGTGGCGGGCGCCTGTAGTCCCAGCTACTCGGGAGGCTGAGGCAGGAGAATGGCGTAAACCCGGGAGGCGGAGCTTGCAGTGAGCCGAGATCGCGCCACTGCACTCCAGCCTGGGTGACAGAGCCAGACTCCGTCTCAAAAAAAAAAAAAAAAAAAGAACCTCATGCTCTTTCTGAATCATCCAAAAAAAGTCTACTATGTTCAGTCTTACTTTAGTACTCTGTACATGTTGCTGGGTTTTAACTACATGAAAATTGGTAAGCCACTCGAGGGATATATAGTAACCATTAACCAAAATGTTCAATTCACCCGACCAAACTGTTTTCTAACCATGGTAGAAAATGTAGAGTGAGTTCCTCCAACTGAGGCCCTAACAGGGGCCCTCAAAGCCTTTTTCTCCTGGATTCCCCCAGGATACAGAGAGCTCAGGGCTGCAGAAAGATGGTAGCTGCCTTTGGATTGCCCACCACCTCATTAGAGATAGAAAACTGGCATTTTTCTAGACCTTTCTCTAAGCTCAGAGCCTTTCTGGGCCCTCAAACCCAGGCACTGCTCTGTTGTATCTGTTGAATCTCTCATATATAAAAGCAAAGGTACTTATGTTATTGACCTTATCCTTTTAATCATCTGTCAGTATTTCCCCTCTATTAGATTGCAAGCTATGTGAGGGCAAGGACCATAAGGACCATGTCTGTTATTCATGGCTGCATCTTCTGCACCTGGCACATGATGAGTGCTTGATTTGTTAAGTGAATAAGTATAGTACCTTTGGTGAAGCTACTGATAAAGCCCAAGAGGGAGTCCCTTCCCTACCATGTCCCCATTCTCCTTTTTTTCTGAGACTTGAAGGAAGATGATGTTTTCACTTTCCCAGTGGCTGGTCTAACTTCATCCTTTAGGCCCAATAGGTTGGGCCCTGAGTTGGACTTGGCTGACAGCCAGCAGCTGATGTGGGACAAGAATAGAGCTGGCCAGACCTCTTCCTCCCTTTCCTGAAAAACCGGGACCTAAGTGGGCTGTGGCTTTGGACCCTGGGGGAAAAGTCCAGATAAGGTTGGGAGGATACCTATTCCCTATTGGCCTTTGTTAAGTAACAACAGTTGGCATTGGGGCTTCTGTTCTGGGATGAAAGTAAGGCCTGGTGTAGGAAACTGATTTCAATTTTGGACCTTGGTCCTAAAAGTCTACAATATCAGGAACTGATAATCCTTCACTGTAACCTGAGCTGAGGTCTCCTCAGTTGTGCCCTTCCCTTCTTAGAGGTAGTAAGACAAAATGTGCACACCAAGTCCTAGAACTTTGCTGGGGCAGTGGCAGCTCAGCGAACTCAAGTAGAGCCGTGAGGATCACTCCGCCCCACTCCACCCACCAAGAGCACCTAACAGTTCAAAAAACTAAGAAACGGGGTCCAAGATTTAAACCATGTACCTAGTGATATGATGCCTAGTTCAAGTTCTCATGTTTCTGGCCAGAAGAGATGGGGAAGGAAGAGCAGAACTTTTTGTAGGTCTCTGCCCCTGAGCTGATTATTTCTACCCAAAAGGGAGAAGTACCGCAAAAACAGACGCATCACAGTGCTCCATCTGGCTCCTGCATGGACACAGAGGCCCTGTGCTGGAGGCAACCTGAGCCCCCATCATTCTACAGGCCCAAGGCGGTTCTCAGAAGTCAGGAAAGTGGTTGGGGGTGGGGTGTTTTAAAGCCATGCCTAGCCCATAGAGAATGTAAGAAAACAGATTTGCCTTTGGAAAAGCAACATGGAATGTTGGAATGTGTTCAGTGAGGCTGCGGGAACATACGAAGCACATATACCTCTACTTGGTGCCACTATCCCCACAGCGAGAGGAATACTTGGGGTCAGCATTGGCTAGGGTACTGATGGGATGACAAAAAACTGTTAGGTAGGGTGGGACTACAGAGCCATCTCCAGTGCCTTCTGAAAGTGCATTCCTTCCGAATAATCTTCACTGTCACATTTGGTCTTTGGCTGGGTTCCAGGTTCTTCACTTTATCTTCCCTTTTCCTTTTCTCCCTCTCTAGCCTACTCAGTAGGAGGTATAGTTTACTTGGATGTGATTAGAGAGAGGAAGACCAGAAGTGACAGTGATAATGCTAATGCTGGCTTTCCATCATTCGGCCATCTGTAGGTTTGCTAGTGTGGCCGCCTCTTCAGTGTTGTTCACCTGGAGACTTGCAGCAACTCAGCCCCCGGTTTCTTACTATCCTAAGTCAGCTCCTTTGCTTTTCTATGTGGAATCTCCTTCATATGTCTTAGGGCCACCTATCCTTTCCCAAATCTGTGTTTGATGGATTGCCATTTAGTTCCTGTGGACAAGGTCATGAGGCATGTCATGATGATTGTGATGAAGAGACAAGAGGTGAGAAGATGTGTATGGGTGAGGGGTGTCCACAGCCTTCTAGGTCTGGGCCATCCATCAGGAGTGTGTTTCTGCTCTCAAACACCTCGATGGAGATCTGATCTGACTACTGCTTGTTTGTTTGTTAGTTTTTGAGGGGGAGTTTTGCTCTGTCGCCCAGGCTGAAGTACAATGGCGGGATCTCGGCTCACTGCAACCTCTGCCTCCTGGGTTCAAGCGATTCTCCTGTCTCAGCCTCCCGAGTAGCTGGGATTACAGGGACCCACCACCACACCTGGCTTTTTTTCTTTTTCTTTTTTTTTTTTTTTTTTTGAGACAGTCTCACTCTGTCACCCAGATTGGAGTGCAGTGGCATGATCTCGGCTCACTACAACCTCTGCCTCCTGGATTCAAGCGATTCTCCTGCCTCAGCCTCCCAAACAGCTGGGACTATAGGTCCACACCACCATACCCAGCTAATTTTTGTATTTTTAGTAGAGACGGGGTTTCACCATGTTGGCCAGATTGGTCTCAAACTCCTGACCTCAGGTGATTCGCCCACCTCAGCCTCCCAAAGTGCTGGGATTACTGGTGTGAGCCACCATGCCTGGCCTATTTTTTTTTTTTTTTTTTTTTTAGTAGAGACAGGGTTTCACCTTGTTAGCCAAGCTGGTCTCAAACTCCTGACCTCAAGTGATCTGCCCGTCTTGGCTTCCCAAAGTGTGATCTGACTACTCAGAAAACCACAGCCTTGAAGAAAGAAATAGTCAAGCAGCAAGGGCAAGTGGGTTGAGAGTATTCAGCATGTGAGAAGGGCAAAGTCTCAGCTTCACTCATTATTTCTGGGTGCTGGGGTGGAGAAGCACTTACTGCATCTACATGAGCCTTAGGTCTAATATGTGAAGTATCTGTTCTTTGAGCCACCTCCTTTTCATCAGACCTTTATATTCATTTTCACCTCCACTTCAACTGAGCCAGCACACCTGTAAATTTCCTCTAGATCTCCACACCGCTAAAGCTTTGCCTTAGATCCAATGCAACCATTTAATTGGCTCTATTTATCATGTTTGGTATTTTAATAATACATTCATTGGTTGACTCAATCACAATGTTGTCACAGGTATCCTTTGTGGAACAGGTACATGTGAAGGCCAGCTGTCTTTCCCATTGGGCTGTGCCAGCTAGGATACAGTGCTACAGTTTTGGCTCCTGGCAAATCAGGCACTGTTGGCACGGGGTGAGCACTAAGGCAGAGAAGCTCTTCCCTCCATGTCTCCAGGGTCCAAAGGGCCTCTGGCACAGCAAAAACCAACCGAGGTTGAGCCCTACCTGCCTTGATCATTGGAGGTGGAAGTGGCTGGCTGGCAGGCCTGGAGAAGACCATCTTCCTGGAATCCAGCAAGAGGCGGCAGTAACCCGCGATCAGGCAGGCAAAGTTGGTGGCTTCAGGCCACTCCATCAACAGCACCAGAGGCTGCAGAAGAGAAGGGAAGAAACATGAAGACACGGGAAGGAGGGAGGCAGATGCATTTCCAGAGGCATGGTAGCTAGGAAAAGATGACTTGCATAATTAAAGGAACTATACTTTCTGAACCAAAAATTGAGGCACAGGGCTTGACAAATAGTTTCTTCTGATTTGAGAATTTCTTTGTAATAACCTCTTACCCAAGTATCAAAATTAAATCAACCTTTATACATTTAATGAACTACCTTTACTGAAAAGGACTAAAATTATATAACCTCATGTGACTGCTATGTAGCTGTATTTGTGTTTGCCAGGGCTCAGCAGATGTACAGGCCAGCTGGGAGAGCGGGGGTAAAGTTGGGAATCTAGGTTAGACTTCAGAATGGCCTAGATCCCCCCTCGATTCTAAGTCCCTTGGGTGCAAGAGTTATGTCTTGCTCATCTTCACATGCCCCCTGTAACACCCAGAACACCTCCCTGGACATAAAGGAATCTCTGTGGAATCAAGTCGTAACTCTGCCTTTAGGGCCAAAGTCTTTCCGGCCTGCTGTTCTGCTCAGAGCATCATGCTCGGCCGGGTGCGGTGTCTCATGCCTGTAATCCCAGCACTTTGGGATGCTGAGGCGGGAGGATCATCTGAGGTCAGGGGTTCGAGACCAGCCTGGCCAACGTGGTGAAACCCCATCTCTACTAAAAATACAAAAATTAGCCCGTGCCTGTAATCCCAGCTACTCCAGAGGCTGCGGCAGGAGAACCGTTTGAATCAGGGAGGTGGAGGTTGCAGTGAGCCAAGATGGTGCCACTGCACTCCAACCTGGGTGACAGAGTGAGACTTTGTCTAAAAAAAAAAAGCATCATGCTCTATCCCTCTTCCTTTATTTCCCTGTGTCTTTGAGATGTTGTTAATTGGTGCTTATTAAAAGAACTCCTTGGTCAAATATGTTTGTGACATTGGGTTAAAAAACACTATGCAGATAGTTTTACTATGAGAATTCATAAGACCCTTTAATATATCGTTGTGCACTGGGAAACCTCAAAAGAAAAGCTTTAATATTCTAAGTTTTCTGAATTTATTAGACCACAATGATCTATTTTTATAGAACATCTCATGGTAACAAGGTTGTTGTTGTTGTTAACCCACCTTGGGAAATACTAGCATACATTGTTGACTTCTGTTCCTAACTCTAAATCAGTCAGATTAGTCCTGGGGTTAACTGGTTAACTGCTTCAGAGACCAGGCAATGCTATTCAGGAAAATCAGCACTATTTCAAGAAAACCTCCTAGTATCTGTACTATAATTTTAACTGTGGCTTGATCAAGTTTGAGCCAGACTGAAGTCAGCCTTGGGAACATTCTCCTTGGAATAGGGCAGTAGTTTCCGGATAAAGATCACTGAAGACTGGCTAAAGAGGGAGCCATGGGGCTGTGGGTCACCCAGACCAGGCATTAAGAAATATGAGAATTAGGCAGAAGAAATGAGGCCCCTCTCTGACCAATGAGGAGGCTACTGCAACAGAGGTCAGGGCCTCCACTAGAGTGGTGGCTGGTCCAGTGAAAAGGAAGGGACATTATGAAGACCTGATAGAACTTGATCACCAACTAGATTAGCCTTCCTTGGCTAAATCACCATTACCTGGGGCACAATTCTGATTCCAAACCAGCTCAGCTGTTAGCTAAAGTTGCAGTGGTTTTCTTTTTCCCAGGATTCCAACACAGAGCCTGAGCTGAATATTTTGTAGTTCATATAGGTCAGGGGTCAACACACATTTTCTACAAAGGGCTAGAGAGTAAATATTTTAGGCACTGTGGGCCATGCGGGCTCTGTCACAACAACTCAGCCATTGTACATAGTGTGGAAATAGCCACAGATAATCTGTAAATTAAATAAATAGGCATGACTGTGTTCTAATAGAACTTTATTTACAGAAACAGGCAATGAGTCAGATTTGGCTCATGGGCCATAGTTAGCCACCTGATCTAGAAGTGAAACTTCTTTCTTGCCTTTTTTTTTTTTTTTTTTTTTTTTTAATAGAGACAGGGTGTCACTATGTTGCCCAGGTTGGTCTTGAACTCCTGGGCTCAAGTGATCCTCCTTGGCCTCCCAAAATTCTGGGATTTACAGGCATGAGCCACAGCGCCCACTGAAGTAAAACTTCTTTACAGCTAGAAACAATTGTATTCATTCATCACACATCTCAAGTTATTACATTTGCTAACAGCAATCACCTTCTTTGGAAATTCTTCTCTTGGCTTCTGTTTCTGTGAGCTGTGTTCTGGTTCTGTAATCTGACCATTTTCATCTCTCTCTTCGGCTGGCTCTTCATGTGCAACCTCCTCGCCCTAGCTATATCCTAGGCTCAGTGTACAACCCTCAATTCTTCTCCATCAGGGTGTCTGCTTTAACCTCTATGCTGGCGATTCAAAAATCAACATGCCCAGTCTACTCCCTTGAATTCTTTTCCTATCACAGAAATCATATAGCCCTATGTCTATACTACACAGTCTTGTGTTGGATCAAATACTAACTTGAATTCTTTCATAGTTGTTGTACATTCAATTACAATGCATGCCACAATAAGGCATTTGGACTCTGCCCCAACTTTAAGGCAACAAGTTAGTGATGCTCCTATGGAGTTCATGCAATACCATTGGGAGGAAAAAGGAACAGTTTGTACCCTGAGGAGCAACAGCTTTTTTTTTTCCAGTGAGAAAGGGGCCAGAGATAGGTATTACTTTTTAGTCATTATTAGGAAGGGGTAGAGGGGACATTCATACCTCCAGTTAATGAATGCTTCTCAGTCACAACAGAATAGCCAAACTTGCATACAACAAAATAAAGACAAAAAAGTATGGAAAGGAAATGAACTTGGGGGGCAGGGAGTCAGATACCCCTTCTTGCTGTCTTGCTGCCACTGCAACCCTGCCACTGATGGCAGAAGGATATACAGATACTGAGATTTGAGTGTAAACGGTGGCTACCACCATTACCACGAGGGCCCAAGACTCACTAGGCTTGCCTCAGGGGTATGCACATCACAGCCATCCCTACTGCCACTGCTTCATTTCAGGACCTTATCATCTTCCTGCCAGATCAAAACCCCTCAAGGTATGTGTGAGTGGGTGGCCCGTGTGCTGAGATACTGAGCCTCTCGGCTTCTCAGCCCTATTGCCTCTGGCCACAAGCTGCCTCATCTGGTATATATGTATGCCTCATTTGTTTGTATGTTTTGTCATATGAATTGTGACATTTCTCATGATATGGAAAAGGTTGGGACACACTAACCCAAGAACCTCCAATAACTTCCTGACTGGCCTTCCTCCCTCTAGTTTCTACCCACTTGAATCCACTTCACCTCCAAATTGCTGCCTGAAGATTCTTTTCTACTTTATTATTATTATTAGTAGTAGTAGTAGAAGAAGAAGAAACGTGGTCTTACTATGTTTACCAGGCTGGTCTCAAACTCCTGGCCTCAAGTGATCCTCCCACCTCAGCCTCCCAAAGTGCTGAGATTACAGGCATGAGACACCATGTTTGGCCCTGAATGACCCTGAAGACTCTTTCTTTTTGTTTTTGTTTTTGAGACGGAGTCTCACTCTGATGCCCACACTAGAGTGCAATGGCAGAATCTTGGCTCACTGCAGCCTCTGCCTCCTGGGCTCAAGCAATTCTCCTGTCTCAGCCTCCCAAGTAGCTGGGATTACAGGTGTGTGCCATCACACCTGACTAATTTTTGTATTTTTAGCAGAGACGGGGTTTCACCATGTTGGCCAGGCTAGTCTCGAACTCTTGACTTTCAGTGATCCACCCGCCTCAGCCTCCCAAAGTCTGAAGGCTCTTTCTAAAGCACAAGTCTCATTGTCATTTAAAATCTTCAATAGCTCATTACCTGTAGAAAATCCAACTGCCTTACAATGGCATACAAAGCCCTTCAGGACCTGCACCCAACCTCCATCTCCAACCATATCTGCATTAACTCCACTGGCGCTCCCCTCCCATCACTGTCGCTCACCTTATACTCCAGCAATTACAACGTATTTACAGTTCCTCATGTTCCTTCACATCTTCATGCCTTAACCTATGCTGTTCCCTCTGGCTGAAATGCTCCTGTACCCTGCTTTGTCCACCCAACAAGCTGCCATAAACTGGCTCGATGCCTCCTGGAGAACATGACAAAGTGAAAGATGCATCCATGCATTCCAGAACCAAGCCAACCTAGTTCCTGCCCTCATGGAGCTTACAATCGAGCAGGAAATAAGACATAACCCAAATCAAATAACCATGCAAATAAATATGATTGCGAGGTGTGATAAGCACTTTGAGGAAAACGTATAGAGAGCTACCCAAACGTAGAATGTCCTGGAGTGTTACGTGGGTGGGTAAGTGTGAATGTGTGTGTGTGTGTGTGTGACTAATTTGGTTTCAGAAACTGGAGACAGCTTTGAGAAAATAGCATTGGCTGACAAATATAATGTGAGACCATTTGACCAAAGTAGAGGCTGAATGGCTGGCTGACTAATGAGCTGGCCGGCTGCAGGGCAGTCTGACTCACTCATGCCCTGGTTGACAAGCCAGCTCAGGACAGACAAAATGCCTAACAGCCTCACATTCTTACTGCTGAGCTACCTGGCTGGCTTGTTGGCTGGTTAATGGACAGAATTACTGACTGGAGGCTGGGAGAATGGCTGATTGACTTCATTGACCACTTCGGTTTCCCCTCTTACCCCCAATATAGCCCAGTGCCAGTAATAAAACAGCACGAAAGAAAAATCCTGTGCACAGAGAGGGCCAAGCACATCCCCAGCTGGCTCAGCACAGCACAGCTCACATCAGGAGCCTCTCCTTGGCATCCCCAGACAGCCAACTTGGCCCCAGCATGGGCCAAATGCAGCTCGCAGTAAAAGGAACACAGACACACTTTTTGCCAACAGAAAAATGAAATTTTTGCCAACAGGTAAAAATGAAATCAAAAGCAGGCAAACAAAAAGGTTGGACAGATTCCTTAGAAACCTTCAAAAACAATTTTTTATTTTAGATGGGATTTTAATGATCATGACGTGTAATGTTATGCTTGTCCCTACAGACAGCAATAGAGAAATAAAGCTCAAACATGAGAATAGGAGACATGCTGGGCCACAAGATATCCCTTGGGACATTCCTTTGATGATTTCTTTTTCCACCTTATGTGCTTCTGTGGTAATGGGGTATGGTAATGGCCCAGGTATGCCTCAGTCCCGGGCTGCCATCTCTTGAAGAAAGATATTTGAATACTACCTCATGTTTGCTCCACTAAGAGCAAGTAAGCTGAGTGAAAACTAATTAATATGCCCAGGACATCTTCAAATGTAGCATGAGGAAAGGAGAATGGAGTTGGAGGCATGAGCCAGCCAGGAGAAGGTACAGCAGGGATTCATTTGACATGCTCCAGCCACATCTCCTTCCCAGGGTGCCCTGGGAGCTATCAGGCACTTAGCACTCTGAGATGCCAACTAGGAAAAGGATTTTCCCTGGGGTAGCCTTCACTCACTCTAGCATCCCTGAAAACAGGAAAAGGATGGAATCCAGGGGCCTGGAGGGGAAGGGTAAAAGATGATGGTCTAGAGACCCAAGGGATCAGTATATTTGGTTCTTGCCTCCACAGCCCTAGGAAAGGCTAAATGGGCACAGCCAGCCAATTTGGCAGCAAGGCAGAATATCACTTAAGGTAGTGGTTCTCAGGCCAGATACAAATTAGAATCACCTGGAAGTGGTAAAGACCTGTATACCCCTGGGCCCCAACCCCCCAGAGTTCTGATTTTAAATGGTCTGGGAGGAAGAGTCTGGGCATCCAGTGGTTTTTAAATCTCTACATATGATTCTAATGTGCAGTCAGGGCTGAGAACTACTTTGAATGGATCATCTTAATTTCACCAGACCCTTACAGAATATTACTAGACCAGAGTGGCCTATCTAGGGGGAAATGGGCCAAGTCTGATTTCTAACTTCCATGTCCCCTGTTAAGGATGTTCAGACAGTCCTTCTTCAGTGTATCCTATGCAGTTGTGTGCTGGTAAACATTTCACAACCAGTTCTTTCTTTCCTTTCCTTTCTTTCCTTTTCTTCCCTCCCTCCCTCCCTCCCTCCCTCCCTCCCTCCCTCCCTCCCTCCTTCCTTCCTTCCTTCCCTTCCTTTCTCTCTCTTTCTCTCTTTCTTCCTTTCCTTTCCTCTCCCTCTTCCTTCCTTCCTTCCTTCCTTCCTTCCTTCCTTCCTTCCTTCCTTCCTTCCTTCCTTCCCCTCCCCTCCCCTCCCCTCCCCTCCCCTCCCCTCTCCTCTCCTCTCCTTTCCTTTCCTTTCCTTTCCTTTTTTTTGACTGGATCTTGCTCTGTCACCCAAGCTGGAGTGCACTGGCATGATCACGGCTCACTGCAACCTCTGCCTCCCAGGCTCAAGCCATCCTCCCACCTCAACCTCCTGAGTAGCTGGGATTACAGGCGCAAGCCACCATGCCCACCTTATTTTGTATTTTTAGTAGAGATGGGGTTTCGCCATGTTTGCCAAGATGGTCTGGAACTACTGGCCTCAAACAATCCACCCCTCTCAGCCTCCCAAAGTGCTGGATTACAGGCATGAGCCACTGCGCCCAGCCCACAGCCAGTTCTTTCAAGTAGTAATTTGTAGCATTGGCCAATTTCCCTGATGTACATACACCCACCATGGCTGCTTTCAAACTATCAACATGATGGCACTGAACAAAGAGATGGGGAGAGATGTGCCCAGCTGGCTCTGATGCACTGTGTGAGCCAGCTCCAGCACACCACTGGCTCAGTGGGTAGATTCTTACTGAGCCCAGGGAAGCCATTCTCTAGTAAGAAGCTTCCCAATTCCTTCCCAGAGCCACCTCTCACTAAACACAAATATTGCTGATATATAGCACCTCTAATAAGCTTTCCTTAATGCCCCCAGCCAGAATTTTGTCCTCCCCTGTACTCCCCTAACATGCTCTTGGTAGCTCTCCTATGGCACTTCCTTCTGTGTGTCATGTATTTGTGCATTTTTTTTTTTTTTGAGATGGAGTCACACTCTGTCGCCCAGGCTGTAGTGCAGTGGCACAATCTCGGCTCACTCCAACCTCCACCTCCTGGGTTCAAGCGATTCTCCTGCCTCAGCCTCCAGAGTAGCTGGGATTACAGGTGTGTGCCATGACACATGGCTAATTTTTGTATTTTTAGTAGAGATAGAGTTTTGCCATGTTGGCCAGGCTGGTCTCGAACTCCTGACCTCAGGTGATCCACCCACCTCAGCCTCCCAAAGTGCTGGGATTACAGGCATTAGCCACCGTGCCTGGCCATATTTGTGCATGTCTATCCTACAAGCTAGGTAAGCTTCTTGAAGGCAAGGAGCCATGGTGTTCTCTCTTTCTTTCTTTTTCATTTTTGTGGAGAACGGGATCTCGCTATATTGCCCAGGCAGGTCTTGAACTCCTGGGCTCAAGTTATTCTCCCACTTCTGCCTTCCTAAGTTCTGGGACTACAGGCATGAGCCACTGCACCCAGCAAGCCATGTATTTTTCTCTTTTAATTTTTTTTTTAATTTTTTTGAGACGGAGTCTCACTCTGTCCCCCAGGCTGGGATGCAGTGGCATGATCTTGGCTCACTGCAATCTCTGCCTCCCAGGTTCAAGCAATTCTCCTGCCTCAGCCTCCCAAGTAGCTGGGATTACAGGTGTGTGCCACCAAGCCCAGCTGATATATATATATATATATATATATATATATATATATATATATATATATATATTTTTTTTTTTTTTTTCATTTTTAGTGGAGATTTAGTGGAGACAGGGTTTCACCATGTTGGCAAGGTTGGTTTCGAACTCCTGACCTCAAGTAATCTGCCTCCCTTGGCCTCCCAAAGTGCTGGGATTACAGGCATAAGCGACCGTGCCCAGCCTCTTTATTAAAAAAAAAAAAAAAAAAAAAAAAAAATCTGTGTTTAGCATGCTTCCCAACAACAGCAAGTTCATACTAAATGACAGTCAAATCTAAACCTTGATCTTTTTTTCTCCCTCAATCTTCCCTTTCTCCTTTCACCACAATACCATCCATTTTGCTTCTGCTGGGCACATAGTACCATTCTTCAGAGTATTTGCGACCCATGAAGTAGGCAGAAGGGCTAGGAATAATAAGACATGTGCATTGTCTGTGCAAGAGTGGTATGCAGGGGAGAATATGCACCCACATCTTACTGATTTCGCATGTTTCACATCTCCTCTTTTTTTCTCATTACCACTGCTGTCCCTCCAGCACAGGCCCTTGTTCCTTCACTCCTGGACTAGTGCCATGATCCCCTCCTCACTGCCCTAGCTCCACATTAGCTTTGCTCTCACCCATCTTACACCCTGGTCCAAATCAACTTTCATTTAATCACCCCTCTGCTCAAAGACCTACTGTGGATTCTCACTGTTCTACCACATTGAATCTAAATTCCACAGACTGGCCTTTGAGGCTTTTAACCAACTTGTTCTGCTCACCCCCAATCTCTGCAATCTCTTTTCTCGTTATTCTCCTCTCCAGCCAAGCAACTATGCTTATCGACCTGCACATATGGCTTGCTTATTTCTGTGCTTGCTCCTTGCCTTTGAACACATCCCACTTCTCTCTGCTAATTCATGCCTATCACTTCAAGATCCAGCTTAAAACACCCTCTTGTGGGAAGTCAGATCTGGTTAACTCCTTCCTGTTCTTTTGTTCCATATTCCAGATCACACTTGTCTGCAACATTTACTTCATATTACTTTTTCTTTACTGATGTTTTGCTTTTGAAAAAATAACAGGTCTCATTCATTGAGTACTTACTGTGTGCCAGGCAGTGTGCTAAGACATTTTATGTACATTTTTGCATTTAATACAATGGGCCAGGTACAGTGGCTCATGCCTGTAATCCCAGCACTTTGGGAGGCCGCCTTGGGAGGACTGCTTGAGCCCACGGGTTCAAGACCAGCCTGGGCAACATAGCAAGACCCCCATGTCTAAAATTAAAAATAACAATAATAATCCTGACAAAAACATTTTGAGATAGGCATTCCATTTTGCAGTTGAGGGAATCAGGATTCAGAGAGGTTAAGACACTTTCTGAAGGTCACACAGCTAGGAAGTAGTAGAGCTGGGATTTGAGCCTTGTCTGATTCCAGAGCTCTATACATGTTCTGATGTTGTGCTTTTAAGGCAGGTCGTGTGTCTTTGTGAATCTAGTCTCTCCCCATGACAATGTAGCCTCTCTAGGGCAGCATTCATTCCCACAACTGTGGCTGGATCACTCCTAGAAATAAGCATAGTGCTTCTCACTCAGGCAACACCCACTGATCCCCTGTTCAGCCTGTTTCCTCCCAGAGCTCTGGTAATATAGGTCTCAAGCCTGTGCATTCTCAAAGTGGTTGCATTACACAATCACCTAGGAAACTGAAAAAAATAAATAAATCCTGATGCCTGGGCTTCACCCATGACCAATGAAATCATAATTTCTGAGAGTAGGACCCAGGCATCTGGTTTTTTCTCAAAGCACTTAAGGAAATTCTATTGTGTAGTCAATGTTGAGAATCACTCAAAACATAGAAGACTCAGTTGGAAAGCTGTGTCTCTATTTTAAACCTCTTTTATTTCTCAGGAAGCCACATCTCCCCTGCATGCCTTGTCTTCCCTGCCCCCTTCTCTGCCAGTCCATTTGGCTTTTTACCCAACAACATCTGAGGAGGGCAGCAACCATTGGTTGAGGAGGTAGCCACAAGCCAATTAAACATCGGCTCCAAGCCAGTTCCTAAACCAATGGGAATCCTGTGAATCACAGGTGGAAAAATTAACATATTAAAGCTTTCTGGGTTTCACAAAGACAAAAATGAAGCAAATAATTTTCTGTTTTAGAAACAGCAAACACTCCACCTCTTAATCTGCTACCAATATCTCCCCCTGGGAAATCATTTAAGAAAGGAAAGTTGCAACTCCTCTAGAGCTTCCGCCAGCTGGCAGGCAGGCCTGCCCCCCACCCACAGTGGTCACTGGTATTCAAACAGGAGTGCTGTGGAGGGGGTGGCTGACCAAGACTGCCAGACTTTGCACAGGCGACAGCTGCTTGCCAGTCCGAAGGAGCGGATCTATGGGAATAAATCTAAGGTTCTGGAAGGGCTGGACTCTGGGGGTGAAATAAGGACAAGACTCTGCATGTTCCCCTTCTTCCCAGGCCCCCTCTGTTCTGTTCACATGCTTAGACAACCGCTCTTCAATGACTCAAGGTGCATGTGCCTATGGCAGGGCCCCCTAACTGGTGTGCACATGGAATGGGTAAAGATGGGCCAAGATATTCATTCCTATAGTTTCTGGGGCAGCCAGGCAGAACCTGGGGTGGACAGAGTCTCTGGGGCTGCTCCATTTACTCCAGTGTTCCACATGAATATAATTTTCTTTTCTTTTCTTTCTTTCTTTTCTTTTCTTTTCTTTTCTTTTTTTTTTTTTTGAGACAGGATCTCACTCTGTTGCCCAGGCTGGAGTGCAGTGGTGCGATCACGGCTCACTGCAGCCTTGACCTCTCTGGCCCAGGCAATCCTCCCACTTCAGTACCCTGAGTAGCTGGGACCACAGGTGTGTGCTACCATGCCCAGCTAAGTTTTGTATTTTTTTGTAGAGACAGAGTTTCACTATGTTGCCCAGGCTGGTCTCAAACTCCTTAGACTCAAGTTATCTGCCCACCTTGGTTGGCCTCCCAAAGCTTGGGATTATAGGCATGAGCCACCATGCCGGCCTGTGAATATAATTTTCTATGTGTGCTATGATATGAGAAAAATGAGAAGCAGTGGCCTGGGGGTAGCTCCAGGTTCTCCAGTTTCCCTGCCCTGTGCTGAAGAACTGTCTCCCTAGCATTCCTTAGTGCTGGCTGACCTTATTATTTGGTCAAAATGGCATGTCCCTGAGGGCTGAGAAGAGACAGAAAGATTAGCCCAAAGAGTCCCAGAGTTGAACCACTTCAGAATTACTGAACCTCACCTGACAGACTCAAATTCTCTTTCTCAAGTTTACTTCTTCCTCTACTCCCAAGGCCTGTTCCTGAACAGGAGGAGACCCTCAAAGCAGGGCTTACCTTGGCATCCATGATGCTGGTCTCCACCCGGGCCACACCCTGGTTCTCCCGGAACAGCTGGATCTTGCTGATCTTGCTGAACTCGGACAGCACAGTGGTGAGGTTGGTTTTGAGGTCAATAACATGGCTGATGCCATGACGGGGTCCCACCAGGAGAGTGGTGGCCGACTGCTTCTCATCCTGGTGCCCAAGAATGACAGGCAACGTTCACAGAAAGAAGGGTAGAGGAGGTGGGGAGAGGAGGCAGAAGGAGGAAATAGAAAACATGCATTGGACGCTGCTGGTAGGATCTGAAAATATCTGGGGTTTAGTGCCACAGTAGGACAACCTGGAGGGGAAAATGGTCTGGGACAGAAAATGGTTCCTGGGATAGAGCCCCAGATTATGGGTCCAAATGAACACCTTAGCCTCAGCAGCAGGTTGAGTAAAGTGCACAGGCAGAAGGGCTGGCTCTAGCAAAATCGTGAAGTAGGTGAGGTTTGTTTGGGGGCCTTTGGAGCACCCTCCCCTACCAAGCCCCAGGGACTTTCCATTTGTTGCTGCAGGCCATTTGAGGCCCGCACTCAGTGCTCTGCCTGAGAAGGCGGCATCCTGTGTCTGGTCTTTACCCTCCCCCCACCAACAGCCACTCAGACTTGCACTTCTCACCCAGGCCAAAAACTAAACTGGCACAGTAACTCTGCCTAAGGTGTTCAGGGTTGATTGGATACTTCATGGCAGCCTCCCTCCTTAAGCAGAGATTGACCTTTTAATAGGCACTCCAGCAGGTATGGCCAATAGAAATTTTAGCAGTGGTAGGTGGGTGGAAGAAAGATTTGACAGTGTATGAAGGAGGTGGGAGGGGACAGTGGGCTTTCAGTGTTCTTCAAATCCCAGTATGTAAATGGCTACCTCTCGGCCTGAAGGACTGGATTCCCTTAAGAGGTCTTGACAGACTCCTTGGAGCAATCAAGCCTGGGTCCTCTGGTGGCCCATTCCCTGGTATTGGCATCACCCTGAGGAACCTCTTGTGTCTGTCTATAGGCACTTTGATAAGTGACTTTCCACCGATGTGCCGCACTAGCTGATAGTGTGCTCCTGGGAGCAAGACAAGCACCTGGATCCAATCAGCAAGGTGATTTGAATTTCCTTTCACCAGGGTAAACTAGCCTGGGGCACAGTCTTAGGGTGGGACTAGCTGTGCCCTGCCCCAGAGTCTTGTTCCTGCAGCAAAGGTGCTGAGCAAGCAGGGGGAGAAGTAGAAGGACTCAGGAAACCTAGGATAGGGGACTGCAGGAGTATATGGAACAAAAATGAAATAGAGCAGGGGTTGCCTAACCATGGCCCATGGGCCAAATCCCACCCACCACCTATTTTTTATGGCCCAGGAGCTAACAATGGTTTTTAGGCTTTTTTAATGGTTGGGAAAAATAGCAGAAGAGGCCTGTTTTGTGACATGTGAAAAGTACATGAAATTCAAATTTTCGTGTCCATAAATAGTTACTGGCACATAGCCACACCCATTTGTTTATGCATTGTCTGTGGCTGCTTTCATAATCTGACAGCAGGGCTGAGTAGCTGCCACAGTTGCCAGTGCGGCCCGCCTGTAAAGCCTAAAATATTTACTATCTGGCCCTTTATGGAAAAAGTATGCTGAGCCCCCAAATCAAGGAAGAGGAACAAAAAAAGGTCATGGAGGGATACTCAAAACAAATATCTCTTCCCACTGTATCATTTTAGCAGAGGCAGGGCCGGGGAGGGGAGAGGCAGAAGGAGGAGGAAGAGGAAGGAAGGCCTTTAGAAATATTTGCCCCTCCTGCCCCCACACCCAAGGACAAGAGCCAGCAAAGGGCTCCCTCCCCACATCCCCCCATGCTGCCCCACTGACCAGGCCCACAGTGTTGAACAAAACGCCCGTGAAGGTAGGAAGTTCATTCAGAATTCGTAGATACTGGAGCTTTGCCTGAATTGCAGAACCCTGTGGAAAAACCCATCCAGAAATATGAGAAGCCTGAGGAGCACAGAAAAAGCAAACTCATGTTCTCAATGAGGAGTCTCAACATCCTAGGACAGGCACCAGTCAGCAAGTGACACTGTGGAGATGTGAAGACACCCTTCATAAAACAGCAGCAAGGTTCTAGTTTGGAGAGCTCTTTCCTCTAGTATCTCATCTCCCTTTCTAAAGTCTTGTCCTACCTCCTGATCTTCATTCCTAAAGTATGCAGCTTACTCATTTTTTTTTTTTTTTTTTGAGACGGAGTCTTGCTCTGTTGCCCAGGCTGGAGTGCAGTGGCCGGATCTCAGCTCACTGCAAGCTCCGCCTCCCGGGTTCACGCCATTCTCCTGCCTCAGCCTCCCGAGTAGCTGGGACTACAGGCGCCGCCACCGCGCCCGGCTAGTTTTTTGTATTTTTTTAGTAGAGACGGGGTTTCACCGTGTTAGCCAGGATGGTCTCGATCTCCCGACCTCGTGATCCGCCCGTCTCGGCCTCCCAAAGTGCTGGGATTACAGGCTTGAGCCACCGCGCCCAGCCCTCATTTTCTTTTTGGTTTAATTACAACTAACTGATGCTCCACCTAATCCATACCTCTCTCCTGAGATCTTTCAGACCCCTAGAGTCACATAGATGCTGGTCATTCCCCAGCTGGGGGTCCCACTCAATACCTTTCATACTAAGCACTCCTAAGTCCCAAGCCTGCACTTCAGGCATTCCTGGTCTCTATCAGCATCCCATGGGCAATCGAGCCAGAAACCTGTGAGTCACACTGGACTCCTTAATCGTCTCATGTGAGGGCCACCAGTTACCAGATCATCTGGATACTTACCCCCTAGCTCCTTTTCCAATCTATCCATCCCTCTTCTCTAGCCAGTCATTGCCTTGACATTCCTACCTGTGTCAGGGTGACAGCCAGGTTACCTTCAGGACTAACACTCGTTTCCCTCTTTCCCTCAAGTGCCTCCACACACTGTTAGAGGGAGCATCCTAAAACTTAAGTTTAATCACATCAGCTTCCTGCTTTAAACCCTTCAATGGCTCCCAGCTGCCTTGAGAACGAAGTACAACCTCTTTCCTTGGCACACAAGGCCCTCCATGAACTGGCTCCTGCCAACCTCTCTGGCCTCTTCTCTTCACCCTACCTTCACCCCTTGCACACAGCTTGCATTCTCTGTACTTGCTTAGGCTGAATGATTTGCATTTTCTGTCCTTGCACCATGGTTTCTCATATCTCTGGGCCTTTGTACAGATGGATCTCCCTGCCTGGAAAACACTTCCTCCCATGACCCATGCCCACGGATTCATCTAGGCAAACTTATCTGTCTTTCAAGACCCAGCTCTGGCCTTTTCCACCTCCCTCAGACTAGGCTTAGTATTCTTCCTCTGTGCTTCTAGGGCACCTGTGCCTAATGCACTGTGTTGGGACTGACTAATGTGTTTTCCCATTAGACTGTGCGTGACTCAGGGGCCAAGACCAGGCCCTCTTCATCTTCATATTTCCAACCCAAGCACTGGGGTTCCTCGGAAAAAAATGTTACCTGAGGAAATGGTGGTGAGCACTGATACTCTCAGTTGAGAAGAAAACAATCTGATTAAGTATTCACAGCAAGGTGGGAATGGCTTAACTCTCTGGGGAAATTTGCATCTTAAAAGAGAAGCTAGTTGGTAATGCAAGAAATCTGGAATGGGAGGAATGTATGGGGGCGATTGCGTCCCGTGTGTACATCTGCATGCTGATTCTAGTGCGTCTCACCACTCTTCTGCTTCTTGGGCAGGAAGCACAGGCAGATTGAATCTTACAAAGCTGAGAAGCTGCTGCAGGGCTTGGGAAAGTAGACAATGGGAGTCTCTCAGAGCACCAGAAAGTGAAGGCAGTAACCTGATCCCTCGCCATTCTACCCAGTGACCCATTCTCCAGGACAGGTCTTGTGCCCCCTACTCTCCCCCTTCCCCTTGGGCTGGGGTTTTGTCTCCCAGAATTCCACATCCTAAGACTGATGAATTAGAGGTACAAAGGTACATTTCTTTTTTTTTACTTTTATTGTTATTATTATTATTTTTAAAGTAAAGACGCTGTCTCACTATGTTGCCCAGACTGGTCTCAAACTCCTGGGCTCAAGCGATCCTCCTGCTTTGGCCTCCCAAAGCGCTGGGATTACAGGCATGAGCCACCACACCAGCCTAGTCATTTCCATGGAAAACATGTGCCTCCCTAGGGTCCAATGCTTTCCACGCGATACATGCTCAATCAGCACTGACTAATTGGTGAAAGGGCCTGAGAATTAGCTCCTGCATCTTGGCCCCTTTGCTTTGAGGACCCTGAGCTCTCTCAGTGATGTGTCACTCAGCTGTCTCTTTGGGATGCTCAGGCTTGGGGAAGACTCCTCTCCACAACTGCCCCCACACCTGGCCAAGCCGTATGTGCACCTGAGTCAAAAGCAGTGGTCTAGAGGATCCCTAGAGGACCAGACTCTGCTGGGAAACCACCCAGGATCTCCCTGTGGCCAGTAGTGCCTGGAGCACCATGTCCAGTGGCCTACTCTGGATACCTTGGTGCCGCAGGAAGGATGTGTTTGGTGAGCCTTCAGTTGCTGAGACAGAGATTTCCGGAGGTTCTTCTCTTTGATGCCCTGCAGGAGGGAGGGGGGAAGAAAGGGTTCCAGGCCCCACTCCTTCCTAAAAGCAGAAGAAAAGTAAGAGATTAGTGAGAGAGGCAAAGTGGGACAGAGAGAAGATGGTAAGACAGAAACTGACTGAATCTGAGAGGTAGAGATGGAGGAATAGAGACTAGGAGAAAGAAAAAGGGACAGGGATGGGAAAATAACATTAGCCATAGATCCCTAGTAGAAGCTGTAGCTCTAGGGCTTCATAGTCTAGATGTGAGGGACTCCAATTCTCACTCGCATCCCATGCCCTACATTTCTGAAAAGCATAGCATAGCTCAACCAGTGTACTTTGTCCCTACGCAACTATTCGCCCCTCATTCCAAAGGGCCCCAGCACAACTCACTCCACATTCTTGAGCGAGATCTTCTGACTAGGTCGAGTGGTCGAGACAGTGATATAGATGTGGAGCGCAGCAAGGCCCAAAAGCATCTCTGGCTTGGGATCCATTCCAAAGCGTTCTCGAATAACATCATTCCGACTCTGTGAGAGAGAGCAGTCCAAATCTATCGGTTGAAGGAGACATTCCTTCCCCATCCCCTGATCTACTCCCTTACATCCCAGACAATACTCATAGTATCAGTAAGGCATGCTAGATCAAGGGACAGAGGAAGGAGCTCCCCTTGGAGAAGAGACAACAGAGGAGCCTCAGGTCTCAGAGACACTGTTCACTTCATTCAGCAGATACTAGATAGCCTTCTTCTCAGTGACAGGGGCACACAATGGCAAGGTACAAGCAGACAGTCCAGTGCACTGCAGAAGTGAGACATGGCACCACTCCCTTTCTTTCCTCCTTTTATAAGAGACTTTCCCACTTTTTTTTTGTGGGGGTTATACTCACCCTCAAGCCATACAAGGCTCCTTTACTAGCTCGGATGGAAACAAGGGGAGAAAGATATTGGGAGGGACTCTCCACAGGGCCCTGGCCCAGAAGCCCCTGGTGAGAGCTGAATTGCAGGGATGGGGGAGCATTCTGCTTCTTGGTGTCTGAAGGACAAACATGGTGATGAGTCAATCTTCCCTTTGCTATCCTAGAGGAGGTCTCCAGGAACTACTGGCCAAGGGTATGACAACCCCCAAACCCTGAGGGTCACAGCCCCAGCTATCAATGAGTCAGCCTTGGTTAGACCAGTCGCCCATTTTGTTAAAGTGGAGCCAGTATGGACTAAGGGACTAGGGAGCCACAGTGATATCACTATAATATAGGAGAGAGTGGAAAAGGAATACATCATCAATGATCATCTATGTAGAAAATTCAGTGGAATCTACTACAAAAAACTACTACAACTACCGTTTTCCCTTGGTATCCATGGAGGATTTCTTCCAGGACCCCCATGGATACTGAAATTTGTGGATGCTCAAGTCCTTTATATAAAATGCTGTAGTATTTGCATGTATCCTATGCAAATCATCCTGTATACCTCTATCACCTCTAGATTACTTATAATGCCTAATATAATTAAAATGTTATATAAGGCCAGGTGCGATGGCTCATGCCTGTAATCATAGCACTTTGGGAGGCGCAGACTGGTGGATCACCTGAGATGAGGAGTTCAAGACCAGCCTGGACAACATGGTGAAACCCCGTCTCTACTAAAAATACAAAACTTAGCTGGGCATGGAGGTGGGCACCTGTAATCCCAGCTACTTGAGAGGCTGAGACAGGAGAATCACTTGAACTCAGGAGGTGGAGGTTCCACTGAGCCGAGAGTGAAACTCTATCTCCAAAAAAAAAAAAAAAAAAAAAAAAGTGCTATAGTGCTATGTAGGCCAGATGCTGTGGCTCGCGCCTGAAATCTCAGCACTTTGGGAGGCTGAGGCAGGTGAATCACTTGAGGTCAGGAGTTTGAGACCAGCCTGGCCAACATGGTGAAACCCTGTCTCTATTTAAAAATACAAAAATTAGCTGGGCGTGGGGTGCATGTCTATAGTCCCAGCTACTTGGGAAGCTGGGGCAGGAGAATTGTTTGAACCTGGGAAGTGGAGGTTGCAGTGAGCCGAGATTATGGCACTGCACTCCAGCCTGGGTGACAGAGCGAGACTCTGTCTTAAAATAAACTAAACTAAAACAAAAATGCTATGTAAACAGTTATTATGTTGTATTTTTACATTTTGTATTTTTTATTACTGTACTGTTATTTTTATTGTTTTTTGAATATTTTCAAAACCCACAAATATGGAAACTATAGATATGAAGGGCCAAATGTAGTGAGTTTACCAAGGTTTCAGGATATAAAATCAATACACAAAAATCAATTGTATTTCTATTCTCTTTAAAATAAATCTTTTTGTATAGAGATGGGATCTCACTATGTTGCCCAGACTGGTCTTGAATTCCTGAGCTCAAGTGATCTTCCTGTTTCAGCCTCCCAATTACAGGCGTGAGCCAACATGCCCAACCCCAATTGTATTTGTGTATGCTAGCAAGAAATGATTGAAAATTGGAATTAAAAAAAAACAACGAAATAATTACGAACAAATCTAACAAAACATGTGAAAGACCTATATACTGAAAACTACAAAATACTGCTGAGAAAAATTATAGAAGATATAATTAAATGTAGAAATATTGTGTTCAGGGATGGGAAGGCTCAATATTGTTAGGATGTCAATTGTCCCCAAATTGATCTATAGTTTCAACACAATCCCAATTCAAATCACAGCAGGTTTTGATAGAAATTATCAAGGTGATTCTAAAATTCACATGAAAATGCAAAGGACCTATAATAGCCAAACCGACTTTGAAAAAGAACAAAGTTGGAGAACAACTACTTCCTGATTTCAAGAATTATTATAAAGCTCCAATAATCAAGAGTATGATGTTGACATAAGGACAGACAAGTAGATCAACAGATCAGAATAGAGAGTACAGGAATAGATCTATATATACAGACAACAGATTTTTGACAAAAGTACAAAGGCAATTCAGTGGAGGAAGGATAGCCTTTTCAACAAAAGGTGCTAGAACAATTGGATATCCATATGCAAAAAATAAAAAAATAAAACCATGAAACTCTGATGGATACCTTGCACCACATACAAAAGTTAATTCAAATGGATCATAGGCCTAAATATAAAACTGTAAATGATAAAACATCTAGAAAAAAATAGGGGACAATTCTTGTAACCTTGGGTTAGACAAAGATTTTTTTAGATATGACACCAAAAGCACTGTCCATAAAAGAACAAATTAGCAAATCGGACTTCATCAAAATTCACACATTTGCTCTGTGAAAGACATTGTTTTTTTTTTTTTTTTTTTTTTGAGACGGAGTCTGGCTCTGTCGCCCAGGCTGGAGTACAGTGGCCGGATCTCAGCTCACTGCAAGCTCCGCCTCCTGGGTTCACGCCATTCTCCTGCCTCAGCCTCCCGCGTAGCTGGGACTACAGGCGCCCGCCACCTCGCCCGGCTAATTTTTTTTTGTATTTTTTAGTAGAGACGGGGTTTCACTGGGTTATCCAGGATGGTCTCGATCTCCTGACCTCATGATCCGCCCGTCTGGGCCTCCCAAAGTGCTGGGATTACAGGCTTGAGCCACCGCGCCCGGCCGAAAGACATTGTTTAGAGACTGAAAAGGCAAGCTACACACTGGAAGAAAATAATTGCAAATAATCTATCTAACAAACAGCTTGTATCCAGAATATATAAAGAACTCTCAAAACTCAATAAGAAAACAAACAACCCAATAAAAAAGCGGGCAAGGATCTAAACAGACACTTCACCCAAGAAGATGCATGACATCAAATAAACACATGAAAAGATGCTCAACATCATTAGTTGTTAGGAAAATGCAAATGAAAATCACAATGGGATGCCACTATGCACTACTGCAATGACTAAAGTTAAAAAAGAATACTGAAAATACCAAGTGCTGATAAGGATGTAAGAAACTGAAATTCTCATACATGGCTGGTGGGAATGAAAGATGGTACAACTACATTTGAAAACAGTATTGCAGTTTCTTCACAAAATTAAAGAAAGATAGATCTACCATATGCTCAGACCATTCCACTCCTAAGTGTTTACCCCAAAGAAAAGAAGGCATATGTCCATACAAAGACTGCCACATGAATGTTCATAGAAGCTTTATTGTAATAACTAAAACCTGGAAACAACCCAAATGTTCATCAACAGGTGAATCAATAAACACATTCTGGAACATCCATACTATGAAATACTACTTGACAATAAAAATGAATGAAATATTGATACATGCAACAACATAGATGGATCTCAAAATCAGTATGCTGAGCCAAATAAGTCAGATCAAAATAAGTGTACATACCATATGATCTCATTTCTATATAACTCTAAAAACTGCAAACTAATCTATAGTGACAGAAAGCAGGTCAGTGGTAGCCTAGAACTGGGAGGGGTGAATTACAAAGTGGCTTGAATAAACTTTTGAGGGTGTTGGATATGTTCAATATTTTGATTGTGGTAATGGTTTCATGGGTATAAACACAGGTCAAAACGTATGGTATTGTGTACTTTAAACATGTACGGTTTATCATTTGTCAATTAGACCTCAATAAAGCTGTTACATGTAAACAAGAAAGAATACAACTGAAATCCATATCACCATGAAACAGAAGGATAGGATGGACATGATCTTGTCACTAAATTCTAAAATATTGAAACCAAAGTAATCCTTGGAAGCTTGAATTAAGAAATTCAGGGCAAAAAAAAAAAAAAAAAGAGAACTAAACTTATAAAATTCACAGAGCAACCACAACTCATTGCCTCCTGGAAGGTTGGTAAATGAACCTGAGGCTGTTTGGGAAATGTTCCTAACATTTTAGGTTGTCAGAACAGTCAAAAAGGACAACGACAATGTCTCATAGCACCTCCCTGGGTATCACCATCAGAGACAGATGAAGCTTTGAGTTTTTTTTTCTCTCAGTAAGTGCTGTTGTATGTCCTATGGGCGCCTAAAACTCAACATTTCCCAAAATGAACTCATCTTTTCCCTAAACCCATTCCATTGCCTGTATTCTCTAACTTGGGGAATGATACCACCTCTACAAGACACTCGTTAAGTTAAAGCCTATCCATTCTACCCTTTAAATCTCTCTTGAAACCCATCCCCCCTCCTTCATCATGGCCCTGGTTCCAGCCCTCGTCATTTCTTCTGGATAACTGCCACTGCTCCCTAGCTGGTGTACTTCCTTAGCACTGTGTGGTCTTTTGAAATTGCTCATCTGACCAGGCTATTCTCTTTTAATCATTTCTGCTCTCCTACCCTCCTGCAGAATTTCTTTACTTTGGCTGCACATTAGGATCACTTGAGGAATTTAAAAAAACACCAGTGTTTGGACCCCACTCCCATAGATTTTGATTCAACTATTCTTGGATGGGGCACAGCATTTTTCCCAAAGCCTCCCAGATAATTTTAATGTGCATCTAAGGTTAAAACCACCATCATAAATCAGAGGTTCTCAAAGTCTTCTGGGCATCAGAATCCCCTGGAAGGCTTGTCAAAACACAGAGTACTGAATTCTGCCTCCAGAGTTTCTGACTCAGTAGGACTGGGCTGGGGCCTAAGAATTTGCATTTCTAACAAGTTCCCAGTTGATGTTGATGCTACAACTCCAGGAAGCATGAAATTGCAAAGAACCTATAATAGCCACACTTTAAGAACCGCTGCCCAGCCTCAATCATAAAGTCTATACTTGCCTTGGCCTACCAAAAGCCTTTGACCACTGCTTCCTGTCTCTCCAATTTTATTCCCTACTCCCCCTACCTCACATCCTGTACTCTAGCCATAAAAAAAATCACTCATGGTTCTCTCATGATCCCATGCTGTTTCATGCCACCATGGCTTTGTAAATGCAAGGCCCTTTGCTTAGATATGCCCCCTCCATTCCCTCTCTCTACACAGCAAACTCTCACTCATTCTTTAAGGCTAAGAGCATGCATATATCACTTCCTCCATGAAGCCTGCACCATCTCTCTTGTGTAGAGTTGGAAAAATGCTTCCTGAGTGCCCTCATCTTCGTTGCACCCTACTGCTGTCATATTTATTCACGCACATATAAGCTCTAGTGAGCCAGGACAGTTCTTCATTCACTTCTGATTGCTAGTACCTAGCATAGGGCTTAACCCAGAGTAAGTATCTAGTAAATGTTTCTGGATAAACTGAATTGGGAATCATCTCATACTGGAGCTAGGTATTGGGGGTTGGGACTCGTTGAAATCCAAATGGGTTTGTTAAACTGGATCCTGTGAGGATGCCAGAGTTACTGGGGTTGCTTGTTTCTGAAAACTGATGAGATCTGAGTGGACAAATAGACAGGACTTTGAGCCACAGCCAGCTCAGGTAACCAGGCCAGTCAACTTGGCCATGGCCTACAGTGGTAGCAGAAAAGAAGGAAAGGGCCTTCAGGGCTACCTGGAGGTTGGAAAAACTTATATAGCTACTTCACTGTGATGGCAGAACAGCCTGCCTGCTTCTTTGTCCACTGGTCTGTCTGTGTATCCCCAAGCCAGACTCTACCTGGATGTACAGGTACTCAAAAGCAGCAGGATCCCGACGCAGCAGCTCCACAGGGTCTTTGGGAAAGAAGCTTATTCGGAAGAGGCATTTCATTCCGTGATAGTGTGTCCGCTGTACCACCTGAATTCCAGGGATGAAAGGCGAGAAGAAAAGAGATCTGGAATCAATGGCTGGGGTGTTGGGCAGGCAGCTCAGTGGCTCCTTAAGGTGAGGCTTGAGGCAGAGCTAAGCTGTTGTTTCCTATTCTGTCTCCCACCTGGCTGATTCCAATATTACCCTTAGAGGAAAGTAGTGAGGAGTCAGGTCTTTTCCACACTTCTGACCCAAAATAACAGGAATTTTCAAATCACTTATCTAGGACATGACCTTTATCAACCAATGGGTCTAAAGCCCAAGACACTAGACAGGAAAGGAGGGCTCCTGGCAATGGCTCAGGCTCTTTTCTTGCTGTGGGATTCATGCCTTTACCTTGCAGAGGGGCTCAGCCTCAAGCAGAGTAAATTGCTGATTAGAGTAAATCAAAGGTTTAAAATATTATTTCAAGGTACAGATGAAACATCTTGGCACTATATTGATAATTGTTGAACCTGGGAATGGGTAATAGGGTTAATGATACTATATTCTTCCTACTTGTGTGTATGTTTGAAAGTTTTCATAATAAAAAAGTTTAAAATCCCACTTGCAACAACAGACCAACTGAATTCAAAGGGTTGCTTGGGGTTAAGGGAGGTGCTTAGGCCTCCCTCCAGGCAGGATGCCCACAACCTTTCCTTCCCACCAGTGAGTCTCTGTATTGCATTTGGCTGAGAGCTAAACTTGAATCTCTCTTTCCAAAAATCCTTTCATCTTTTTGTGTCTGATTTGGGGTTTTGTTTGGCTTTCATGTAGGCTCTGAAAAGGTATTTCCTCCACTGTTCCTCTCCAACTCTGTCCCACCCTACTTGATAGTACTGATTGGCTTTGATTGTATCTCTGATACTTCTTGGTGCTTCACTGTTGATGAAATGCTATCCAGCAATCCTGGATTTCCCCAGCCCTTTTCCATATGGTGAGGGCTAGAAAGACCGGATACTTTTTCCTACTCTACCTTGTAAATTGATGTGGGTGACATGCTGCCTATTTTTGGCCCTACTCAGCCAATTCCCAACTCCCACTTATCCTAGGACAAGTGGGAGTTGGGAATTGGCTGAGTAGGGCCCACTCCCTGACCCTTCCATAACAGCCTTCATGCAAAAGGCCAAGTTTTCTCCCAGGAAGCAGAAAAATCTATCATGTGGGGTTTCCAGGAGACAGGAGACTTGCAACTGCTTCTTATCTCAGCATTCTGGGTGCCATGTGGTGAATCACCCCATACTCTTCCCCCTAGAGACCAAGACTAATGATCTTCATGCTTTTCTCAGCTCACAAAGGCCACTGCCAAAAGCCCTCTGGAGGTGGATAATATCAGCTTTGGGTGAGAACTGTGACTTCTGGGAACCGACTGAGCATAGCAGCATGAATTTTCCAGACAGTGAGTGCCTTGGGTCTTCTCTATTAGAGGCCACATGCAAAGCTATCTGGAAAAAAGAGTTACTTACATAAGCCAGGGGTTGCTTGTCCTGAAGAAGCAGAAACTTGTGATTCTGTTCTGGTCCGGCATACTCAAGGACAAGAGCAAAGTGCTCAATGTACCTCAGGGAAAGGCGGTCCTGTAATGTTACCATCACATCCTGTGGGACAGAAAAGAGCCTTGAGAGGGAGATTGGTTCTGGCCCTAAGCTATTCTAAGCACCAACATGGGAGGGGGGATTAAACACCAAGAAAAGAAATATAGTCCTGGGTAGAAGTCTGCAACACTGGCCTTTATGGTAGCCCAGGGTCTGTGATCCACAATGAGTAAAGTGATCCATGAGTGCTGCTCAGAGGCCTGGGCCCTGGGGAGAGGTGCAGGGGGTTAGAGGTAGGTGTTTCTGAATTTCACCTGGCCAGGCATATGGCAAAAGAAGGTCATGTCTCTCCCTCCCTACCTCTTTCCTTCCACTCAACACATTATCTTTTAAATGCTTACTAAGTGCCAGGCACTGTGTTGGTTCTCCCTTCACCTTCTCTTATAAGTCAGAAGATCCACTTGGGATTGTCTGTCAACTCTTAGGAATGAATAAAAGCAAAAGTGACTTTTATATGATTAAAAAGTATACTATTTCTGGATTCATAATCTAAATCAAGTGACTTGAGTTACTGGCAAAATGTTCACTTTTGACCATAACTGGATTTTATAGATGATCAATTTAGCAACTTGAAAAATGTATCCACGCAGAGGAACTATGTCATGTGTTTTGTGTACGGTCATAAATCTGACTACTTCTGGGTTCCGTCTGCTCTGCTGCCCTACTTTTAATATTAGGGTGTCTGGAAACATATCAGTAGGGGCTGCACAAATATCAGTTTTGAGACTTCTGCCACTGATTTGCTGTGACTTTGGCTTATACACTGGGCTCCAATGTGTGTGTTCATGGAGTCAGCATCTCTCAGCCCCCAAAGGCTGGAAAGAATCAAGCTTGGGAATATGAAACATCCTTACAACCACAGTTGCCAAACAAGCTCCTTAATGAACACTGAAAGACGTTCAGTTATTCAAATGTTAGGCTGGAAATTGGTGGGTACTTGAGAGCATCTCTTTGTGTTGTCCAAGTAGTCACAGAGGCGCCAGTGTTGCTGGAGCTCTGTCAGGGACAGATGAGGTTTTCTTTGCAGTTTGGCTGCACTGGGATTGTGGACAGCCAATCCGGTGATTGCCAACTGGTGTTACAAGTGTAACAGCCCCTGTGCCAGGCTGTCAATTCACCCAGGTACCTCTCTGGGACAAGTGGCTTGGCAGCCTGTCAAAGCTCCAATAAGTCGCCAGCACACCCTTCCTGGAGTTAGATTGAGATCACAAGCGAGGGGAACACTGCTGTCTTGGAAGGCTAGGGCTACCTGGAAGCCACAATGGCACTGATGATGTGAGGTGGGAGAACTTCAGAGAAGCCTCCAAGGGGAAAGAGAGGGCACTAAACCCTCCAGTATGGAGACAGAGTCCACAATGGACATACCAAGCCACGAATAAACCACCAAGGAGAATTCTGACACAAAGCGATATTCACATCTGGAGAAGGCACATTTGGGCACCTTCTGGGTGGTCTAGTTCTGTTCCAATGCCCCCTCCCATGCCCCTTTCAATAGCCAAAAGAACATTCTATGGCACCCTAAGTAGTATGTTTTGGTCCTAGGTCCCCTGGGGGACCCACCTAGGCCTAAGCCTTTCAAAAAACTTCTCCATTCAGGGACTGTCCCCCTCCCTGCAGAGCACTTAGCATCTCTGACCCTAAAACACAAAATGCCAGTAGCACACCAAATCATTGGGATGACCTAAAACACCTTTAGACATTTCCAAAAGCTCTCTAAGAGTAGGAAGCACCAATCCTGGTTGAAAATCACTGGCAAGACCCATTCTGAGTACCTGATAACTCCTCTTAGCAAACGTTTGCTGGCCCAAGAATTTCTTTACTTATAGGATTGCCTTGGTCCCAGTATGGGAACCTCAGGGTACCTGTGGACCAAGTTAGGTTTTCTGGGCAGGCGCTGTAGCTGCCCAGCAGTTTGGGCAGCATTAGTTGCATTAAAATACTCATTCTGGGGATGGCATTCTTTTTCTGGAGAGAGTCCAGAAGATGCAGGAATGGATATTTCTGTCCCAGAGCAGAGTTGAATCTGGGGGTGAATCATATCATCACTTCTATTCCTAAGGATTAGAGAAAAGTCACTAGGACTTTCTGACACCTGGCTGAGCTGTTAAGAATCACAGTTCAGTAATTGCTCTTCCTGTGAAAAGAATAGCCAAAGGGGCTGTGGCTGGACATTTCAATTCTTGGTTCAGTGCTTGAGATCAGGCTGTTATTTAAAAGGCAAGGCATAGCTAAGCTAATCTCCCAAGAGACTGTGTTGATTTCTATGCATAAACTTGTGTAGGTGTCATTGTATCAATATAAATCACTATTGCTTTATAAATGGCTTAATGATTTCATATTCCTTAGTTCTTAAGAGTCCTGAAGGACCCCATGTAACACAAACACAAAGCAGTTCACAAGTGTAAGTGCACACACACGGTTTAACAACTACCAGCACACAGTTGGGCATGCAAACTTCTACCACCACTCTCATCTGCATTTTTGCAGCCTTGTGCTAACAAGCATCCAGAACTTAAAGGCCACCTTACTCCAGTGGCAAGCAGCTATGTGCAGACTCAGAGGAACACAGGACACACAACCGCGTGTTCTCTGGAGAGGGCAATGCTGGCCAGGGGAGGAGACTGTATGTACCTTAACAGTGGTCCGACCATCAAATGTGAATGACTTGATCTGCCCATTTTCTAAGAAAACCTTCAGGACGTTGGGGATGAGGAGGAGAGCTTCTTTCTTCATCATTTTCTGTGAACAAGCAGGGAAAGGACAAGGAGAGGGGCTCATTTAAAAGGAGGTAGGAAGCCAGAGGAAGGGTGTGAAAAAGGAGAAAAGGTGATGGAGACAGAGAGCCAAAGGTGTAGGAAGACAGAGACAGAGGAAAGAGCAGATCGATAATACATGGGGACCAGAACCAAATTCCCCAACAAGACACTGAGCCATATCAAAAGCTCGCCTCCATTTGACATCATGGAGCACCCATATTCTACTGTAGTTCAAACCTCCACAGATCAGAGCATAGGGATCACTACATATCCCCTGAAGGGCTGACAAGAGGCCTCCTTTGGAGTCTATCTCACCCACCTGATCTCATCTCTGACATTTTTTAAACACCTGCTACAAAGCTTCCAGACTGATCTTATCTCCTGATACCTCCCTTTCCCTGAGGCTCTTCACAAGCCAAGATCATGTCCTGTCAAGACCTTTGCTCTGCCTTTTCCCTGCCCTAGGCCCTTTCTGACCTGGCCCCTGCCTATTCCTAGTACCCACGCCTCTTTCACACCTCCATACCTCCGATGATTCTTCATTATTCAGGGACCGTCCCACTCCCTGCACAACCCACCCTGAGACATGAAGTGCCAGTAGCACACCAAAGCATTGGGACGACCTGAAACACCCTCAGACATTTTCTTTCTTTTTCTTTCTTTCTTTCTTTTTTTTTTTACTTTCCTTTTTCTTTTTTTGAGACGGAGTCTCACTTTGTCGCCCAGGCTGGAGTGCAGTGGTGTGATCTCGGCTCACTGCAACATCTGCCTCCTGAGTTCAAGCGATCCTCCTGCCTCAGCCTCTCTAGTACCAGCTGGGATTACAGGTGACAGTCACCATGCCTGGCCCTCAGACATTTTCAAAAGTTCTCTAGGAGTGGGCGGTACTGACTCCGATTGAGACATTCTTAATAAAAATTCACTAAATAAAGGCTGTTCTCTTTCTCTGAGGACTCTAAAAGAAAGAAAGAAAGAAAAGCTGTTCCCCCTGCCTTTCTCTTTTCCTCTTTGGCAAACTCCTATTTATCCTTCAAAACCCAGCTCAAATATGTATTCTGTAAAGCCTTGGTCTAATATCATCAAATACTTGGACCTGATCCTTCCATGCATTCCTATAGCAATTTATGCACACTTCTCGCAATGCTCTTACCGTATTTTGTTTTGTTTTGTTTTGTTGAGACAGGGTCTCGCTCTATCGCCTAGGCTGGAGTGCAGTAGTGCAATCACAGCTCACTGCAGCCTCAAACCCCTGGGCTCAAGTGATCCTCCCACCTCAGCCTCCCAAATAACTAGGACTACAGGCATGTGCCACTACACCTAGCTAATTTTTTTACTTTTTGTAGAGACAGGGTCTCGCTGTGTTGCCGAAACTCACCTTTATCATATTTTTGAAGGATATTTGTCTTTCACAATCAAATGGTGAAATGAGAACACAAAGACCATGTCCTATTTATCTTTGTAGTCCCAACACTAAACAAAGTTCCTGGCACACATTTGGTGCACAATAAATGGCTGCTGAATGAATGGGCAGTAGGTGCTTGATGTGCACTTATTGAATGATCACTCTCATCCCAACCGTTTCCCTGGGCCAACATCATCATCAGTTCTACAGGAATGGAAAAGCTGCAGAGATAACCAGATTCCTTAATTCACTGGGCATTCACTGAACCTCTACTGTATGCCCAGCACTATGCTAAGTCTCTATGAGAGCTACAGGAGATTTAAGTCCAGTCTTAAATTCTTGTTGTAGTGACTTGGCACACACACATATTATCAAACCAACAGGTATAACATGGCTAAAGTTTCCTACTTAAAGCAAATTGGATTTTGATTTTGAAGGAGACAGTGGGTGTGGATGATTTGAGAAGCCAGATGAGAACAGTCCAGACCTAGAGACTGTCACGGATCATGGACAAAGCATGGGAAGAGGAACAAGCAAATCCTCTTGGGTTGGGGTATGGTTGATGGTGGTGAGGAGCCAAGAGATAAGCTTGGCTGTGGTCAAGCCAAGGTGGGAAATGATGGTATATAAAATTGGAAGAGTGTGACTCCCTGCTTCCCTCCCTGATCTTGAGATGCCTTGCTCCTGCCAGGCCTAGAGGCCCCAGATCCCAGCGGTGGCAGGTTTTATTTAGCACACTGGGTCGGACTCAGATAATTACTTAATTGAATTTGCTTAAAAATAGAGTTGGCAAGGAATGCCCACAGGATTTATTTTTGCTCTGGCTGCTTAATAAAGCCTTGGGACACAAAAGGAAAGGGTTGATAGGAGAGCCTGGAGTCACCTGGGCCTGGACTCCCCCAGGTCCCTACCTGTGATGAGGCTGCTATGGTCCATACTGGCGGCAGCATAGAGGAGGGTGCTGTTGTAACATCAGGTAATTTCACGAGTGCAGCAAGAGTTGGAAGATTGATGTCTATCTCTCACCCAAACAAGAGCCTCACACTATGCCTGGTGGCCTGACTGAGAAAGAAGTAACTCTAGGTGGGTCCTAGCTACTCTGTGGCATTTGCATTCAGATTAGACTGGAGTGGGGGCATCCTTATGCTTATAACCTAGCTGTGCCTGTAGCCTAGCTGTGAGGTATGGAGAGGGGAATCATGGTGGAGGAAGGAGAAAGTGGAGAAGGGGAAGTAGAAGGGAGAGGAAGAGACAAGAGGGGAGGGGAGTGGGGAGGAAGGGAAGGAGTTCTTCACTGGGTGGCCTGCCGTTGACGGATTACTCTGCAATGTTGAGATGGGATAGGATGCGCCTGTTCATACTTCCCAAATCCAAGTCATACGTCCTCTGCGTTTTCAAGCACTCAGGACACAAATATCCTCCTGGTTACTTGGACCTTGGGGTCTATTTCACCCTGATTTGCAGGGGCTCCATATTACTCCTTTTCCCCTCTGCTCACCAATTATCACTTCTCTTAAACCTTTTCTTCTAGGATTGACACAGATCCCAACCATCAATTATTCAGACAGCTTGCCCAGTGGGGTCTTGTAGTCCCCTGGGTTTGCCAGCCTTCCTCATGCAGAGATGGAGGAGGGCATAGGCTGAGTTTGGGAATGAGAGTCAGGGAAATGGAGACGGAAGACACCTGTGTCCTCCATCTCTTCTTCTCACTAACTCTACCTCAAATAATATAGAAGTGCCTGGCACCCTGCTGATTTCCCTGCTCTGTCTGGGCCTGCTATCTTCTCCCGACAACTGTGGCTGTGCCTCAGCACATAAATGCCAAGGGCCTCCAGATAGATCTGCCCATCACAGCTATCAAAAGCACACAAGTGCCTGTTAGCTCTAGCTATCCCCTCCATCCCCACTGGGATATTACTAACTTCTGCAGATTCCTGAGGAACTCAGCCAGAATGCATGACTGCTTAACACACTTCTTTTCTGCTCTTCACCTGCCTCTTCTCATTTGCACATCTGGAGCCGACAGTTCATTGCATGTAAACCTCCCGAAGCAATGAGAAACACTGTGGCTGGCCAAGACTCCCCAAATTGGCAGCTGCATGGCATGGGCTGTCAAATATTACCTGTCCTTTGAAACAATACCACCCAGTAGCAGATTTTGTATTGTCTTAATCTGAACCACTTGTCCCCCTCAACATCACTGAGAGGTATCTGGTAGCAGGCAACAGGTATTTATTTTGCCTCCCCTCTAGTGCTAAGAACATAGCAGGTGCCTAATAAAAACTTGGTGACTTAATGAGAGTCTGTATCATTTCCCTTAGGTAACTTCACTCATCACTGCATGGCCTTTTCCAGTCAAGATGTGGAGTTGCAAGATCACTTAAATGTGAAGAGAGCTCAATTTCACCAGCCACTCATTCCCTGGGTCTTCAAGAAGCCACTACTTCCTTCTTGTTTCTATCAAGTAGCAAAAGATGTTTATGGAGCACTTGCTCTGAGTGTAAGCTACTGTGTTAGGGATGGAAATTTCTCTAAGCATCAGAAGGATCTTGAGCGAATCAATATATATATATTCCTTCTCCCCACAATACCTGGGGCCTCTCTGGATGTCACATATCCCTCTTCACTTACCACTTTCCCCCCTCCAGCACCTGGACGCTCCCACTCTAATCCACTGGGAAAGCTGTCCACTATAAGTAGCCCCAGAGCAAGAGCTTGACAGCCAGGCAGATTATGGCCAGGGGCTGAGGAGATGGAGCCAAAGCTATACTTACTGCATCTGTTTCTCCAACTGCCACCTGTTCAGAAAATCGAACCTTCACAGGATTGGACCTCAGCTTGGCCTTCTTCGCAGCACTGATGAAAGCAGATTTGGGGGACTGGAAAAAGAACAGAGAGATGGTGAGTTCTCCATATCTAGGGAAAGCCTAACCTTTGTCACGTCAGAGTTAAGATGTCCCAGTACAGGTACACTTTGCATTACTGATCAAGGAGTCAATAAATAAATATTGATTCCCTACGAGGTGCAAGGCAATGTGCTAAATGCTTCCCTGTATAATTGGTGTGTTCTGAAACAGCTGGGCATGAATTGAATTTGGGTAGATTGAACCCCACTATTAATATTCTAGGCCTAGGTGAGTTTGCAAAAGTTCTTTAGTAATAACATACATTGAGTTTTTATATATTTGGTTTTCTTAATGTGAGATAGACCTAAAAGATGTCTTTTTTTTTTTTATTACATCTGAATATAAGCATCCCAAAGAATTTACAGAAATGATCTTATTCATCTCACAGACATGCCCTGCCCCTAGGAAGGAGTTGCATAATAAATACTGTTTTAGATGTGGGAGAAAGGAGACCTAGCACTCCAAAAGGATTTTTCCACAGTTACTACACTATTGGGGAATAGAGATGTGAGAGATTTAACCCAAGTCTCCTGGCTTTCTAGTTTTGGGCTCGGCACCACTTTGTTTATCCAATTCTGTAAGAAATGCCCCCAAAATCAGCCAGGCTTGTATTTTTTTTTAAATTTTTTTTTTTTGAGACAGAGTTTCACTCTTGTCACCCAGGCTGGATGGTGACAAGATGGCGTAATCTCGGCTCACCGCAACCTCCACTTCCTGGGTTCAAGTGATTCTCCAGCCTTGCCTCCTGAGTAGCTGGGATTACAGTGATGTGCCACCACACCCAGCTAATTTTGTATTTTTAGTAGAGATGGGGTCTCACCATGTTGGCCAGGCTGGTCTTGAACTCCTGACCTTAGGTGATCCACCTGCCTCAGCCTCCCAAAGTGCTGGGCTTACAGGCCACCATGCCTGACTGGCTTTTAGTTCTTGAAAACTCTCCCACAATTTTAGTGGAAGCATGATTAGCAAACACTGGAAACTAAGCCTTTCCTGGGTGCCCCTTGGATTCTAGCTCCCTGCTTAGCTCCATATGGCCCAGCAATCAGGAATACAGGGGTCGTGCTGAGGGGCATCCTCATTGTCTTTGGTGGGGGTGGGGGGCATTTATTCAATCATTTGACAAATTTAGCAAGGGCCTACTACATGCCACACACTGTTCTAGGTGATGAGGGATAGAGCAGTGAGTAAGACAGACAAAACTCCCTGGCCTCATGGAGTGTCCATTCCAGCAGGGATAGACAGACGATAAATATCTTTTAGGTAGTAAAGAAGGACTATGAGGAAAAATAAGGCAGGGTAAAGGACTACGCAAGAGAATGAGTGAGTTAGAGTGGGAGTAGTGAGGGTATTATATTAGCAATTTTGAAATACATAATACATTATTATTAACTATAGTCACCATACTGTGCAATAGATCTCAAAAACTTATTCCTCCTGTCTAAGTGAGCCTTTGTATCCTTTGAACAGCATCTCCCCATTCCCTCCCAATCTTAGCCTCTAGTAATCACCATTCTATGCTCCACTTCTATGATTTTGACGTTTTTAGATTCCGCATATAAGTGAGATCATGCGGTATTTGTCTTTCTGTGTCTGGCTTATCATAATAATAATTATTATTTCACTTAGGATAATGTCCTCCAAGTTCATCCATGTTGTAGCAAATGACAGGATTTATTTCTTCTTAAAGGCTGAATAGTATTCCATTGTGTATTTATACCACATTTTCTTCATCCATTCATCTACTAATGGTGGACACTTAGGTTGTTTCCATATCTTGGCTATGGTGAATAGTGCTTCCATGAACACGGGAATGCCGATGGCTCTTCGGCATACTAATTTCAATTCCCTTGGATATATATCCACAAGTAGAATTGTGCGGGTTATATTTTTAATTTTTTTTTTTTTTTTTCTGAGATGGAGTCTCGCTCTGTCACCCAGGCTAGAGTGCAGTGGTGTGATCTCGGCTCACTGCAACTTCCGCCTCCCCAGTTCAAGTGATTCCCCTGCCTCAGTCTCCCGAGTAGCTGGGACTACAGGCAGGCATCACCATGCCCAGCTAATTTTTGTATTTTTGGTAAAGATGGGGTTTCACCATGTTGGCCAGGCTGGTCTTGAACTCCTGACCTCAAGTGATCCACCCACTTCGGCCTCCCAAAATACTGGGATACAGGTATGAGCCACGGCGCCCGGCCACTGTGGGAGGTTATTTTAGACAGGATGGTCAGGGAAGACCTAAGGATGAGACATTAAGCAGAAACTTAAGGAAGTGAAGGAGAGAGAGCCACCAGGCTATCCGGAGAAAGGCTTCTGGGCAGAAACTACAGTAAAGGCCCTGAGGTGAACTGAGGTGTATGAAGAACAGCAAGGAAGGCCAAGGTGGCTGGAGTGGCGTGATGGAGCAGGAGCAAGACGGGAGATGCTCAGAGAGGCAGCTGGGGGCTGGGTCATGGAGGATCTTGTAAACCACGGTGAGAACTTTGGATTTCACTCTACTAGAGGGATTCGATTGAACAGAGTCTGATGTGCATTTTAAAAGGAAGCCTCTGGTTGCTGTGTGGAAAACAGAGTGTAGGAGGACAATGGCAAGAGCATGGAGACCAGTTGGGGGTAAGTACAGTATTTGTAACTGCAATAATATGGTTAAAACATGATGGAGGCTTGGGCTAGGATGGTAGTGATGGAGTCGAAAAGTGAGTGAATTCTGGATATAATTTGAATACTGAGTTAGGATGCTATGTTGACTGATTGGATATAAGAGTGAGGAAAACAGAGACTTCAACTGAAAGAATGGACTCGCTATTCACTGAGATGAAGAGGACTAGGGAGTGAATCAGGTCTGGGGCTACTTCAAACCACCATCCCTATGGGCCTTGCCATGGAGCCCAAGTCTTACAATCAGGAATTTCTTTGTGTTAAGGCCCTGAAGGTCCCTGCCAGCTGGGAATACATTAAGCTATTATCTACCATTTACACTGCAGTTGAGAATCATTTACCAGATCAGCCACAGGAGGGCAGGGCCCTAAGATACACATCAGAAACAAACATCCTCATTGTGTCTTGGGCCCTGGTCCCAGCTGTGTTCTCCGTCAGAGCCAGCAATCTCATTCCCACAGAGGGGAGACTGCAAAAAACCACTTGTTTCACCTGAGTCCAGCGGGAACTCAGGCAGTGAGTGTCAGTCTTGGCTGCATAGTAGAAATGCTGGGAGGAGCTTTTAAAAATCCTGAAGCCCAGGGCCCACCACAGACCAGTTACATCAGAATTCCTGGGGTGAGGTCTGAGCATCAGTATTTTTTTTCAAGCTTCTGATGATTTCCAAATGTAGCCAAGATTAAGAACCATTGAGCTAAAGGAACCTTAGACTTCTCATCCTGAGCCAAAGGGGCAATTTGTTGGCAGCAGACAATATAGCACAATGAAATCCAGAGCTGGAGATCGTTGCAGAAAGTGATTACAGTATTGATTATACATGGAGTTGATAAATGCCTCTGTGTGTTGCACAGCCTGGTGCTCCAATCCTGAGCAGGGACTGCAGGCTGAGGCAGAAGCAAGAGAAAGGGGCAAGATAGATAGAAAGATCTGTAGCTATGCTCAGGCAGCTGTGTTTGATTCCATCTCCACAGTCATCCAAAGTTCCACCAAGGTGCCACAAACATGAGGCAAGGGGAATCTTTCTACTTGACAGTCACCTCTCTTCTCTGCCATCATCTGCCCTCAGATGACTGCATGGCACAGTGTGTAGAACGAGGCATCTCTAGAGACCTGAATGGGCCATGCAGCTCAACCTTCATTTTCACATGTGAAATGGAGGCCTGGGAAGAGGATATACTTTACCCAAAGTATTGAAATAATTGCGTAGCAGAGCCGAAACCAGAACCCACGTTTCCTGAGCCTTTGCTTAGTGATTGTTCCCCCACAGCAGGCTAAAGCTGGGAGTCCTTTCCTGATCTTTCATCCACTGGTTCTGGTTCTACCTTGGTGTTACGTAATGGACTCAAAAAATGAAGAACCCCAACTGGTATCCTTTTATGTATTCACCACAGTGAAGAGGATGGCATCCTTGCTATCCCTACCAAAGATGCAAGATTAGATCCTGTCCTAGTGAGTTTCTGTTTGTACCACTGAAAAACCAAAGATTCAGTTAATTATAGGCACAAACCACAAAGGAGGAAATGAAATTGCCAATATTTTCAGGGATTATAATCATTTCCAGGTGTCTGTTTCAGAGTTATTTTCAGCTTGTTTATACTTCATTCCTCATTGACCCTTGTCCTGTCGGTCTCTAAGATTCCATCCTATTCTCAGTCTTTAGCCTTAATGCTGGTGACTCATTCATTGCCAGCTGGTCTCTGCTAGATGTCATGGAGTCACATCTAGCCTTATGCTCAGACACAGGTGAGGCCTGCTTTGCAGTGTGATATGAGGGGTCTCTCAGAGGCCTCCCTGTCCCAAAGCATCTTCAAAGCTCAGCTGTGGGGCTTGAAGTTTGTAATATTAGGGGCACTCCTTTGTATTACAATGTTGAGAATTGGAAAGGCCCTGGTCAAAATGTGAATGAGGTAGTAGGAAGGCATAATACACTTCAGGGGCCAGCATATTACAGGCCTACATAGGCCAAATCTTGCTCACCACCTGTTTTTGTAAATAAAGCTTTACTGGAACACAGCCGTGATCTTCATTTATGTATTGCCTATGGCTGCTTTCGTGCTACCACATATGGCTTGCAAAGCCTAAAATACTAATTATATGGCCCTTCAGAGAAACAGTTTGCCAACCTCTGCACTAATTCATAACCATGCACTAACCAGCTGTTTTTAAAACTTGCCTGATGATAAGAATCACTGAGGAGTGCTTGTTAAAGCACAGATGCCTAGGCTCATACCAGATTTTAAAAGTTAGAATCTCTGGAAGAGTGGGGCCCAGAAATCAACATTGTTGAAGATATCCCAATCCATTAAGCATACATTAATTGAGCACCTTAAGGCTGGAATGTTTGAGCTCTTCACTGACCCTATTTTTTTCTCCAAGCAGCTGGGAATCTCATTTTGCAGCAGGCACCCTTTCTGGCTAAAATGAATTTTGGCCTGAAACATGGGACTAGAATTGCTAAGTACCTCTGGGGCCACTGCAAGCCCCTTGAAGCAACTGTGAAACCAGCAGCTTGGTGGAATAAGGAACAGAAGAGAGTCTGCCTTTCCCTCAGTGCAGAATTCAGCAGCTGGTTATTTTTTGACAATTTTTAAAATTTGGTGTCTGTATTAGTACAGATGTCAGGGTTGTGATCACTCAGATCTTGACCAAAGTCAGGTATAGGGCCAAATATTTTAGAGCAAGATAGGGCCCCACTTCGGTAACTGAAAAAAATGAAACTCAGGTTCTTGAAGCTTTGACTGATTCGCCCTTCTGGCTCACTGCCTTTGACACCTGAGCCTACTTATAATCAATTACTATAGCAACCACTGTGGGAGCCTAGGACAATGGAGGGTCATCCTGGCTTCACCAGATCACTACTAAGGGAACCAGGGGGCCTTCCTTCCCACACTCAAGACTGCCTGGACATGAACATATCCTCTGCCTGACTTCCAAAGCCCACCACAAACTACACCTGACTCTCTAACCACCTCTCCAAGATCACCTTTTGCTGCACTTGGTGGTTCTATCCACAGCTCCCTGCACACACTGGGCTTGCTATCACTCCTGGACCCACCTCACGCTGTTTCCTCCCTGTCCCCATCCTTCAGGGTCTACAGTGTCCTTTTGACCAGCTAAATGCCATCACTTTACAGTTTAGTTCAAACTCTACCTTTATCCTGAATCCTTCCCCAACTCCTCAATTCCCCTTCTTGGATTTCCTATAGTACTCCTGTTAATCCACACTGCCATCACTCATATCCCCAACCAGGCTGTATAAGCAGAGATGCCATTTTATGTTAATATGTCTCCCCCTAGCACCAAGCACATAGTAGATATGGCATAAAATCTATTAGTTGATTGCTAAAATTAATAATGAATTAGTTCATTAATTCAGCATATATGGTTGGAGTATCTACCATCTGACAAACACTATATGTCAGGAAGCTCTGTAGAAAACCAGTTTTTCTGAGGTGGTTCCCATTATTTTGGCTTTCTTTTTCTAGGCAGGTGGCTCCAAGCAGAGGGGATTCCAGTTCTTTAAGTACAGGCTGTTTTCAGAACCAGAAAACTAGGGTTTCATTTGAAACAGATTGTCTGTGCTTGCTTTATCAGGGTCATTCTTTGTCATAATCCAGTACTTTATCTGTTTAAAAATATTTACTGATTACCTACTGTGTGCCAAGGTCTAAGGGTTTCAAGATTAATAAATATCCAGTCAGTCATGAGGACTAGTTGGTAATTCAAAGATTAAGAAACACCCTTAAATACACAGAAGCTTATTAAGTGGTTATCTATGCATTATGGTTTGAGGGGACCTGGGAAAGAACTCCTGTGACCCCTCTCCCCAGTTGTCTGCCATGCTATGAGTCACTCTTACAAGGAAAATGTCATCTGAGAGAGACTCCATATCAGAATCATTTGCTGAGCCTTTTCAAACCAATACCAGGGTCTCATCTCCAGAGCCTCTAATTCAATGAGTCAGGGCAAGAGCCCAAGTATCAATATTTTTATGTTTTCTTTTTTTTTCTGTCTCTGCTGCTCGAATGAATCAGAACTGAGTATTAATAGTTTTCAGAGCTTCTCAGATGGTTCTAATGGATAAACAGGGTCAAGAACCATTACCAGGCCAGGTGTGGTGGCTCACGCCTGTAATCCCAGTACTATGGGAGGCCAAGGCGGGAGGATTACTTGAGGTCAGGAGTTCGAGACCAGCCTGGCCAACATGGCAAAATATTGTCTCTACTAAAAATGCAAAAATTAGCCAGTGTAGTGGCACATGCCTGTAATGCCAGCTACTCCAGTGGCTGAGGCAGGAGAATCACTTGAACCCAGGAGATAGAGGTTGCAGTGAGCTGAGATGGCACCACTGCACTCCAGACTGGGCGATAGAGTGAGACTCTATAAAAAAAAAATACCAGCCACAGTATGTAGGAGTAGGTATTAGGCCATTATCCGCCACAGAATGTAGGTGCTATTAATAGAAAGAGATTTGCAGATTGTCTGGTCCAGTGTCTTTTTTTTTTTTTTTTTAATACAGATTCCTAGGCCACATCCTGGACCTATTAGGAGGTTGTCTTCTGGAAGTAGTGGTAATCAAACTTTAACATGACAAGAGTTTTATAATAGGTAGCAGTCTCCTCGCACCCATGAGATGCCAAGTGCCTGCTATGAACACAGTATTATTTTCTGTGATGTAGGGGGTATAACATTAAACACATATTGGGAGTCTTCAAGAAGCTTTCAGTATAGCTAAAGAGAGAATATCTGTCAGTGGAGACTTGTTAAGGTAGTTATGTTCTATAACATTTCCATGAACACTGAATTAGTGAATACTGAACTGTTGCTCCAATATTTCACATAAATTATGGTGTTAAATTTTAAAAACAACTCATCCTAGTAGCTTCTATGTTCTTTATTTTACAAAGAGAAAATGAAGCTCAAAAGTGTTAAGTGACTTGCCCGAGGCCACTCCACTCACAGGTGCCAGAGTCAAGACTGAAATGCTGTCCAACTGGTCCCAGAACTGCAGTTTGTTTCTTGCACTACACTGCACTGCCCCCTATCGTCTCCATCCTCTGATTACCTCTGTATGAGAACTGACACAAGAAGGCAGAGCATCACCTTGTCAGAACTCGGCTGGGAACGTGTGCATTGGGTAAATCAAAATTTTCACACTCTGCACATGTCTGCAAATGACCAGAAAAGTGCCATGAGTGTTGATTTTGGGGGTTATAAATAAATTTTTGGGAGTAGGCAAGTTGGCAAATAGGGAATCTGCAAATAATGAGAATCGACTGCACATGTATGTAAGCCTGACATTCAATTGGGATGCACTAGGATGGTCATACTAGTTGTAAAATACGGAGAGATTCTTTCACACTGATTGGTAAGTAGGCACTGCCCTAAGCTTCCTGGATGCCACCTGACCTCTCCCCCTGGACCTCCTTACAAACGTAGATCAACTACAGGGTTAACATCTGGCATAATTAAGAGGACTTCAAGACTCTGCTCCAGTGCTATTACTGACTCATATTTTGACTGGATTGACTCCTACTGTACAGGTCATTAAATGTTTTGACAATTAGCCCTGTGTGTGTATACTCATCCACTTCTATGCTCCCAGGGTTTAGAGAGCACAAGGCTGACAACTAGAATGTAAGCTCTGTGAGGGCAGGGACCATGTTTGTCTGGTGCACTGCTATATTCCCAGCCTAGAACAATGTCCAGAATAGTAGGTGTTTAATAAATGCTTGATGAGTGAATGAACAGATTAGGGAAACGCTCACTGAGGTTAGTCAGGCAAAGCTGTTTGGAGAACATGAGTATCGAACAAGGTCTTAAAAGAAACAGACATATATTAGAAGAGATGTGGAATAGTACAAGGACAAAAGTCCACAGGGCAGTAAGACCTAAGAAGGAAATGTACCTAAGAAGGAGAAGGAAATCAGCCTGGCCTCAGCAAAGGGGCCATGGGTTGGGACCTGCAGAGTGAGCAGAACAGGGGGTAAGAAAATGTTGGAGGCACTGGGATGGGAAAGTTGAGATAGAGATTGGGGTGAGTGTTATGCCCTTTATTCTGCACCTAAGTTTGGACACTTGAGTTTTGTTTAGGTTGCTTTGATGGTTGGAAACTGGGTTTCCTTCATTCCTTCAATCAATATTTATTAGCACCTACTCTGTGCCAGGTGCTGGGGATACAGCGGTAACAAAACACAGTCTCTACCCTCATGGAGCTGACATTCTAATGAGGGACAGAGATGATAAACATGTAAATATAATATCTCACGGGAATGTAAAATGGCACAGCCACTTTGAAAAACAGTCTGGTAGTTTTTTAATAGACTATATATACACTTACTATTTGACCCAGCAATCGTACTCTTGGGCATTTATCTCACAGAAATGAAAACTTATGCCCACAAAAATCCTGTACATAAATATTATAGCAGCTTTATTTGTAGTAGCCCCAAGCTGGAAACAACCCAGATGCCCTTCAATGGGTACATGATTAAACAAACTGGTACATCCACACCATGGAATACCATGGGGGTACTACTCAGCAATAAAACGGAACAAAATATTGATACATGCAACAAGCTGGATGAATCTCGAGGACATTTTGCTAAGTGAAGAAAGCCAATCCCCAAAGGTTACATATTATATAATTATATTTGTATATTATTTTTGTTTGTTTTTTAGAGAAGTGGTCTCGCTCTATTGCCCCGGCTGGAGTACAGTGGTGCTATCATAGCTCAAAGCAGTCTCCAACACCTGGGCTCAAGCAATCCTCCTGCCTCAGTCTCTCAAGTAGCTGGGACTACAGGTGTGCACTACCACATCTGGCTAAATTAAAAAGAAAATTTTTAGAGACAAGGTCTCATTCTATGTTGTTCAGGCTGATCTCAAATTCCTTAGTTCAAGTGATCCTCCCACCTCAGCCTCCTAAGTAGCTGGAATTCCAGACAGGAGCCACAATGCTTTGCTTCCATTTATATAATATTTTTGAAATGATAAAATTAGGGAAATGTAAAGTCGTTGACAGGGATTGGGTGTAGGGGGTGAAGTGAGTATGATTATAAAAGGACAACATGAGGAATCCTTTTGGTGACAGACTTGTCCAGTTACTTTTTTAAGTTTTAAATTTTTGTGAGTACATAGTAGGTATATATATTTCTAGGGTACATAAGATACTTTGTCACAGGCATGCAACGTATAATAACAATATTATGGTAAATGGAGTATCTTGACTGTGTTGGTGGATACATAAACCCACATGTGATAAATTCATATTGAACCATATACGTATGTTGTATCATTGTTGATTTCCTGGTTTTGCTATTGCACATAGTTTTTTTTGTTTGTTTGTTTTTTGTTTTTAAGATGGAGTCTCGCTCTGTCATCTAGGCTGGAGTGCAGTGGTGCAATCTCAGCTCACTGCAACCTCTGCCTCCCGGGTTCAAACGATTCTCATGCCTCAGCCTCCTGAGTAGCTGAGACTACAGGTGCGCTCCACCATGCCAGGCTAATTTTTTTGTGTTTTCTGTAGGGATGGGATTTCACCATGTTGGCCAGGCTAGTCTCGAACTCCTGGCCTCAAGTGATCAACCTGCCTCGGCCTCCCAAAGTGCTGGGATTACAGGTGTGAACCGCTACACCCAGCCTATTGCACATAGTTATGTAAGATATAACCACTGGGAGAAACAGGGTAAAACAGGGTAACAGGTACATGGTATACCTCTACTATCATTGCAACTTCTTGTGATCTATAATTATTTCAAAAGAAAAGTTAAAAAAATATAATATTTCAGCTCTGAAGAAAAAGTAAGCAGTATCAGAAGATAGTGACAGGTAGATGCTATTTTAGAAAGGATACTCGGAGAAGGCTTCTGCAAGAAGGTGAAATTTGAGAAGACCTGACTAACAAAGTAAACCCAATCTTATACTCTGATCAGAGTAGTAAATTCTAACCACACATCAAGCACGTTTTAGTGAGAGAACTGGTGGTCATTTTCAAGACAGGAGATTGGGAGGTTGGGACTGACTGCCAACTTCCCACGAGGCAACTGCACACGTGCAGCAAAGTGGTGGGGAGGGGACTATTGGTAACAACAATGGAGTGATGGGGCTTGCCTGCCCAGAGACAAGAGAACTGGAACTAAGAAAGGCCTATCTGCCTGGGAGCATTGTGTGTACATATGTGAGAGAGCACATGAGTGTGTGTATATGTGAGTAGTGTATGTATGTATATGTATGGGTATGAGCGGGTGAGTGTATGTGTGTGAGTGTACGTGTGAGGATACATGTGAGTCTATTAGGTATGAGGTTGTGAATGAATGTGTGAGTGTATTGTGTGTATCTGTCAGTGTGTATATGTGTGTGAGTGTATGAGTGTGTTAGTGAAGTTCACACTGATGCAGAAGAGGTCTGGGAGCTGGGGGCCATGGGGAAAGGCAGTTAGTTTGAACCAAGATTGATTTCAATCCTGCTCTTGCCTGGTGAGCCCATGCTGTGCACCTGTGTTCCATCCCTCGCTGTGTCATCTCTCTATGGAAAATCTTGCCCTATCCCTCAAGGTCCAGCTCAGGTGCAGCCTCTTCCTTGAAGCCTTCCCTAATTTCACGTCCCCCACCCCCAACAGATGTGACCTCTCCTGTGGCTATACATTGAGGGTACAGCATCCATGCTGGGGTGCAGAGGACTGTTGGGGACATGAATAAGGGGACAGGTGGGCTGGAGGTAGAGTGAGGGCTCTGAATTTTGCACATGGAAGTTGTGTACCTGGGTTTGTGCATTTAAGCTAAGATTGCTATAAGGATATAACCAATAATGGACACTGAACTTTCTAAATCCAACGCTTGAGGAGAGGGGACTAGAAATTTTTACTTTTAATAAGTAGTCCTGGCAACTATTATGATCAGGTATGTTTAGGCAACACTGTTCTACTTTAAATCTCTCAGTGTACAGATGATGAAACAGGTCCAGAATGGGGAACTGACTCATCCAAGGTCACAAAGCCAGTTAAGTGATTGTACTAGGACAAAGATGAATCTGTTTGTCCAAGTGTATCCCCCAGCAACTTTATATTAAATTATATCACATATGGTGCTGTGTCTCATACATTGTAGGTAACTTATATGAATAAGATTGGCACCTATCATCATCCAGGACTTTATGAGAGTTCACATTGGACAGATACATTTTAATGGAGTACAGCCAAAAAGAAGTGGAAACTGTATTCGGAATTGAAGCAGTGGGCAGCTTAAGTGGGTAAAGCAGAAGGCACAGGACAGAACACAGCACAGCCCTTCAAAATCCTCAGCTTTGGACATGAGCAGAGACATGCTATTCAGAAGGTATTTAAGTTCACTCCTAAATCCTTGGCTCATATGTTGGTTGTAGTCTCTGAACCCCCAACCCCATCAGTGTTGCTTTCCAATATGGAAATGTCACCTCTTCTCAGTCAGGAGGAAGGGCAGATGGCAAAGAGGCTCACTCACCTGATGAGTGTGCAGAACTGTAAGAACGATGAATTCCTTAGCGCTCCTACAGAGAAAAGAGGAACAGGAGAGTAGTGTATCATGTACTAGGTATTCATCTAGTATAAGAAGCAACACCAGAATTTTCCCCTGGCTGCATTCAGGTATATGGATTAGGATAGAGGGCAATCTGAGTGTCTGCATGGACACTTTGCCTCCAGTCATTTGTGGAGGCCAACACAAACCATCCATATTAATTCACACAGGCATCCGAAGATGGTATAACCATTACCTCTGGGGTTGTCATTTTTTAGGTCTTCTTTTCATATTCCTTCTCACATACTCTCTGTAGAAATCTCCAAACCTTAGTAGCAATTTTATGTGCAGACTAGAAAATTCTCAAGGAAAACTGAAAGTCTGCATTACGGAATTCAAAGTCAGAGAGTCCTGGGAACCATGTACAATGATTATTGGTAATTTGGTATTTAAGTGAGAGGAGACATTCAAAGTAAAAACCCAAAGGAGGTCATTTGGTCACCATGACTCATACTCAGCAGATTTGTTTTAATTGAGGGACCAAAAAAGAGCCAGGGAGCAACAGATGGAAACCCAAACTCTCCAGATAGCAAATATTCAAAAGAATGAAGAATATGAAACTCTTCCGGCAAGAATTATGCCAATGATCAAACAGGCTGTGAGGTATGAAAATTCTCTCCCAGGAATACATAATCATTTAAAAGAACTAAAAGAAATGGAAATAGTTTGCCTTGAAGGAGCTTCCCCTCTCCTTGTTGGCCCTTTTCAAATGTTTACGTGAACAAAGTCATTTAAGAAGTAGAGTCAAGCTGCCCTTGATTCTGGATATTTGAGAAATGCCAAGGCCCGCAGCTCTAGAACTCTGAACATCTACCACATTTGGTGAGGCAAACTACAGGGATTAATCAGCCCCAGGATTTGGGAAGTTCCCAGAAGTAAAGAGTTGTGTTCCAGGAAAAATACTAAAGAAAATACTTTATCTTGAACAGGGGAGGGGCATAACATAAGTTGGATTATGTGACTCGTCTCCTCCAGCCCCTTGCCATGTCTCCCCATTTCATTTAGAACAAAGCCACAGTCCCTATGGTGGCTTCAAAGGTTCTCCATTATCTGGACTTATTTTCTACAACTCTCCTCTTTCCTTACCAACTCCAGTCCTACTGGCTTCTCCCCTGTTCCACAATCGTGCCAAACACACTCTTGGCCTTAGGGCCTCTGCACTGGCTGTTCTCTCTCCAACACCTTCTCCTCCCTCAAGTCTTTCTTCAAATGTCACCTTCTCAATGAGGTCAACATTGGCCCTACTGTTTAGTTACATTTTGCACCCCTGTGCCCAGCACTCCTGATCCTCTTTACCTAGATCTACTTTCTATTCTTAATAACGTTTATCAGCTTCTAATATGTTGTAGAACTACTTTTTTTTTTTTTTTTGAGACGGAGTCTCGCTCTGTCGCCCAGGCTGGAGTGCAGTTGCCGGATCTCAGCTCACTGCAAGCTCCGCCTCCCGGGTTTACGCCCTTCTCCTGCCTCAGCCTCCCGAGTAGCTGGGACTACAGGCGCCCGCCACCTCGCCTGGCTAGTTTTTTGTGTTTTTTTAGTAGAGACGGGGTTTCACTGTGTTAGCCAGGATGGTCTCGATCTCCTGACCTCGTGATCCGCCTGTCTCGGCCTCCCAAAGTGCTGGGATTACAGGCTTGAGCCACCGCGCCCGGCCTGTAGAACTACTTATAATCTTTTCTGCTTATGATGTATCTCCTTTCACTAAAATGTAAACTCCAGTGAGCCGGGGATCTTTGTCTGTCTTATTCATTGCTGTATCTTCAGTGTGTGGAACAGCGCCTGGTGCATCAAGGACAATAATAAATACTGGTTGGTTGATTGATTGAATGAATGAATAACCCACTGGCTCCCAAAGTTATTAAGAGTGTGCTCTGCTTTAACGCTGAAAGAGCTCTGGAACCCCTCACGAAATCAGCCTAACTTGTTTTGGAGTGCAAAGATATCTACTGAAAGCAAAGCAGTGACTTCTGAGGGACCAGGCTGAAAAAACTCCAACATGCCCTAATAGGATAGAAAGAACTCACCTCATATTGGTGTGGTAGCAGAGGGTGGAGAGTGGAGGGTGGGGAAATGCAATATACAACTGAACTTGGAGAAGAGTCAAAGAAAAGGTCATTAGGGATCAGACACATTTCATGGTATTGAGCTGGAGGGAGCATGCCAAGGAAGCCAAGAAGTGCTCTGGACTTCAGGAGGGAACATTCCAAAGCCCTTCAGAGCTAGTTAGAGGGTGCTGTTCCATACACAGATTGCTATGTCTGCCTTTGAAGGCAAGGGAAGAGCTCTGGGACCAGGTGGGCTTTTGGGAGCCTGGAAAGATGAGTGGGATGAAAACACTCTGAACCAGGAGGAGTTGAAGGAGATGGAGGCAGAGATGAAGTCAGACTATGCAAGGGGGAGAGAGAGAGGAGGAGAGAGAGAGAAAGAGAGAGGGAGAGAGAAAAGGAGAGACAGAGAGAGAGCGAGCATGTACATGGTTCCATTTGGAGTGAGATAGCCAAGCTCCCCCAAAATGAGGTTAGTCCCTGCAATTTGGAGCCTTTACCTCTTATTCTCTAATTCTTTTTCAACAAATGTATGCCAGGGTGTGTGCATGTGGTGTGGATGTGGGGTAGGAGAGTGTGTATGGTGTGTGTGTGTGTATGGTGTGTGTGTGTGTGTAATATGTGTAGGAGTAAGGGATAGGTAAAGACAATGTGATTACTCTCCATTTATAAACAGTGGTGATCCCACAACGTTCCTTTTGTCATCAGCTTCCATTTGGGGAGGGCATTTAGGGGCCACAAACACTATGGACAGTATCCACATTGGGAGGTTCTCTTCCTCAACCCACTGGCCACGAATTCTGATTTTTTTTTCTGGAATGGGGGAGTTGGTCAATGTCTTGCTTGCACTGTGCATATATCTAGGATGTTCTTTTAATGGCTTGATTCTCATCTGTCACTTGGTCTGTCCCACTGGACAAAAAAAAAGGGGGCTGGGGTGAAGAGATTCGTCGGGTGGAGGGAGGTAGGGGTGAGACTCCAGCAGGGAGTTCTTTGTATCTGTTCACATCATTGGAGATGCTAAGCCAGTGTGTATGAAGGCTCCTGCTGACCCTGAATAGCTGGTCCCTGAAGTTCTGGGTTAGCCAGGAGCCCTGTATAGGGCTTCTCTGCCTGGAAGGATTTTGCTCTCAGAGTGAGGGGGGATAGTGGTAGCCCCATGTCACCGGTGAGTCAGGGGTGGGGATACTGATCAGCTCCTGCCAAGAGGCCCCTGTTACCTGATAAGTTCTATGAGCCTCTCCCTCGGGGCTTCACTCACGTCTTCCTCATTAATAGCCACAATCTGGTCACCAGCCAGGAGCTTGTTCTCAGAGGGGCCTCCTGCAAAGGAGAGGAGAGAGATGTGAGGGCTTAGGGTTACTGCTGGTAAAGTCCAGGTCTGGGCAAGTCCCCTGTGCCTGTAGGAGCTGAAGCAGGTGCTGAGGCCTGGAGATGGTGCAGGCTGAGCTGTGGTGATGTAGGGGTTGCTATTCGAGCTCTCTGCTGCTGTTGCTGCTGCTGCTGCTGCTGCTGCCTATAAGCAGATAGAGGGCAGAGGAATGAAGACAGAGAATGGAGTCGGCCTCCTTTAGTTCCATGCCAAGAAAGACATGCTCTGGACTTCAGGAGCAAGCATTCCAAAGCCCTCCAGAGCTAGTGAGAGGGTGCTGTTCCAAACACAGAACGCTAAGTCTGCTTTTGAAGGCAAGGGAGGTGCTCTAGAACCAGGTGGGCTTTTCGGAGCCCCGGAAAGACAAGTGGGATGAAAACACTTTAGCTGGGCATGGTTTAGTAGCAAAAGGTCCCAGACTTAGATGAGGTCAATAAACATTTTACTGGCTTGCTTCTTAACGAGGAACACAGACTTCCATTTCATAGGCGGGACTTGCTTAGGTACAAGGAATGACTTCCAGACTACTGGAGGTGGTCAGGCGACAGGAGGAGGAAGGATCTTCTTACTTGAATATTATTCATACTTATTGGTCTGTAAGGACTTAAGCATTCACTTATCTGAAGACAGAGGAAAAATACCTAAAGGGTTATTTTTTTTTCAACACTGAGAAATGCCACTGTCCAATAAATGAGGGGAACAAAGTACATACCCTTGTGCAGTTGGATATTTGTTTCCTCTCCCTCCCATTTCTTTTCTTTCTTTATTTTTTATTTTATTTTTATTTTTTTGAGGTGGAGTCTTATTCTGTTGCCCAGGCTGGAGTACAGTGGCATGATCTCGGCTCACTGCAACCTGCACCTCCCAGGTTCAACAGATTCTCCCACCTCAGCCTCCTGAGTAGCTGGGATGACAGGTACACTCCACCACACCCAGTTAATGTTTGTATTTTTAGTAGAGATGGAACATCTCCATGTTGCCCAGAGTGGTCTTGAACTCCTGACCTGAGGTGATCCACCTACCTCAGCCTCCGAAAGGGCTGGGATTACAGATGTGAGCTACTGTGCCTGGCTCTCCTTCGCATTTCTACTGCAAGGTTAAGAAAGCAGACCTATCTGAGGGCTGTACCTTCTTGGTTGGGGCAAAGGGTGAGGGTAGACGGGTACCACAAGGCTACGCTGCCTCTGATGTTTAGCAAAGATCTTCTTGGAGAAAAGCTTCTCAGAGACTTGGGGAGAATGAGAAGTCAGATCCAGCCTGACTCAAATTTGAAAGAATTGTTCAGTGACATGACCCACTATCAAACCAGCCTTGACTCTTGTTTGAGTCCACCTTGAAGGGCCAGATCCCAACTTCTCCCTCTCTCTCCAAAGAAGAGGGCTGCCCAAATTCCAAAAACACGAACATATACAACAAATACATCACTTGAGCACAGCTCAATGGCTCTGGAGTGTAGAGCCTATGTGCTGAGGATGGCTGCGCCAGCACAGGCAGCAGGATTCATTGCTCGAGCAGCAATTGCCCTAAACACACTAAGCCAAGTCTCCTGACAGTGCACTGGCTTCAGGAGCAGAGTGTGGTGGTGAAGAGAACACTCTTTACAGCCAGACAGACCTGGACTCTAATTCCAAATCTGCAGTTCACTGGTTGTGTGACCTTGGGTAAGACATTTAATCTCTCTGAGTCTCTCTTACCTCATCTATAAAATGGGAAAATAACAGTACATATGCATCACAGAAATGTTGGGAGGATGAATGAAATGATAAATATACAGCACTTAAAACAGCTGATTGATGTTGCTAAGAATTGGATAAATGGTAGTTATTATACCATCCAAGGGACAATTCCTTTAACCCATTTCATTCCTTCTATCTACTTCTGCCAAAAATGCCAGTCTCTTAGGTGGAGGCCACTCTATCTATCTTCTTCTTCCTTTCCCTCCCCTCCCTTGCTTCTATCTAACAGAAGAGGTCCTCAAGGAACTCAACCTCCTTTATGGGCCTTGACCCTTTGATGGCACTGGTAACATCAGTCTGCTACTGCTTTCACAAATGGTTTGTTGGCTTGATCAACCATAATTGCTCTTCTGTAGAATACTTTTTTTTTTTTGGTCTTTATTATGGCCTCAAATGAAGAACCAAACAAGTCCTGTGCATTCAGGAGCCACCTGGACCAGAAGGAGCACTATGGATCAGTCTTTTATGGGGCTTTTATAGGGCTATGCATGCCAGCCCCATGGCTTTTTGTGGTTCGTGCCTGGGGCTTTTCTTCTCTTCACCCCTCCAACTCCTTCTTCATTGTTATACCTTTGGCAGCTGAACCCCTCTAGGCCTGGGGGCTTCCTTCAGCTGTGCAAATTCTGTCTCATTTGAAGTTAAAGTAGGGGCTCCTGGTGGTCTATTACTGAGTGTTAGCTGGTCCCTCTTTCCCAGGATAAATTTGATTTCTGATCAGAGATTCAAAACCTTTTTGCCAAACTGCATGACTGACTCCAGAGCCTTAGGTCAGCCACGGACTCCTATACTAAATTGTTGTTGTCGTGTGTGTGTGTGTGTGTGTGTGTGTGTGTGTATGTGTGTTTTCCCCCCTCTGTGCCCTCTAGTTGAAGAGAGAGCTTACAAAAATCTTTTTCTTTCCCTTGGAGGATTGCAAAATTCATCAAATTTCTGCAAGGCCAGTTTGTACTCTGGCTGCTCCTCTTGACTGAGCGAGAAACTGTTGTAAACATCTAAAGCCTCAGGCCCAGCAAGTCAGGAATAAAGCTCCATTCCGTCTGTCTTTTCTGTCAATGCCTAGCACATTCAAAACAAAACAGTACTTCAGTCTTTTCCCATTTCATTCATGATAGCAGGGCTTCATAGCTTAGGTGGGGCTTTGCTTGTTCCATCCCACATGGCCCCTTACAGGACCTACTTCCCCTGCATGGCATCAAACAGGCCCAGGTGCAAACCCTGGCTCTGCTGCTTACAGCTGAGTGACACTGGACAAGTCATTTCTCTTTCATTATGCCTCAGTTTCCTCATTTACAAAATGGGAATGATATTACTTATTTACCTTGCAGGGGTGGCTGTGAGAATTAAACAAGATGATGTAAAGCACACAGTAGATGCTTAATCAATGGTAGATGTTTGTTACTGCCACTCAAGCATTCAGAGATTTCATTATCCTCTCCTCTCCTATCCCACCTGTGGTATCTTCATTCTGGTCTTCAATGGCTGACCTATTTCATGAGTATGTACATGTCTCCACAATCTGATGGTTAGGTTCTTGAGAACAGGAACTGTGTCTTGTACTTCCCTACAACATTGCTGGGCTTAGAGTAGGCAATCTATAAATACTTGTTGAATTAAATAGAATAGGCACATCTTTTTTTGCAAGACATTATGGCTCTTTTATGAATGTTTTATGCAAAGGGAATCTTTATTAAGACCCAGACGCTGTTAAACAATCAACTGCAGCCTTTTTCTAGGGCCCCAAACAACCTCAATGGTTGTGTCTATCAGTCTTAAAAGGCCAGCTCCCTCACACAGTTATTGGTTGGCAAGTCTTCAACCATTCTTCATGAATTCTTCAGCAACACAGTTAGAATGCTTGGAAGCTCTGCTTTTTGGGAAGACATGTGGGTGTTGGGAGACAGGAGTCAGGGCTAGGGGGACACTCTGAGGGACACCTACCTGGCCTCACAGATCGAACCACCACAGGCCTCTCACTGCCAGCCACGAAGCCAAAGCCATATATAGGGTCTCGATGAATGGTCACTTGTCGCAGTATCTCTGCTGGCAGCTGCTCACATTCCATATCATTTGCGCTCTCTTCCTGCATCACATGACTGGGGAAAAGGGAAGATGGGAGCAAAACAAGATGCACAGGGAACTAAGCCTCAGAACCAGCAGGGAGAGAGGCCAGTTAGGGTTCTGGCCCTGGCACCCAGAAGTTTACAGCTTAGTTTCCTACATCCTCTGGAGCCAACAGAAATGATGACTGCCTCATATTTCAGATTGGAGAAAGAGAAACCTAGAAAGTAGAAGCTACTGTCTTCAGGGCTAGAGCCAATAGAAGAAACTGATGTCTTGAGCCTGAAATTAGAGTCAGACCCTTCCTCTCAGATATTGGAACTCCAGAAGGAACCCAATACAAATATTCTGCAGAAGTTAACTGTCATCTTCCACTGACTTGGCTATTAACTACTTAAAGGAGACTAAAACCTTGCAGGAAGAGACCACAAGACAAGTAAGTGGCAGAAGAAATGTAAAGTTGTTCCAGAAGATGGAGCATCTTCATGAAGCCCTGATGCAATTAAAAAAAATTTTTTTTAAATTTTTTTTTTTTGAGACAAAGTCTCACTCTGTCACCCAGGTTGGAGTGCAGTGACACAATCTTGGCTCACCACAACCTCTGCCTCCTGTGTTCAAGAGTTTCTCCTGCCTCAGCCTCCCAAGTAGCTGGGACTACAGGCATGTGCCACCAAGCCTGGCTAATTTTTGTATTTTTAGTAGAGGTGGGGTTTTGCCGTATTGGCCAGGTTGGTCTTGAACTCCTGGCCTCAAGTGATCCTTTCACCTCAGCCTCCCAAAGTGCTGGGATTACAGGCGTGAGCCACCACGCCCGGCTCATCTTGATGCAATTTTAAACTTGAATATATCTTATGTTGTATACAAAAATAAATGATTTAGGTAGCATATATAAATAAATGTGCTAATGTCTGGGACCACAATTGTCCATAATGCCAACTTCTTTCAGTTCCACAGGAACTCTGGAAAAGAGTTCCTGTGGGCCAGGAGGGGAGCTGCATCCTGGGGCTGCCAGCAGGCCTGAAAGCCCAGAGAAGCTGGGAGAAGAGAAATCACTGTCCTAACACTGGGGAGAGATTACACATTGTTCTCCCGATGCCCACAACTTAAGTGACTAAAGCTTAGGAATTCCACAAGAGCTTCATAAATGTTCTCCGTCAAGGGCCAGGGGAGGCATACTGCAGGCAAGAAGGGGTCTGAGTGTAGTATTCAAACGAAAAGCACTGAAGAGTGAGGGTGTAGAGACACTGAGGTCTGTGATGACACTGGTGCCAAGGCCAGGGAAGGAGGTAAAAGGAGGAATGGATGGTCAAGGAGAATGGTAGGGCAGGTGGAGATGGAGGAGAGAGGGCCAGGGCCAGGGCCAAGTGACCCAGAGCCTTGGCTCGCTCATCTGGCACCACTACAGCCCCAGACTTTTAGGCCTTCTAGATAGATGGGTTTAAGTTTTCTAGCCTCAGTATGTGTATTTGCTAAAATTACGGTTCCAGGCAGAGCCCTTTGGAACAAGATACAGAGGGCCAGTAGCTAATTAATGAAACTAGTATAGGTTTGTAAAAGAAGTAGGAGGTTTTGACACTCTGAGAGCAACGCAATTCTTTTTATTTTTTTGAGATGGAGTCTTCCTCTGTTGCCCCAGCTGGAGTGCAGTGGCACGATCTCGGCTCACTGCAACCTCCACCTCCCAGGTTCAAGCGATTCTCCTGCCTCAGCCTCCAGGAGAGTAGCTGGGATTACAGGCACGTGCCACCACAGCTAGCTAATTTTTGTATTTTTAGTAGTGACATGGTATCACCATGTTGGCCAGGCTGGTCTTAAACTCCTGACCTCAGGCGGTCCACCCGCCTTGGCCTCCCAAAGTGCTGGGATTACAGGCGTGAGCCACTGCACCCAGTCGAGAGAAATGCAATTCTTTATTAGCTAAGAATATCAAATTCATCAGTAGCAAATGGTTTGAAGCATTTAGGTTATTTATCAGGACACAGTTTCAGTAATTAGAGAGAAGCTTTAGGACTATTTATAGGGGAAGGAGAAAAGATTTAGAATAATTGTATCAAAGAGAAATTCATAGTCCAGCAAAGAACTCTGAAGTTGTCTCTATCATATGAGATCTCTCTGGCTACACCTCACGCTGGCTTGGAGTCTATCTGTCACCCCTTCAGGAGGTGGAAGGGGATGCTAGGATGAGGTCAAGTCCCTGGAAGGCAAATTCAGAAACTTGCCCCTTCCCTCTCACACCGCTAAGATAAATGGTCACTTTTCAATAGAAAGTCACTCCAAAGCTGGAACGTGGCTGATTAGTGTCCTGGACAGGCACCCTCATGGGACAGGGACCCTCTGAGGGTGGCCACAGGCTGGCGCCTCTTTCATTTTGGCTCCTGGTGGCAGGCAGGAGCTCGTCCTTGAAGGGAGCCAGAGAACATCTTCCTGCAGCTGCCATCTTGCCTCACCCCTAGGGCTATTTGGGAAATGAGCCCTTTGCTTCCTGCCACCCGAACTTGTTGGCACTAAAAGAACTTCTTGGGATGGCACCAGCTCATTTCCGACATGGGCATCAGCCAGGGAAGGCTGTGCAGACTGTGGCGTGGGGAGCAGGAACTCCCGCAAGGAAGACAGACACAGGTGTGCTGTGGAAGCGCTTGGGATACTGTCCTATGCTCAGCGCTCCCCCTTGATCCCTGCCACTGCAGCCTCCCCTTTGCCCCTTTTTCCTTTTTTGAAGCAGAGGACACTTCAATTTCCATTGGACCTTGAGGTACTACCACTTCTGAAGAAAGTGGGCACTCCTGGAGCCAGAGGAATCAATAAGCAAACAGCCTTTTGTGACACAAGTGCTTTGCTTTACTCTTTTGACACATATTAATTAATCAACAAGTATTTATCGAGTGCCTAATCAGACAGTCCAGCACTCTGGGGTACACAGGAGAAGTGACAGGTCTCTGCCCTCAAAAAGCTTTCAGTCTAGCTGCGGGAGAAAAGACAAGTGTGTGTGCTGAACAAGAGAATTACAGTGCTAACTGAAACTGGTAGATGAGATCTATAACTAAGTTCCAACTTGGGTGTTCAGAGGAGGGGGTAGAGAAGCTGGAGAAGACTCCATGGAGGAAGTGGGGATTGTACTCGCTGGCCAAGAAAGGGCAGAGTTGGGGAGACAGGCAAGAACCAAGCTGTGTGCATAGGTGCATTCCATCTTCCTGCAGGTGGCCCAGCTATGTGGCTCATAGCCGCAGGCGTGTATACAGGTGTGGCTGGAGCACATTCATCCCTGGGTTGTCCCTAACTGAGCCAGACTAACCACCCTTAACTGCCTTCAATTCTGCAAGCAGCCCTTTTCTCACACCACTCCCAGGTATCTTGAGACAGGAGAGAAACACCTCCATTAACAGACCAGAAGGCCATTTTACAATTCAAATGGAAGTTGTTCCTTCCCTCCTGGGGTTTGCCTTTTTCAGTGTCTGCAGCTCAGTCCCTCTGAAATTTGCTAAGTGCCTGGAGACTTGGGAGTGACACTGAAGGCAAGCAGTGATGGATGACAGGAGCTCAGCTGTCCATGGGTCACATGACTATCCTCCTGGGGGAAACAGGCAATTTGACTTTGAAAGATGTTTGGCTTCTGGTCCCTTCAAATAGGGCATCCCTGAACAAAATTGTGAAGCATCCAATGCTTATCTCCCCCCACCCCCCACCCCACGAGGTTTGTTTCTGAGGTCTGCTATTTGCTTCTGTTGTTTGCCCCAAAGTATGCAATGCCTTCCTTCTCTCCCCTTCTTACCAAAGTCCCCAAAGGTATTCCCTCACCTTGTGCCAGGCTTGCCCTCTCTATTTAGCGACCTGGGTAAAGGCCTAGCCTTTCTCTTCTGCCTAATGATAACAACATTTTATATTCGTGCAGTTCTTTTCATTTTTACCCTCATTACTTAATTTGAGAAAAGATGCTTTCACATCCATTATCACCTCTGTCCTGCCAGACAGGCTAGGTGACTGTTCCTCCTCCATCCCAGCCTTCTAGGTAGGAGATGAAGAGGCACAGACCTACAGTGGCTAAGCACATTGGTGGCCCAGCTGGGGCCACATCTTTATGCTAGGACCCACAATCGCAGCACCCCCTTCCTGCTCCCTCCCACTCAGGGTCCTGGACCCTCTGGCTATCCAGAGTCTCCATTGCAAGCTGCCCCAACCCTACAGTCAGCAGCACTCTACGTCCTAGCCCAGCCTGTATGCTCAGCCCACAACATAATTAACCTGTTTCTGAGCCTGTTCACTCTGCGTTGTTGGGAGAATGAAATGAGATCATGACTACAGAAGCACTTAGGAAGGTTAAGCATATCACACAAATGTAGAGGTGGCGATGTTATTGGTAGCATTATTCGGGGTGGCTGGAGGAGCAGAGAAAGGGAGCCAAATATAAACTTCACCCACTTCACACAGCTGAAGCCCTTCCCCCAACTCCTTGCCTCTAAGAGATAGCCCCGCAACACACTCTGTCCGCTCATTCTCCCGGCAGCTCTTTCCCTGACCCAACTACCAGACAACCTGACTCCCTCTGGATGCCCTGATTCCTCCATGGGCTAAACTGATCCCTCCATCACTGTCCAAAGAGGGACTGGTAGCTCGAGCTCATGCTAACAACTGTTGCTAGGCAGATGTGGCTAAAGGACAAATGAACCGAGAATAATACAGAATGATTCTAAGCTGATGCTCTCCTGAGTTGTGCTTTCATACAGGAAGATGGAAATGTAACAGCTAAATTTCCAGGCATCCACTTTTAGTTCTCCAGCCCTCTTTGCCTTTGGCTCCTTTTTCTTTACATTTGGTTGGCTCCTTGGGGAGTCTTGTCACTCCCCTCAAGACTGGCAGAATTTGGAACCATGTGGGGCCAATTAGCCCTCTGATTCCGGTAACAGAAGCCTGACTCTACTGGAAGCTCTAGAGATCCAGCATGGCAGGCTAGCAGCTGGGACCCCATGAGATGCAACATTCCCCTGGCAGCAGAGATGGCAGCCTCCCCAGAGCTGTGAAGTAGCTGCTCTGGGTGCCCTTTTGTAGGGAGCTTGGGCACAAACCTTTCTTCCTATAAAGAAGCCCTTGCTTGTTATTTTAGCTAGCTGCTCCTTATTCTAGTAGTGCTGCTCAAACTTTAAAGTACATACAAATCACTTGGGAGTATTGCTAAAATGATTCTGATGCAGTAGGTCTGGAGCAAGGTCTGAGACTCTAACAAATTCCAGGGTCGTGCCCATGCTGCTGGTCCACAGACCACACTTTGAAAAGCCAGGACTGAAAAGAGTGCTATTTTTAGACAACGGAAGAGCTACAGTCAGGTGGGAAAACTGAGGTGCTTTTATTCCACTGGGTTATGGCATTGAAGGCCTGGGTTAAAGCATAAATGTTATGTTTTGTGGACACATAAATTCATGCAAAAAAAAAAAAAAAAAGAACTTGCTGGTTGAATCAGATTTATCCCAGGAGAGAACAGGGAGGGCTCTAAACTGACATGAAATAAGACAGATACGGCTGCACTGAGGAAAAGTAGACAGAAGATCTGAAAGAGGGGGCACTGTTTAAGTCCAACTGAAGAGTTTGGTCAGCGAAAGGAAAGCCTGAGAACAGTGGCGTCTGGGAGGAAGGTGAGGAAAATGCTGGAAAAGGGGACAGTGCAGAAAACAATAATATCAGCTGCCATTTATTGAGGACTTACTATGCTCCAGGTGCTGTCCACAAATTATGTCACCCCATTTTCACAATAACCTCATGAGCTAGGTGGTATTATGTCCATTTTACAGATAAGGAAACCGAGATTTTGGAAGAGAGATTAAGTAATTTGCTGAAGGGTATACAACTATATATATTGTGTGGCACAGGGGCAATCATCTTCCACAATCTATGCCAAGAACCTGTGGATAAAGTAGGGGTTTTGTTGTTGTTATTGTTGTTTTGTTTTTGAGACAGTGTCTCACTCTTGTTGCCCAGTGGAGCCATCACAGTTCATGGCAGCGTCGACTTCCTGGGCTCAGATGATCCTCCCACCTCAGCCTCCCCAGGAGCTGGGACTACAGGTGCATGCCACCATGCCTGGCTAATTTTTTTTGTTGTCGTTGTTGTTTTGTATTTTTAGTAGAGATAGGGTTTTGCCCTATTGGTTAGGCTGGTCTCGAACTCCTGGGGTCAAGTGATCCGCCCACCTCAGCTTCCAAAAGTGCTGGAATTTCAGGCATGAGCCACCGCACCCAGCCTAAAGTAGTTTTCTAGAAGGCAATGAGATAGGCTTGGTAGGAGGATTCGGCAGACTGCTCTTCCCTAAGTGAACTGAGGGCCACTTCAATGCTGTCTGTAAGAGCAGCCTCCCTTGAAGTCCCCCTAACCAGCAGCTCACCTATCAGAGACTCCAGCCCCAGAACTGGCTTTTTACATGCCTCTAAGCCTACTCTCCCATATGTGAGACTCATCCAACAAGGCCTCGCCTTTCTGTTCACTTCAGTCACCACCAGAAAGAAGTCTACTTGCCTCTGGTCCTTAGAACCCTGACTCTCGTCCCCATAGCAGTCTGTTTACACTCTTATCCCATTTTTCTCCTCCCTTTCAAATCCTTCCAGTGTGTCCACTGGAACTCTCAGTCAACAACAAACTCTCCTATAGCCTCCGTTTATTCTCTGAAAGTGTCCTTCACCTTCTTTCCCAGTTGAGACCTGTGTATTCCTTGAGGGCACCACTTCCCCACCAGCCCTCTCAAATGGAAACTGGGGTTTTAGGTTTTGCTTTGTTTTGTTTTTCTCTTGCAAAATTCAAGTCCTCCAGGACCTGCAGGTGAGATAGGTGTCCTCCTTGTTGCCAATGCTGCCTCCAGGCCATTACTCCTCCTTCTTTCTGCAAAATATCCTGCACCTTTGAGGAACCTGCCTGCCGCCTACCTCTACCACTCTCTTTCTCCTCATTGGTATCTACAGATTTCCTGAGTCGGTCCCACATTCACTGAGGTCTTTAGTTCCCAGTCACATGTGATCTTTCCCTCCACTCCTTAAAAGAAATCATGGTAAAATATCCATAACATAAAAGTTACCATTTTAACCATTTTTATTATTGATTGATTGACTGAGACAGGGTCTCACTCTGTCACCCAGGCTGGAGTGCAGTGGCAGAATCATAGCTCACTGCACTCTTGACCTCCCAGGCTCAAGCAATCCCACCTCAGACACACAAGTAGCTGGGACCACAGGCATGTGCCACCATGCCTGACTATTTTTTTTATATATATATATACACACACACACACACACACATATATATATACACACATATATAATTTTTTGAGATGGAGTCTCGCTCTGTCGCCCAGGCTGGAGTGCAGTGGTGTGATCTCTGCTCACTGCAAGCTCTGCCTCCCCGGTTCACACCATTCTCCTGCCTCAGCCTTCCCAGCTGCTGGGACTACAGGTGCCCGCCACCACGCCTGGCTAATTTTTTGTATTTTTTAGTAGAGACGGCGTTTCACCGTTTTAGCCAGGATGGTCTCCATCTCCTGACCTCGTGATCCGCCTGCCTCGGCCTTCCAAAGTACTGGGATTACAGGCATGAGCCACCGCGCCTGGCTTATATTTTATATTTTTTTTAGAGATGCGGTTTTGCCATATTGCCCAGGCTGGTCTTGAACTGTTGGGCTCAAGCAATTCACCCACCTCAGCCTCCCAAAATGTCGGGATTACAGGTGTGAACCACCGTGCCCAGCCTTACCATTTTTAGAAGTACAGTTTTACAGCATTAAGTACACTCACATTATTATGCAACCATCACCACCATCCATCTCCACAACTTTTTCATCTTCCCAAACTGAAACTCTGTACCCATTAAATAGTAATCCCTCATTCCTCCTCCCTTCCCAACCCATGGAAGCCACAATTCTACTTTCTGTCTCTATGAACTTGATTTCTGTAGGGATCTCATATAAGAGGAATCATACAATATCTGTCCTTTTGTGACTAGCATACTTTGCTTAGCATAATGTCTTCAAGGTTCATCCATATTGCTGCATGTGTCAGAATTTCCTTCCTTTTGAGACTAATAGTCCATTGTACGTATGTATCACATTTTATTAACCTGTTGATGCATATTTGGGTTGTTTCTACCTTTTGGTTGTTGTGAATAATGTAGCTATGAACATGGGTGTACAAATATCTGCTGCAGCCCCTGTATTCTTTTGGGTACATACCCAGAAGTGGAACTGCTGAATCGTAAGGTAATTCTATGTTTTACTTTTTGAGGAATCATCATACTGTTTTCCACAGCAGCTGTACCATTTATGTTCCCACCAGCAATACACAAAGGTTCCAATTTCTCCACATTTTGGCCAACATTACAACACTTATTATTTTCTGTGTTTTTCATTTGTTTTTATAATAGCCTTCCTAATGGGTATGTCCACTCCAACTCTTGATATCATTGTTGGTGAATTCAACATCCACACGGTGACGAGGAGACGTCTAACAATTGCTTCTTCCACTTCACTCACTCCATCATCACCTACCTAGACTTTGTGTTATCAGATATTGCACTACCCCCAAATCTCAATGCCCAATATCCCACTCTCTACGACACCATCTGTCCTTCCAGTTTACCTCCACAAGGGCTCCCACTGCAGGAAGAATCTGAACGCGTCATGATCACCTATTCACTTCCCACTTGATATTCCCTTTTCCTGGAAATCTCTTCCCTCGTTTTTCACAAAGCTGGTTCTTCATCCTTTAGGTCTCAGCTTAAATGTCACCTTTTCAGAGATGCCCATCTGCCAGCACTTTCTCCTACTTATTACTGTTCTTACTCTCCTTCAAGTTCCTTTTTATTTTCACTTCTCTTCATGTCCAGCTTAGAGTTCCTGGTCTATCATTATGATCATTCCCTTCCAAACACCTTCAACTTCCTTACTTCCTCTCCCCCTGCTATATACCTCATCCTTTGATGAACTCAATTCTCCTTGACTGCATCCAAGTAGCTGAAAGGTGCTGGAGAAAAGTCACACAACTGAGTAGCTGGACTTCACTTTAAAATCCATGGGTATACGCTCTCAATGCTGTCTGGCCATTTATCTCCTCCCTCCCTCCTTCCCTCCCTCCCTCCCTTCCTTCCTTTCCTTCTTTTCTTTTCTCTTTCTTTTCTTTCTCTCTTCTCTCTCTCTCTCTCTCTCTGTTTTTTTCTGAAGTTTTGCTGTTGATGCCCAGGCTGGAGTGCAATGGCACCATCTCGGCTCACTGCAACCTCCGCCTCCCAGGTTCAAGCAATTCTCCTGCCTCAGCCTCCTGTGTAGCTGGGATTACAGGCGCCTGCCACCACACCTGGCTATTTTTTGTATTTTTTAGTAGAGACAGGGTTTTGTCATGTTGGCCAGGCTGCTCTCAAACTCCTGACCTCAGGTGATCCACCTGCCTCGGCCTCCCAAAGTACTGGGATTACAAGCGTGAACCACCACATCCAGCCGTGGTCAACACTTTTTCTGTCTCTAAAATGACTATTTCATTGCTCGCCCTCTCTCCTCCATCTTCCTCACTTTCCCATTTTCCCCAAGAAATCTCAGCTGATGACCTCATCCCATAGATTACTGAAAAAAATAGAAGATGAAAAAAATTAGATGAGAGCTCCTTCATCTTACCGCCACCAAATCTATACACTACCCTGTCTACATCTGTACCAATGTTTTATTTTTCCCTATTAAAATGGAGGATGTTTCTTTTTATCTATTATGGCGAATCTCCTTGCTTATGTTCTGGTATCATCCCCTCTCATCTTCTCAAGGATTTTACTCCTTTGGGCATTCATTCTCTTCCCTAAATTACCAATCTCTCCACCGCTCCAGAATCATGCTAGCATGCTGATGGAAATAATCCATCCTTAAGAAAACAAACAAAATACACCTCCCTCTACTCCACAATTCCCTTGCAGTGTCTGCCCCATTTTCCTGGTCCCCTTGGGAACAAAATTCCTCAAAAACGTTTTCTACACTATGTCTCTACTTCATCTCTTTTTTTTCTTCTTTTTCTTTTTACTGGCCTCTACATAAGGACACAACACTTCTTCATCTTTTATTTACTTCCCGGTCCACTATCCTCTGGCTTCCACATCTATCACTCTGCAGAGTTGCTCTTGTTAAGGTCCCCAGTGGCCTCCAATCCTCACCTACTCAACTTCTCAACAGGTGTAGACACAGTCAGCCACTGCATCCTTGCTGAAACATTCTCCTCTCTTGGCTTCTAGGACTACCTCCAAACTGCCCTCCAACCTCTCTGGCCACTTTTTCTTAGTCTCCTTTGTGGGCTTCTTCTCCCCTACTTAATCACTAGATATTGGGGTTCCTTGGAACTCAGTTCCAGGACTTCTAGTCTCTCTCTACTCTCTTTCCTAAGGTGATCTCATCCAGTTCCAGTCCCCTGGTTTTAAATACAATCTATATTCAGACAACTCCCAAATTTGCATTCTAACCACACCTCCTCTGTGAGTTCTAAACCTCATGTACTCTGACATGTTTACTTTTATGCCTCACAGGAATCTCAAACTTATCATGTCCGAAACTGAACTCTTGATTTATTTTCCCTCTCAAGCCCAGGCTTCCCTCAGCCTTCCTCATCTCAGCATATGGCACCATCATCTCTTCAATTACTTAAGCCAGAAACCTGAGAGTCATTCTCGAGGCCTGTCTCTCCCTTTCCCTTACCTCCTCACTTAGTCCCTCAGTATTGTGTAAGTATTGTTGGCTGTCACTTAAAAACCCATCCAAGACCGGGCACAGTGGCTCACACCTGTAATCCCAGCACTTTGGGAGGCCGAGGAGGGCAGATCACCTGAGGTCAGAAGTTCGAGACCAGCCTGGCCAACATGGTGAAACCCTGTCTCTACTAAAAATACAAAAATTAGCTGGGCGTGGTGGCACGCACCTGTAATCCCAGCTACTCAGGAGGCTGAAGCAGGAGAATCGCTTGAACTCCGGAGGCAGAGGTTGCAGTGAGCTGAGATCGCACCACTGTACTCCAGCCTGGGTGACAGAGCAAGACTCTGTCCAAAAAAAAAAAAAAAAGGAAAAGAAAAAAAGAAAGCTCATCCAGGATCTGACCAGCTCTCTCGCTCTCCACGGCTGTCACACAGTTCAAGCCACCGTCATCATCTCTCCTGTGGGCTGCTGCAGCAGCCTCCTTACTGCTCTCCTTGTATCCACTGCTGCCCCCTTCCAAGTCTGGCCTCTACAGATACTGCAAAAAGTCTCTATCAGATCCTGTCACTCCCCTGCTTAAAACCTTTCAGACATTTCCTACTGCAAGCGAATAATATTCAAACTCCTTTTGTGTGGCCCACAAGGCCCTGCATGATCTCTTTCTGCCGTACCTGCCAACTCCCCCACACCCCCATGTTACTCTTCCTCTTGCCTACTACAATCTTGCCCTCCTGGCCTCCTTTTAGTTTCTCAACACACTAAGGTCTTTGCCACCTTAAGGCATTCCCACTTGGTATTCCTTTTTCCTGGAAACCTCTTTTCCCATTCTTCATATGGTTGAATTTATCCTTTAGGTCTCCATTTAAATATCACTTCCTCACAGAGGCCTTCCCTGGAAACTTTACCTTGGTTTTTCTCTACTATTGCAACCTGTTCATTTCATTCTTGAGACTCATCACAATTTGTAGTTATATATTCATTTATGTGATTATTTGGCTTTAAACCCCATAAGAGTAGGAACTCTGTCTTTTTTGTACAACAGTGTATCTCCTCCACTTGATATGATACCTGGCACACAATTAAGTGCTTAGTATTTTCTAAATCAACCAATGCAGGAATAGAAGTGAATTTGAGGCATACAGATTAGAATCCTCTGGCCATTCCATGCAATTTATTATCAAATACCTACTGCTTGTGTCTCAGCCTGTGAAAGGCAGGTTTCTGAATGGGAAGTCTGGCCCATGGGAGAAACCCCTCAACATCTCTGTCCAAAGACAAAGTCAAAGAGAGAATGCAGTCAAAGAAAGAGTATAGGGAGGGCTACAAGCTAAGAAGGAATGGAAGCGGCATGGCTCCAGCCTTTTTAGGGGAGTGACAGTAGGAAATCCAACAGCTATTCCTTCTCAGAGAAGGAACTTTTTAAGGGTAGACAACTATCCTTTCAGAATGGCAAGAGGCAGGAGGATGGGCAGGGTGACTTTGAATAGTCCTTCCCATTCTGAAAGTCTGGGTAGATGATTTGGTTACTTTCCTAGCTTCCTCTCTATTTCCCTTGCAGGTCTTCATGGCTCTGCAACTTCCTCTTCAGCTGAGCTTGGAAAGGCATCTTCTGGAAAACATGGTGGTATCTGGATTCTTTTTCTGGTTGTCCAAACAGTTGCTTTTCCCCAGTGGGCTGGAATGGAGACACCTATCACCCATTCTAGCAGGTCAGGAGGGAGCAGGGGGAGAGACCAAGGTCATCTTTCCTTTCACAAATACCTGGAAGACTGGAGTCACCTTGCAAAAGTCCAACCCCATAATGCTTCAGAGAGGGAACTGCAGAGGACCCTCCATACAGCTGTCCCCTCCCCTGTCCCCTCCTCCCTCCAGGAGCTATAGTCAATAGATTCAGACATGTTGTCTAATAGGTCCAGACATGCTCCTAAACCCTCCCTGCTGGGGCTGCCAGCCCAGTGACAGATGTGAGGGCTGTGCCAGATGTGAGGCTGATGCCATATGGCACTGTGTGTCACAAGGTCTGAAGCTGCTGCCACTGAGCTGTGGCAGAATTAGTGGGGAGATCCTGTTTTAGCCTCCACTCACCTGTCACCGGCAGAGGCAGCGAGGGGGAACTGGAGCAATGAAACATTCATAAGAGCTTGAAGGAGTTGTCATGTCACACCAAAGAGCCCTGGGCACCCACCCTCCATGTACCACACCAACTAATTCTGAAAGAGGCAGAGACCTATAGGGATTGACTGAGCCAGAAGGCAAAAGATAAGGAATGAAGGAAAAGACACAGTCAAGAGGGGAAGACAGCTGAGCAGGAAAGGGGACCAGGCAGAGCAGAGGGGAGAGGAAAAGAGAGGCCATGAAAACAAGACAAAGAGGAGAAATGAGACAAGAGGAGGGCCTTGCAGACGGTGAAGAGGAAAGTTCAGGCTTGGGGAAGGCAAGCACTGCAGAAGCTGTGCAGCCACCTCTTGTTGTCTTGGCTTTTTGGAGGTGCTCTCCAGTTCCTCACCTGTTCTTTTTAAAATGCTCTTGAGCTGCCCCCCACCAGCCCTGCCCTCAGGGCTCCTACCACTGCTAAAGGGTCACATGGTAATGACAGTCTTCTGGTAGAGTACCTTGGGTGATGAAGCTATGGGGGAGGGGGTTGGTATTTTGCCATACTGAGAGCCTAACTGCACCCTCCCCATCTCACAGATGGGGACGCAGCAGGCAAGGGACAAATCAGAAATGGCATGAAGAAGAGACCCAGGACACCTTCCTGACTTCAGCCAATTTCCCACTCACCAGAGGCTGTAGTGTGTGTGTGTGTGTGTGTGTGTGTGTGTGTGAGAAAGAGGAGATAAAAAAAAAAAAAAAAGAAAATATAGGAAGTGGACAGAATTCCAGAAGGTAGGAGGGAATGGTCATGATGGGGAAAGTGGAGTTGGCAGGGAAAACAGCAGCAGGCCTGAATTCTTCCCCTCAGTGAACACATCTCTCCAAGGCCAGGCTGGGCTGCAGAGCCCTGGCTACAGAATGCTAAGCCAGAAGAGGGTCCCCGGCCACCCAGATCTCTCTCTCCTCTTAGATCTCAGACTTCAGCCTGCCAAGGGCTGAACTGTAAACAAACCTTGGAGGGCAGACAGGGGTAGCAGGTGTGGGCAGGAACTTCTGGGAACTTCCCAACAAGTAGCTGCCTCCAGCAGCTAAAGACCCAGGGCTCAAATAGCACCCCTCTGGGGGCTGTTTGGCAGGTGCCTGCTGCACAGAGCTCTGGGCAAAGCCTCCTGAATCCAAATGTGGGCCTACTCAGCTGGCTGGCTGTGCCATCTTCTTTCTTCCTGTGAGGCTGCTAGGCATCAATGGCCTGGGCCACCAGCTTTCCATGCCCCCAACCGCTGATGCTCATCAAACTCCTGGAGAATCTCAGAGTTGGCAGGGAGCTTGGAGGTTACTGACTTCCCCCTTGCCCACCCTCTGCTAATTTCCAGAAGCAGCAGGGGGAAGCTTTCTAGAAGATGACTGCAGTTGGGTATGGTGGGAAGGGCCAGATTTGAGCAACTGGAGAGGGAGGGCACTGAGAACAGGCCCAGAGACAGAAGGGAACAGGCATATGTGGCACGAGGCATGAACACAATAGCCTGAGTAGATGACAGAGTTGCTGGGGAAAGATTAGTTGGGAAGCAAGAAGCATAACTGACCCAGCATAGACAGTGAGTAGGCCTTTCTCTCACTCCCTCTCTCATGTCTGGCTCTGTTGGGACTCTGAGTTCTACCTTCCACCCTCAACTCCCATGCCCCTTTGGGGAACTTGTGAAGAGAGGGGCAGGCCAGTCTAGCCAGAGCTGGACAGAGAAAGGCACATCTATCTCAACGCTTTGCCTAGATGTCTATGTGCTCCCTGCACTTGCCCAAGATGATGCAGGTTGTATCTGAAGCCAAGGATTTATGCCCAGCAGTTGCCAAGCTGACTTCCTGTGAGGGAGCAACCCCTGACTCCTTCCAGTGCACCATCTCTGAATTGTCCAATCAGGAGCACAGTCCAGGGACAGGGCAAAAATTAGGCCAAAAAGCCAGTAATCAAAGGATGATACATGAACAGAGGCCTGGTAAACTCATGTCACCTTGTCTGGAGGCATCCAGAAACGCCAACAGTAGCCTCAGGACAATGAGACACCTTTTATTCTGTCTAATTGCATCTTCCTGCTGAGAGGGAGAAAAGAATTATAAGGTCTTTCTTAAACAGTGGTCAGAAAAGGGGAGTGAAGTTGGTGAACCCTCCACCTAAGAATAAAAACCAAGGGCAAGAGCACGTGCTGCGCTGAACCACTAGCACAGAGGGCATGAGTTAGCACCAAAGCACTCTGTACCTCCCCCACGTTGGTAGCTGGGAAACCCCTGTCTGTTTCCTGAAGGTGAGTGACAGAGAAATTACAAACCTCAGAGCACCTGTGGGCTTATCTTTGGGTGCATCAAGGACAGGCAGGGAGTGGGTGGGGAAGAAGATTGCATCCTACTATACAACCAGGCTTGGGGGAAACAGAATCCTAGGGAATCCTGAGAACCCACAAGCTCTCTATCTGGCAACACTGATTTGATGATGGACCCCAGACTTGACTCACTAAGGTAGAAAAGCAGACCCAGGCATTTTAGGAAGAATCAAAAAGAGTAAGGAGAAATGATTTTTTTTTTTTTTGGCCCAAACTTCAGTCACTCAGAAACAATCTATTAACCAGAAAATCCATTCCCTAAGCATTCAGGTTTGGGGATTACAATTTTTGTTTTGTTTTGTTTTTTGTTTTTTTTCTTTCAGTAATTAAAATCCACAGAGCTGGGGCTCTCTGTTACAGAAGAATGCAAGCTCTGCTCTGATGTCTCCCTTCTTATAAGGGTAATAATAGCAGAGTCCCTTACTGTGAATCAGGGCTTCCTCCACCAGCATTTAGATAGCATTCATTCATTCATTCATTCATATATATAATAAAAGTTTATTGAGCACCTACTATGTGCCTGGCATAGTGCTGAGATATGGAGATAACTAAGGCACAGTCTATCCCCTTAGGGAGATTGCAGTCTAAGGTGGAGGCAGGTATGTAAACAGACTAATATAAAACCATGTGTTACCTGGTACCACAGAGGGCAGCAGAGGATGCTACGTAAGCACAGAAGAGACTATGTATGCCCCAACCATGCTGTGACTCCCAGGGGAAGACCAACACTCCCTCCTCTCACCAAAGGTGAGAAGGACATTCCAGGAAAGGAATGTCAAACCTGACAGCAAATGAAAAATTAAGAAGATTCAGTAACAAGGGAAACCTCTAGGTATTTAAGTCACTACAATCATAAAAAGAAATCATAGAATAAATTCAGGCAAAACTGAAGGGAATGTTTAATTCGAGGACCAATGCTACCCACTGACTCCCTTCATGTCACCTTATGAAATGATACAGTTCACTCTGAAGAGGCCACAGAGACAACCAGGGACACAGCCCAGCACTGGACTTGCCAGCCACATGTCTAACGCACCACCCCAAAGCTACACATGGAAGGTTCCCCTCTCATGAGAGAAGGCAGGAAGGGTGGACCACCAGCAGATGCACTGAGATCCAGCCAGAGTAATAGAGACCAAAGCTATAAAGCTCACATACCCCATTATGCCCACATTGAAGAGGGTCTGTGCGGAGCCAACTCTATGGATGGGCCAGGACCAACAGTGAGGAGCTATAAATAGCCCAACTGCAGGACCAGGTGTGACACAGGAACTCGGCAAGGGACCTGGCCACATTCAGGTTTCAGGTTTCAGCTCACAGAGGCCAAGCTGGGGTGAGGGGGACAGATATCAATGAGCACAGCAATACTATTACTCATACCCTAGAAACAAGGCCCCCCTCCCTCCTCAGGAGGTAGGAAGATGGTTTTGTCCAGCATTGCAAGTAAGGCTCTAAAAACTTTTCTGAAAATAATTCCTAATAAAGGTACTCAGATAGAGCCATAATATCGTATTAACAACTCCAAGCCAGCAGGCCAGACACTTGTCTAATTAATAAAACTTATAAAGCAGAACAACTTATTGATGTTACAGGCACGACACTTAGTACAATAACAAAACCCAAATCCATGCAGAACACTCCATCTTCTCTAGGAATCCCTCTCTCAGCCAACCTGTACAATCACTTTCTTAGTGCAAAGAGGGGCTGGGGAATGGAGAGCAAAGTGTAGAGCTCTGGGCAACTGGCTTGGGGGAGGAGGGGACTGTAGGAAAGACAAACCTCTGTCTCACGCACAAATCTTCTAAAGGGTAGCTCCAACTTGAGCTTTGGAGTTAGTGATCTGGGCTGGAATCCCAAATCTGTGGCAAACTGCTTAACCTCTTGAGCCTCAGTTCCTTCATCTACAAAATGGGGTTCATGGGGTGCCTACTTCAAAACACCTACGTGAAGATTAAATATACATGAAGTACTGGTGCAAAGTAAGTGCTCAATCAATAACTGCTATTAGCAATTATTCTTATCATTATTACTAGGCACCTACTAATACATTCTGCTGTCTTGTTACAGCGCACTCGGTTTGCCTTTCTCCACAGGACGTAATGGGGTTGATTTGAAAATTGATTCAAAACTCTTTGCACCTGGGTCATGACTTCAGAACTACAGAATAAATACACTTTGCTGTAGGGACATCAAACTCAATTTTACTACTTCATTAAAGCCAAATTCTCATCATATTTAGAGTAGTTAACAGTGAGGGGGCTGAAGTAAAACTGTTTTGAGATCCAAGGTCTGCATCTCACTGACTGTGGGACCTTGGGCTTGTGGACCTCTCTGTGCTTCAACTTCCTCATCCGTAAAATGGGGATAGTATTCACCCCATAAGGATGTTGTGAAGATTAAACAAGGCAATGCATAATAAGCGCTTAGAACTGTGACTGGCACACAGAAAGCACTGAGTGAACGCCAGCTACTGTTCTTACTCTACATAGACTAGGTAAAGAGCTTAGCACAATGTCGGGCACATAGTTATAATAGTAGCTACTAGGATCATCAGTGCTCTAAGTAAAATGAGTGACTGGGGATGGAGAAACAGAAGGAAGATCTGGGTGTTCTCCGAGAAGGGACTGAGTTAGGATAAACTCACCTTTAGGATCTCAGGCCCCTCTCCCCCGAGTTTTACAGAGCTTAAGAAAGGAAAGTGACAGGTATGCTCCTGCATATTCCGGATTGCTAACATTTCTATGATTGGTGCACCACCTCGAAGGGTAGTCTTGCTTCTCCACCCCGCGGAGCTTCGTGAACGCTAAGGCTTCAACCCGCCCCACCACAGAGCAGGCCAGCCAGAGTATCCCGGCCCCATGGAAGCAGAGGCGCTGAGGGGCAGCGGTGGGAGAGGCAGCTAGAAGCCCCCGACACTTCCGAAGCATAACGGCGGGGAGAGCAGGGTCCGAGCACTCAGAGGGGCTGCCTCCGCCCCCGCTCCACTCAGGTGGTTTCCCTCCTAGCTTCTGGCTTCCCTCGCCCCTTCTCTCCCGGATGCCCCCCGCACCCCGCAGCGGAAAACTTCCCGCTCGCGCCGCCACTTTTCCAACAGCGTCCAAAACCTCATCCCCGCATATCTTGCCTTCCAATTTCCTCTTTCGTGGCCTCGAAGGGACCCGCGGGCTGCCAGGCGACCCAAACGAATCCTTGGGATCTCGGGTAGAGGGACGGAGATGGATGTCTGCTCCCGACGCGCCAACTCAGTCCGAAGCCCAGGTGGAGGGGGGCCCATGCCAGCGCCGCCCTCAAGTCACTTTGAGGGGCCGGTGAGGACCCTAGCGCTCGACTGCCGATCCCCTAACTTCACAGACCCCTGCCTCAATGGCCAGATGCCCCCCATCCCGGCTGCTCAGAGCACAGTACTTACTGTCGGGCCCCCCTCCGGGCCGGGGCTGGGCTGCTGCCCTGCCCGGGAACCCTCTCGTCGCCTCCCTCTCGCGCTGCCCCTGGCTGTGCCCAGCGCCGAAGGTAGCGGCAGCGGCGTCTGTAGGAAGAGAAAGATCACGCCTGCCTTAGAAACCCAGCCCCTGCTGTGACCAGAATCTTAAAGAAGTAGGCGACTGGCTCAGCCCCAGAGCCGTGGCTGAGGTGGCGACTAGCGAGAGAGCTATAAACACGGCGTCTGCTGCCTCTCACCCACCTGCAATCCGGCCGCCGCTGGGACAGTCGGCGCCCACAGGAGGACCCCTCCCCTCGCCACTGGGGACGAGCCCACTCGGGGGAGCTGGGAAGGACATAGATGTGCAAACAATCCAGCTGCCACTTGCTTACTTACTAAGTGCCAGGCACTGTGCTTTACATCCATTTTCTCATTCCAGCATCCTCTCCATTGTACGGAAAATAAAATTGAGGCTCAGAGGAGCAAAGCAAAGAGCCCCCAGTACAAGCGCTAATAATATGTGGTGGGACTGATTTAAACGCCAAGGGATCTCAAATTCCGGGCTGCCTGCCTCAAAAGCTACCTTGTGCTATTGCAAAACAGCATTTGAATACCTGTGTCCCTACCTCCAGTTTCCCCATTTTTTTTTCCGACAGGATTGGGAACGAACGGCAACTCCAAGTCAGTTTGCCTGTGGAGATCGGGTCCTGGCAAGCAGGACCTGACTGCAGTGCCTAGAGCCAGGGAGTGGCCATCCCTCTTTACCTCAGACAACTCATTCATCCCACATTTATTATTTACCTAGTATGTGCCAGACGCTGTGGGAGACAGAAAAAAAGTAAAGGAAGAAGTCTCAGTCCAGGTGGCATTCCAGGAGACAGTCATTGAGTCTTTGAGGTCTGGGTTATGCTAGAAGTGTCAAGGGGATGACGGTGCAGCAATCCTAAAGGAGCAGGCAACCAGTGTTCTCAGACACCCCTTCCATGGCAGAACTTCTGGAGCCACTGTTATGGGACATGGGGAGAGACAGGGCTTGCAGAGACAACGTGGAGAGAATCTTCGTCCCATGGGGCTGATTCTGACTCCTTCCTGCTACTGGAGTAAGGACCCACACCACCCATTCCTCTTTAAAGGATGAGTGGAAGGCAGCTTTGTTGGGACATTAAGCTCCATGGCTTCCTTATGGGAGTTACCCCAATCTTCATGCCTTGGCAATGGCATCTGTGAAATGAGAAAGATATCTTACGCCTTCCTTCCTGGTCAAAATGATGAAATAACACATTTCCTGCCCCTTCTTAGTTTGATCATTTTAAAAAGAGCACTTTTAGAACTTGTATTTCTTCCAGCTTTGCCCCAGCTTATCCATGCAGTCATTCATTTAGCAAATATTTATTTATGTATTTATTTATTTTGAGACAAGGTCTGTCTCTATTATCCAGGCTAGAGTGTAGTGGCACGATATCAGCTCACTGCAACCTCTGCCTCCTGGTCATTTAGCAAATATTTACTAGCATCTACTTTGTGCCTGGCACTGTGCTAGAAGCAGGGCACCTCTGTGGTTCTGTGAAGGGGAGTCTGCATGGAGGTGGAAAAATTACAGGGCTGGAAGTTAGGAAACACTTTTGAATCACTAGTTCGTTGACTACATAGCTGTGTGACCCTGGATGAGTCATGTATCCTTTGGGGACTTCAGTTTTCTTGTTGGTCAAATAGAGATAATAACACCTTATCCTACTTCACGGGAGTATTTGTGTGGCTCGATGGAGATAATAGATGTGAAGGAGCTTTGAAAAGTATAAAGCCACTAGACAAATGTCAGAGATTAGTCTGTCTCCAAGGTGGGAGGGGGCTGCTGGAAAGTAAAACTTAAAAGAAATCCTGGCTGACTCTCCCAAATTGATTGCACTAAATTCCATCTTCCTTGAATCACTGAGCCTGCACCTGGGTGGGAGTCTCTGCTCTGTGAAATACCATTCTCCCTCAGCAGTGCCCATGACACACAAGTTAGTGATGACTTGGCCTTAAGCCTTGGAGATTGTTTTGGGGACTTGAATGGAATCAGCAGGACAGTCTTGGCTCTAGTTTTCTAATTATTGGCAATGGCAATCTCCTCTTCCCACTCAAGCCCACCCAACTCAAGGACTGCGGGTGTCTGGGTAGAAACCACTTGACGCCTCCAAAGACACCCATTTCAGAAAGCACAGGGCTCATAGCAGACAGCAGAGGTTGGCCATGGGGGTGGATGCTTTATTTTGTTGGCAGCTGGGGGTTCTGTATTCTGCCCAGATAGCTGAGATCTACAACAGAACTAGTGGGGACTTTGGGAAGGTCTTTAGCTTGCTGTTCTCACCCGCTATAAGCCACTCCAAGTATACCTACAATCTAAATTACAGTACTATGCTTGCTATGCAAACATAGCTTCAAGACAATTTCCCACATTTCCAGAAGCACTCTTTTCTACCCTCTCCTACCACAAGTAAATGCACACTGTAAGGAAATATAGGGTCTTGCCAGACAAAACCAGTTTCCAGACAAATCCACTAGCCTCTTCCCTTCCCCTCTCCTTCCCACTAGTTTGTAACCCTGAAGCCCCTTGGATATAAAAACGCTAGAACTGACGGCAGAGCAGAAAAGGAACCTGGGAACCATAGGCAAGCCTGGTGTTGCACTGCACAGCTCTGGAGCAGAACCAGAATGGAAGTCAGAGGGAGCAACAGAAAGCACCTGGCCTTGAGCCAAGGCACCTGCAGCCAGCAAGTCCCTGGGGGAAGTGCAGAACAGACAGACTCCACACCCAGCCTCCCTTGGCAGTCTCAGAGCCCATTCCTCTTGTGGCTGAGGCTCTTCTCAATGTCTTCATAGATTCCCTTGTCACATCCATCTCACCCAGGCTGCTTCTCTTAATAAAGTGCCACCGCGGACACTCCAGACAGGCTGATGTTATCCTTTACTCTCCCGCCCTTCTTGCCAGCATGGGCCACACAGCAGTGATTCAGGCCTCCCAGGTCACTGTGCAGTCTCCTGGGGAAATGCTTTCTGAGTGCTCAAGCTAAGGTCTGACGGAAGCTTTGGGTGTGGGCATTATCAAATACTCCTTCCTTGCCCATCAGGGTGGCCTGAACCCTGGATTCAGTCTTGCCCTGAGTTCCCATGCCTACCCCAGCTTGCAATTTCTTCACTGGACCAGCTGCCACTGCTCTCCCCAACTGTGCAACCTGTGTCTAATTTGTGAAACCTTTCTCCCAGTGGTTGTCACGGGGTCTGTGCCCCCATGAAAGACCAGAAAGCTTCAAGATCCAAATGAATGAATCACTGATGGTGAAATTTCAGGCACATTGACAGGCAATTGAGGAGACATATTTGATCACATCATGTTTACCTACGCGTAAGGCTGGCCCTAAGGATATTCTGGTATTTTCCCTCAAATATAATGAAGACTTGGGATAGATAATAGCAAAGAAGGCGATAGAAAATACACCAGGCTGGGAACAGGGACATCTTGCTGCTCATCCCAGCTCTTACACTAATTAGAGGTATGACCCCACATCTTCCCTTCCTAGGCCTCAGTTTCCCCCATATATCAAGAGATCACTGACTTAGCTAATTTCCAGGCTTCCTTGTTGTTTTAATAAGCTCAGATTCTAAGCTGTCTGGCATGGAAATAGAGTGACGTTCCTCCAAGAGTGGGCCCTGATTCCAGAACTCTGGCCATGTCACTGTATATGCATGGGGGTTAAACAGAGAGGAAGGGCTGGCACTATGGACATGGGCTTGGTGCTGCTATTCAACAGTGCAGCCAGTGTCTGACCCACCCTTTGCTATGAGAGCAAAGGGAGAATTTGTTCATTGCCTCCACTCCTTCTTGTACCCCTCAGGCTTCCAGTGGTAGCTATGTGCCTGTGAAACCCCCTCATCCCCTCCAGAACTAGTTCTATCTGCCCTAAGATGAGGGCTGACATTCCCTCCATGAACACCTATACCACCATCCCACTTATTCAAATCTTACATTCCTTACTTAGTGATGGGTAAACAACTGCTGCTTCAAACCCCTCTGAGTGTCCCTGATTGTCCTGGCACTCCCCCACAACACTGCTTCAGATCCAGCAACTTAGGGGTTAATGCCTGGCCCCATAGAGGCCTTCCAGAACACTGCTTTGTCAATGCACCTGCCATATAGGCAATATAAGATTTTAAATATCACCCTAGTCCAGGATTCCATTCTAGTTCAATGCCCTTCTCCATTCCCAGGCCATTTCTCTATGAAGATTTGTCAAGGGCTGCTTTTTTTTTGGTGGGGATTTTTTCGTTGTTGTTGTCGTTTTTTTTTTTTTCCAAGGGTTTTTTTGAATTGGTGCCTGACTTCCTGCCTCTGAGTCAGGTGGACCCTGGTTGTTTCACAGAATGAAGGAAAAGAAGGCAGCAGAGGTGGAGGATCGGGAGGGGACTGGCTCCGTAGTTAGTGCAGCTGCCCTGGTGACCCTCTGCCCTGTGTCCTGGATCCAGTTGCCAGGGGATGAGGCCATATATGTTGAAGTTGCAGGGATATTCCTTCTTGCTATTACCCCCACCACCACTGATTTCCTCATCCAAGGGCTGTCAGGTGTTCCTGACTGACCCCCAGGCCCACCTGCTATTCTTTTTCCCTCCTTCATAGCTAACCTCTTCCTTTCTGCTCGTAGCTGGAGCAAGCCTCCCTAGCACTGAAAACCCCCCTCACTTGGCCCCTCTCTTTCCTCCCTCTGCTATTCCACATCCTTCTCCCTGCCAAGGCCTAGCTGCTCCAATGGGTGCTTTGCCCCTGCGGTGCGAATGTTCTGTTCTTGCTGGGCCCAGTATTAATTTGCTCTCATTTGTGAGCTGCTTTGTTAACATGCGTGGCCTTTTCTCAATGTGTAGTGCTGTTCCCTGCTGCCTCTGTTGCCTCCCCACCCACACCCTCCTTAACCTTGTAATAATGTGCCCTTGCCTGTGGAGAGGGGGGCTGGGTTTTTGAAAGCACTTTTTATACGTGATGTAATAAGTTCACCACATCCTCAAAATCACCAGAGGATATGAGGCAGGAGTGACTCCTAATCCCTGTGGAATGAGTGAGGAAACTGAGGCTTGCAGAGGTGAGAAGGCTTTTTTTGTGTGGATAGCTACTGTGTAATGTCCAAGCTTGCCTAGAAGTACAGCTTATTCCCATGGCACCCCACATGCTTATGTCATTCATCTTCTGCACTGCCCCTTTGAGGCCCCAACTGAGTCCCCGGAAAAGTGTACATATGCGCACACACATATAAATTTTGCTTACTATTGTGTAAGCAGTCATAAAACCTCTGAGGGTCAGGCCCCTATGTCAGTACTTTTTATAAGCTGTCCAGGTGATTCTAAGGTGCAGCCAAGGGTGAGCACCACTGCCTGAAAAGAAGATATAAAAATAGGAGACAAGAGAATTGGCTTTAGTGGCCAAGAGTTTTCTTTAAAAACCTTGGGCCTCCCCAATAGGAACTGAAGGTAGAGTGGATGTGAACTACGGCCCTAGCTTCCATGCCTCAGTTTCCTTCATTCTGCAGGCTTTTGCTGTCCTTCCCCCATGCCGTGGACTGGCTTAATAAATTAGACATCACTGAGGTTGCTGTGGGAAGGTGTATAAAGAAAGAAACACATCTCTCTCCCCATATGCATATGCTTGCCAATTGCTGTGTAAGTGTATCTTTAATATTTTCTGCCTGCAAGGGTGGAGCTAAATTGCCCTAATTAAGGAAGCCATGGGGTCTAACTAGAGATGAAGGATACATACTTCGCTGTCAATCAACTAGAAAGAGGTGCTCCTCAGGTAAGAGATAAACTTTTAGGAATAATAATCATCCTAATAGCTATCATGTATTAATCACTTACTATGTGACAGGCATTTCAGTTATAGTACCTCATTTTTTCCTCATAATTAGTCTCTGAAGTAGGCATTGCTTTTTTTTTTTTTTTTTTTTTTTTTTTTTTGACAGAGTCTTACTCTGTCGCCCAGGCTGGAGTGCAATGGCACAGTCTTGGCTCACTGCAACCTTTGCCTCCCGGGTTCAAGTGATTCTTTTCAGCAATTCTCCTACCTCAGCCTCCTGAGTAGCTGAGATTACAGGTGCCCGCCACCACACCCAGCTAATTTTTGTATTTTTTAGTAGAGATGGGATTTCACCATGTTGGCCAGGCTGGTCTTGAACTCCTGACCTCAGGTGAGTCGCCCGCCTTGGCCTCCCAAAATGCTGGGATTACAGGCATGAGCCACGGCGCCCAGCCTGAAGTAGGCATTGCTATTATACCTATTTTACATATTAGGAAACCTAGGCTCAAGAGGTTAAGTTACTTGCCCAAAGGCCGCCCAGCTAGGAAGCAAGGGTGTTTTGTTTGGCCTACACAGTGTTTTCAAAGCACTTTAATTTATTGTTAACACTTTAAAATCCTCAGATTTTATATAAGACTCTGGATTTTTGTCTTCTCTTGAAAAATCCTACCTGGCAACCCTGGACCTGAAGGGCCCACCCAATAATAAATAGCTGACGCTAAGCAGCAGTAGCCCTTATGGATGAGGGATGGGCCCTCCAGGTCACCCCAGTCCTCACCACTCTTTCTGCACCCTCATTATGGGGCCAAGTGTCAGCTGGCATTTAATATTTTATTTGAACTGTTGTGTTGCCGTTTTTATTAAAAGAATAATAAAGAGGAAAATGGGACATTTCTTCGGCATATATTTGATCTTCCACTAGTGAATACATAATCCCTCCTCTCTGTTCCCTTCCACTGCCTCTTTAACATGGTGAGAGGAAAAGCTGGGCACCCCACTCTTGGCCTGCCCCTCCCAGAGTATTGGTGTTTTGGAGGGCAGTTATAGGTGGCTGAGGTTACAGACAGTCTTTGGCTTGTGGAGGCAGGCCCAGAGTTGGGAGGGAGGAATGGGTTCCCAGAGGACCTCAGCAGCAGAAGATAACTGAACTACACTTTCTAAGACCAGTTGTCTAGTCTGGCTTCCTGGTCCTCATCTGTAAAACAGGCATAGTAACAATAACAGCACTATGCCTACTTTATGGTTATTATGAGGGTTAAATGAGTATATATACAGATACATGTATATTTAGAATCATGCCTTGCTCAGAGGAAGTGCTTAACAAATGTTAGCTATTTTTATTATTATTAAATGCCACGTTGATTTCCCTTTTGTGATCCCTTAGCCTCTAACATATGGTTTTGTCTGAAAGTTTCAGCCAGATCTAAATGATACTGTGGATTATTAATGGACTCCCATGATGAGTCACTATTATGGGTAAACAGGAATATTACGGATGCTTTTTCCCACTGAAACAGACTCCTTCTAGAGCCAATCATGGAGGTTCTGGATGACATTTTATTAGGAGGATGGCATTTCCTACTCTAGAGAGAAGGTAGTCTTGCCTTTCTCATGGGGACCACACCAGGCTTTCATACTTCCATACTTTCACACTTGTTGTTTCTTTACCCAGAATGCCCTCTGCCACCTTGTTTACCTGGCAACCTCCTACTTATCCCTCTGGACTTAGCTCAAGAGTCACCTTATCTGGGAAACTCTCTCTGAACCTCATCTGCCTCCTTATGCAGAGTTAATTTTAAAGGCTACCTTCCACTAGAATGTGAGGGCAGGGTGGGACATATGGCTTTTTGTTTTGTTTTGTTTTGTTTTTTGTGGGACATATCTCTTGTTCACTGTATCCCTGGCACAGGAATAGGTACTCAGTAAGTGCTCTTTGAATGAACTGGGGGGAGGGATGTGTGGGGAAGAAAAGGGTTCAAGATGACACCCTAGCAGCCACATTTTGGTGGGGGGCTCTCTGGCTCCCAGCAAACCTCCTAATTCTGCTTCTGTCTGGCACCCCAAGTTCTTCAAACTAATGTCATAGATTCTCTGCACTCTTCCTGCATCTATTCTAAATTTCTCCTGTAGAATAGGTGGACGTGAAAACATTTGCAGAGCTTTTTCCCACTTTAGCATGCCCCTTCTCCTTTGGACAGCCTCTCACTGTGATGGATCCATGTGCTCCTCCTTCCCCAGGCTTTGCAGGGTGTCCCCAAAGCATTGAGAATTTCCTGGGGATCCTCCTGAGCATCAAAATGATGTTTTATGTCCCCATTCCCTTGAGCCCTACTCTCTCACTAGATCTTCCTTCCCAACATATCTGGATTTCCAATGCCCCTATCTGAAGGGGATTTCCAGCATTGGGATGCTAGTTGGGGAGCTATTTCTAGGTGAGTGAGGTTCCAGTGCTCCTCCAGTCACACCCCACAGTCTGCCCCATAAATTAGGAGAGGATTTTCTTCAAGTCATTGTAAGTACCACTCTTGTGTGGAAGACCAGGCTAAAACAGCTGGGTGAGATTTGTATCAGCAATCCTGCCACCTCTGTTAACAACAACAGAGGTAGCCATGGAAGCCCCTCAGCCCTGCTTAGCAGTCTTTCTCCTTCCACTGCTACCTAATGTGGTCCTGGTCACCATCTCCTATGTCATGGCACCTTCCCTGTCATGTTTCCTTTAGGCAATCTGAGTTCCTTTGCCAGGAGCAGTCTGCCTGCGTGCAAAAACAACCTGAGAGCCATTAACGGGAAAGTGCATCTTTTTGAAAAGCCGGATGATTCTAAGGCATTAGTGGACACTTTTGCAGTCTTATTTCAGAAAGAGCTAATGTCTCTTAAACTGGCTGGCACTGAGCCGAGAAGTGTTCTGATAGCAGCCTCCAAGTATGAGAATGCGACCAAGGACCCAGGGTATGCCAGAGGAGCCAGGTAAGATCAGGGAGCAGTGAGAAAACCCAGAACATGAGTTCCCATAGAGTGCCAATCCCAATGCCACATGCACGTGCATGCACACACACACACACACACACATCCAGAAACACAGGCAGGGCCACAAGTTAGCACGAAAACACCACCCACACTCTTGCTACAAGACCCACATGTGATTTGCCAACAAATTGCAAATTAACCTCCTAGTGAACAGATTACTGGTATTCATGGTAATTTACACTCTAAGTTTCATAGCAACAGACTGATCATTCTGGTTGTGGAAGAATTCAAGGATTTTTAAGTTCTTGGAGACATTGTAGTAATTAACCTGATAAGCCTATGCAAACTAGCCCCAATTTGACACTGTCATTTTTGAATCCAATATCCAGGATATTTGCCCAGAAGGCTGCCCATCGCCACTCCAGATCATTGGCTTGAGGTGCTAAGCTGACAGATGCCAGTCTGCATTTGTCTATACAAATGAGGCCCCTGAGCAGAACCCCCCATCAGGCCTGGAAAGGTACTGGACAGTTGCAAATGGTCTGCTGCAGGGCAATGAGAATGGAGTCAAGTCTTCCAGGAGAAATCGGGAGGGGGCCCCAGCCAATTTGCACAGGTCTGACACCTATTTCTTTAAGGTCCATGGTTTGAGCATGAAAACTCCTTACTTGGACAAGAATTTGGGTTTTCCACCTGAAGGTCAGGAAGAAGCAGCCTCTTTGTGGCGTATTGCCAAGTGCCACTAGAATTTTTTATTTTTCCAGAAAGATCAGCTTCCTAAAATAAAACCAAAAGCTGGGGTTCCCAGTTTCTTCCCTGGGAAGGTGAAGTTTAATTGGCTCTGTTGCCCATTTTGAGCAAAAATCACAGAACGTACTCAACTCCCTCATCAAATCAATCAGCCTATGGGCACAGCTTGTGTGCTCTCTCTGCGGGTGGACTGGTTCCTGTCTAATAATGTGTAGCCTCAGGGGGTGGCCACTCCTCCTCCCACTCCCACACTGAGCTCCATCCTTGACCTCATTCTTGTTTGATCTCTCAAACCACCAGGGCTCGCTGAACTCCCTGGTAAATCCACCCTGTGTTTCCTGCCCTGCAGGGCACAGCAATGAAGTGCCAGAGAGGAGATCATTCTTGCCCACTGGCGACCCACTGCTGCTGCCCAGCTCAGCTCTCCCCAGGACCTCAGGTGGCTGTGGCTCTTTCAGCTGCAGCCCCACAGAACAGCTTTGTTGAGTCTTCACTGAGGATAGGGGAGAGCTGCGGAGCTCTCTGTGCATGGAAATACTGCAGAGAAGCTGTTCAAGTCACCCAGACCCAAATCCCCCACTAATAGGTTACCACCTAGAACTCAGAACGCTTTCTGGAATGCACGGTCAGACACAGTGGTGATCACAGTGGCTTTACCATGCTTAAAAAGCTAACACTCAGAGGTGATAAAACACTTGAAACTTTAAAGCCATTAGGTAATAACTATCTTTATCTGTCTCCCTGACTAACCTTTAGCTAAATCGGGATTTCAAAAGTGTTAGAAGGCCTCCCATGCAGCTGCTGGCTTCCTCTCTGAATATGTACATGGAGACATCATTCCAAGATGCTGCCTATGGCCACTCTCAACTCTTGTCTACCTTCCCATTCTCACTATGCCCAGGCCCCTATTCACCCAGGCTCCAACCCATCTTCTTTGACTCCCAGCAACACTTAATGTCTGTGGCACCAGCTCCCAGAAGTATAGGCACAGGACCCCAGGGGACTCTTGCAGAGTACACAGTACTGCAAGAGGGATGCAAATCCATACACCTGGAAGCATTGTCTGTGGTCTCAAATAATAACCCACGATAATGATGATGATGATGATAACAGCTTCCATTTGGGGAGCATTTACAGGTCAGCCACTTTACATGAGCTCTGCATGAAGTATCTCACTGAATATTCACAACAACTCTGTCAGCTTGGTACTATCATTAGCCCCCTTTTGCAGACAAGGACACTGAGGCAAAGGTTTAAGAAACTTGCTAAAGATCACACATGGAAGAGGCAACACTGGAAATCAAACTCCTAGCTGACAGATGCCAGAGACGGGCATTTAAGTGCTATCCTGAAACATTTCACACATGTATGTATCACTATTTATCAAACTTTAGGCAGATGTCATAATGTTTAAAAAATGCATTTCTATTTTAAAATATTACTGCATTCATATTAGTTTGTAGTCATTACGTGTTTACTAAGAGTAAAGTTGCTGTGAAGAGCAATCCAGATTATGGGTCCGTGGCTTTGGCTGGATTGAGAACCAGGAACATTTTGTTGCATACAGTAAGCCCACCTTATGTCTTCCTACCCATGAAGTCACACATTCCTCTTAACTGCTCATCTTCTATGTTATCTCAAAGGCTCCATGTGTCTCTATAGATATGGCAGGAGTAGGAAGCTATATCTACAGCTATCTGCATATTCAGTCACTTGTCATGAAAATATTTACCGGGATCCTATGATGTGCCAAACAGTTCTATACACTAGGGATATTCAGTAAACAAAATAGATTTTAAAAAACATTCCCGTTCTAATGGAGCTTGCATTCTAGTGAGAAGACACAGACAGTAAACAAATAAATGGGCAAAATTATGAGACAGTTCAGAGAATAAGTGCTTTGGAAAAAATTCACCAAGAAAAGAGGGTACAGGTTTGGAGATAATTGGCTGCAATATTTAAAAAGTTGGTCAGGAAAGGCCCCATTGAAAAAGTGATGACTGAGCAAAGAGCTGAAGAAGAGAGGGAGCCAGCCATGTTGACCTCTGGGGCAAGAGCCTGTCAGGCACAAGGAGTAGCACGTGCAAAGGTCTAGAGATGGAATGTGCCTGGGGAGACCAAGGACTGTGAAGAAGGCCAGTGTTGCTGAAAGAGTTGGTCTGTGACAATGTATGCAAATGGTTGTGCGTGTAGCGATTCAGCAGTAGGCTGTGTCATTAGATTTCCAAGTGGGCTATGAGGCCCACCTTAACGACACTTGCTTGCTGGGCTAGTCCTAGGTGAAATTATGAGGCAAATGTGCACGCCTGTTGATCCTCAACCCCCTAGTCCTTCCTTTTTGTCTCTCTAGGAGCCAATTTGCCCCCTCAGAATTCAGGGCCTCTGCAGTGCTCTCTGCCATCACAGCCAGTCCCCAGCCTAAGGAATAAAGAGTACAATTGGGAGTTCCACAGATCTGGGTTTGCTTCCAGTTTCCACTACCTATTAGCTCTGTGACTTTCTTTGGGTAGGCACATCATCGACTTTTCTGAGCCTCAATTTCCTTATCTGTAAAATGGAAATAATAAAGTATTGTGAGGATTGAGATAATGTATGTAAAGTGCTAAGCCCAGTACCCAGCACTTAATAACTGCTCAAGAAATTATAGCTATTACTCATCTACACCCAAGCATGAATTATCAACAATCTGTGCACCTTCAGTCCCCTGAAAAGCCTGTGGATTTTGTATAAGGAAAATTCTTGAACACACCAATTGTGGACTGTCAGTAGACAGGAAAAAAATCAAGTAGAATCATTATTGTGGGAAGTATCCCAAATATTTAACATTACAAATGGGTTTTGATACTTAGAAAGGTTAGAAACCAATGGCATCAACGGTTGCCTCTTCTAGGCGGGTTTGCATTTAGCTTCAAGTTGATTGGGACTCTGAATGGTATCATTTCCAGCATCATTGAACAGGTAGGAAATTAAGGTGAAGACTTGGCTCACCATATCCAGCTGGAGGAAAGTATTTACATAGTCTCTTCTCCCTATACTTTGTTGCTTCTGCTCCGATGGGAATGTAGGAGAGGTAAGAATCACTGTTCCAAATGCATAAATGCATAGCAGGCAACCTCTGGGACTGGTAGACCTTCCAGCCCTAGGGGCCTAATGGTGTAGTCTTTCTCACTTTCACATATCTCTAGGTACCCTCCTGCTGGCTCATCTTCCTCTTCTGCCTGCACTCTGAACAGATGATCCTGGACATCCACAGAGAGTGGCCACTGAGAAGGTGCGTGGTGACAATCTCCAAGAAACCTTGCTGAGAGCTTTCTTGAGCTTGTGCATGGCAGAGCTTGGTCACAGGAGCACTTTACCGTATAGAATGGACGCATCCTCGACAGGTTTCTTGCAAATCAAATTTTCACATATCAAAGCCTATTTTCCATTTAACTTTTAACATGTAATTGGAGATGTGTTTCTCTGAGGGCAAAAAAAAAAAAAAATGGGGCCCTGAGACTTAATAAAAATCATATTTATGAATTCAATGCAGCAATACACTTGAAAATCATAAATGTGAATGGAAAAAATGAGAATTTTCTTATAAAATATTAACAATACCCCCAAATGAGTCGCAAGACCTGAATACAAAATAGCTAACGTTATTTTGATGTTTGGCATAATAGCTTAAAGGCCTAAAAGAAAAACAATTGCAGCTTAACTGAACAGAACACACCGGACTGAAAAGTTGCCCAGTTTCTATAAAACTGCCTTTCTAATGTTCTACAGCAGGAGATCATGCAATATTCTTTGGCTGCTCAAATCTTGAGCTTTAGCACTCTGGAGAAGCTTCTGGGTTTAAGAAACAAACAGGTTAATCCAGACCAGAGAACAGACCAAGAAGCACAGACGTGATCCTGCTTTAAAATGCCCTAGGAAATGAGTTAATTGGGAGCAAGTGGGTATGGGAAGACTTTCTGGTAATACAAGATTCAGAAGACTTGAAACTTCTGTAAAATGAGTCTCTGGGTAACATATAATGAATCAGTCCCCCAATTTCTAAATGTTGCTTCAGCTAATGTCTTTTTTTTTTTCTTTTTTCTTTTGACAGGGTCTCGCTTTGTCACCCAGGCTGGAGTGCACTGATGCAATCACGGCTCTCTGTAGCCTTGACCTTCCTGGCTCAAGCAATCCTCCTGCCTCAGTCTTCCCAGCAGCTGGGACTAAACAAGCATGCACCACTACACCAGGCTAATTTTTCGTTATTGTTGTAGAGATGGGAGTCTCATTATGTTTCCCAGGCTGGTCTCAAACTCCTGGGTTCAAGCCATCCTCCTGCCTTGGTCTCCCAAAGTGCTGGGATTACAGGAGTAAGCCATCATGCCCAGCTGCTAGTGTCTTTCTATAGTCTCCAAACAATGAAAACTCCTGTGAAAGGGTTTCGAGCTGTGGCACTTCCCCAAAGTATGTTCCAGGGAACACTAGTCCCATAGGAGGCTTCATAAGAGGGATCCATGGGCAAAAACATTTGAGAAATGTGATGTACTCTAAATCAGTGCTTCTCGGTATTTAATGTGTATACAAATCACCTAAGGATGTTGTTACCATGCCAATTTTGACTTGGAACCTCTGAGGTAGAGGCCTGAGATTCTGCATTTTTAGCAAGCTCCCAGGTGATGCCTATGTTGCCATCCTCAGACCACACTTCGGCAAGGCTCGAAATGTCCTCTTGGATATTCATGATCCCCATTATAATATTAAAGGCTCTGCAGTAAAGTTTAGCTTATCTAACCCAGCATTCATCAAACTCATTGGTACCCAGAAACCTCTTTTCCCCCATGGTACCTATTAATCTCTCACACTCAGGGTATCATGAAAGCCAATTTGGGAAATGCTAATCAAGCTAATACTACTCTACCTGGAGTGACTTTGTATCATCTGAGAAATGCACATTTTGGGTCATGGCCACAGACCTCATCTACAGCTAGTTAATAGCTCTGCAGAGACACAGGTATGCCAGAGCTGTGAATTGCCATTGGTTTTCAAAGACTCCAAGCTCAATGACAGCAAAATATCATAAAACTCTATTTACTATCTTGAAAACATTCACAACTTTCCAAAGTGCTTTACAACCTTAATGTGGTTTGAACTGAAATGAAAGCAGGAAAAAAAGGAAGAGATTTGGAGCAGAGAGGAGCCTGGCATTTTTGAAAGAGGTATGAAACAAGACAATGAGCAAATGATACTGAAATTAGACAAGAGGTAAGGGAGTCAGGTTAGCTGGGGTGAGGAGAAAGAAGGAGGCATCAGCAAGGGATGTCAGTGGGCAGGGTGTCTCGGGGGTGTAATGAGGAGAGAATAATTACTCTGTAAAGTCATACTCTATCAAATGAGGAGGAAAAAAACATGAAGGGAAGAGTCATCTTGTTTACCTGGTCTCCACCTTTACAGGTCTCAGCTACTGTATTTGTTTTGCTATACAGATTGCTTGGCCGGGAGGCCATCTCTGGGCAGATTTCTTATTCTCATTGCATTGGCTGCCAGATGGAAAGGGTCTGGGTTGTCAGTTCATCAGGAGGGCATCTGCTCATGCCCATGGTGGCTGGCCACTCCAGCCCCTATCCCAGTTAGCAGATGGGTCTGAGAGAGTTCTCCGATTATCAGAAGCCAGTGGCAGACAGTGCTCCCAAAAGTGTAAAAAGGGAGAGACAGAAACCTCTTTGTAGGCAGAGCCCCTAATACGAGACGTAGTACAACACAGAAGGTTCTGGTGTCAGACAGAGGTCATATCCCAGCTCTACTACTCACTAGCTGTGAGGTCATGGGGTAAATTAGCCATTCTAAACCTCAGTTTTCTCTTCTCTAAAATAGGGCTAAGAATAGTATCTATCTCATAGCAATATGGTGAGGAATGATTAATGTAATCCTTGGAAGAGGTTTAGGACCATACCTGACACATAATGAGAACTCAGTAATTACTAATGGCTATTAATGCTATTTATTATTATTAAAAGCATTTTAGTACAGTGCTTAGCACAAAGTGCTTCTCAAATGACAGCTGATATGATGACATTATGACAACAAGCACGATGACAGTGATGATGTTGCTGTTATTGATGATAAGGGAGCTTGCTTTCCCTCAGCTCTGCTTTGGAGGTTGGCATCAGGAGATGATGTAATTTGAAAGGTGCTCGGGTCAGATAGTCATGGGTTTCAATTCTGACTCTACTAACCAATAGTAGGTGGTCAGTTTTCACAGTTGTAAAATGCAGATGATAACACCATCTACCTCACCGCTGCGAGGATGAAATGAGATGATGCATGTGAGGTAGCAAAGCTCAGTGCCTGGTGCACTGTAAAAACCAAAAGCTATCAACCAGCTAGCTAGTCATCCAGCATCTGAGAACTTGAGAGAGCTCCAGGAAGGAAAGTTTCAGGGGTAAAAGTGCCCTCACAGTCCAATTTGAAAATCACGGACAGGCCCATGAAAGGCTTATGTACATACCACATACCTTTCCACACATTACCATTTCACACACACAGGGAAATAACGTATTCAGGCCCACATAAAGAAACCCACCTGTTTGCAGAAGAGAATTTCCAGGGTGCAGAAGTTCTTGATTCAGGACTTATTAAAGTGTTTTTTTCCCCGTCAGAGAGTGCTTTTTAGTTCAAGAAGAGGAGTTTAAAAAGGACAGTAATAAAACCCACTGGACTGAAAGTGCCGGGTCGCAATCAAATCCAAAACACCTAGCCCAGTGGCTGGCATATGATGATGCACAGTAAATATCCACTGAAGAAAATGTCACATCTTCACTTCAAAATACTTTTGTGGTAACGGTGTCTCTGTATTTTTTTAGGCCATGAATCAAGGATGTTTTTCTCTGCACTTGGGAAAGTCCTGTCAGTCTGCAAACGGGCCAAATTTGAATATTAGCCATAAGGGCTAAACACCCACAAGTACACAAAGACTCCCTCAAGTGGATACACAGACAGTCACTTTCCAAATGCTTTGCCAACTTTGGGCCTCCCCTGCAAGATCTGGGCCCTGGTTCTTTGGACGGAAATAGCAGAGCATGCGGCTGTGATGGTTATCAGAGCCAGTGGAGATATAATGATGAGGCCATTCAGGGTCCTTGTCAAAACCATGTGGATCTAGGGTGAAATTTCAATCATCTCACCAGCTGGCACCAGAATCCTTCTTAGGGAGGGAACTGGGACTGTCTTTAGGAAAGGGTTTTGATAAGCTGCTTGTCTTGACAGCATGGGTAGGCAGGAGCCAAGGCAACGGAGGAAAGAGCTTAATGCTGTGTGGTAACATTAAACAGGACTTAGAGATTGCAGAGAGAACAGAGAGAAGAGGAGGAGATGGAAGAGAAAAGGGAAATGAGGCACTGGGTGTAAGCCTAGAGCCTGACTGAGAAAATGACCAAGGGACTTCTTCAGCCCAGGATTGCTAACTTTAAATGTTCAGTTGTTTGTGCTGCTACAAGGAGAATCCTTTTGTCACTCCTAAGCCTTCTATACACATTTCCTTGGGTGAATGGTTATTCGGGTGAGATTAAGGAAGAAGAGTGAAGCTCCACATTTTGGGTGACATGAAAAGATACAAGCAAATGGACAACTGGCACTTCTTAACTCTGGCTACACATTAGAATCACCTCAGGAAGCATTTAAAACCTGGGGATGCCCCCAGGGAGTCCCCACAGAGATTCTGGTGTAATTGGTGTGGGATGGGGCCTGGCATCAATACTCAAAAAGCTCCCCAAGTGGAAGTTTAGAAATTCTGGTCTCCATGGAACTCTTTCTTTTCAGAGAACCAGAAAAGAGCCTGTGGTGGGGTGGGGGGTAAGGAGAATGGAAGCCCTCCCTGGGAATGCAGAGATCTAGGAGAGCATGGGTTTTGAAGGAAACTTATCTTGATCTGAAGGGCAGGGGAGACCATGAGAATATCCAGACTACAGGCATAACTGATGCCATTCGTCTCTGACTTCCCTCTTGGCTGTCCATAATGCCTCCCAACCCAAGCGATTATGACTTCCAACAACCCATTATTCCTCACCGTGTTGCACTGCAAACGTATCTTATCTTTCATTCCTATCAAGCATTATTTTCCCTGGATCCCATTTCTTTTTGTTAATTATTTTTTCATTTTTTTTTTTAATTTTTTTGAGACGGAGTCTTGCTCTGTCGCCCAGGCTGGAGTGCAGCAGTGCGATCTCAGCTCACTGTAACCTCCACCTCCAGGGTTCAAGCAATTCTCCTGCCTCAGCCTCCCAAGCAGCTGGGATTACAGGCGCCCACCACCACACGCAGCTATTTTTTTTCTTCGTATTTTTAGTAGAGATGGGGTTTCACTATGTTGGCTAGGCTGGTCTCAAACTCCTGACCTCAGGTGATCCGCCCACCTCGGCCTCCCAAAGCACTGGGATTACAGGGGTGAGCCACAATGCCCGGCCCTGGATCCCATTTCTCTGTGAGCCTGCTCTTTGACACGTAAAATCCAGTGAATCTGCTATATGAAAACTTTCCTCAGGCAAAAAAAAAAAAAAAGACTTTTTTTTTTTTTGCAAAGACTGAGAGTTTTTACTTATTTCCTTTCTTTTTTGAGCCCTTGGTATTCAAGGAAATCTCTGTCAAAACACAAGATGACCACATGCTCTAAAGGGATAGAGATTTCAAAACTTACTACAAAGTTGCACTAATAAAAACACTGTGGTACAGGCATAAGAAGGGATATATGTAAGAATGAGCAACTACAAATAAACCCATTTATCTACAGTCAATCGATTTTTGACAAGAGTGGCAGGACCTTTCAATGGCAAAAGAACAATCTCTTCAACAAATGGTACTGGGACAACTGGATATCCATGTGCAAAGAAAAAGTTGGACCCTTCCTTTATCCCATATACAAAACTCTATCCAAAATGGACCAAAGACCTAAATATAACAGCTAAACTATAAAACTATAAAACCTTTAGAAAAAATATGGATGTAAATAAAAAATGTACATTTTCTTTGGAGGACAATGCCTTGACCCAACGCAATAATTTTCAGGGATCTTGGCAAAGCATGGAGAAAATATTTTATGGTCAGAAGGGACCTGTGGAGATCCTCAAAGCACACCATGTGGGTAGATAACCATGAAGCTGATTACTAAAGATGTAAGTCTGAGAAATATCTGAAACTGTTGAGCCCATTCTTCCGGGATCACTGGAGATGGCACCCAGGAAAGGGTCAGGGTGTCCCAGGTCTCTGGGGCTCTTTTCACACCCAACTATGTCTTCCTCCCCACTCCTCCACAGTCCCTCCTAGCTCTTTACTCTTCCAGGATTTTATGCAGCTCTGAATAAAGTAAGCTTCATAGGCCAAGCTACCAGTTAAAAGCTCACTCCATCATGGACAAGGCAGGAGTCAGCATTTTAGCAGCAGTTTAGTCGCAGCCAGAGAAGACAAAGGCAGAGAATAGCCGATTGCAGGTGCCAATTCCCTGGTTTTTATAGGCCCGGGCCTGAGGGATGGATCATCCTGCCTTACCCCCTGGAACTAAAGGTGACAAATGAATGCTCCTCAGTGGGGAAGCTATTAAGTGGGATGGGACCAAGCACAAAGGACCAGTTCTCTTTCCCTTATATCCCTGCTTCCTTCCACTCCTGCCCTTAGCACTGGGGTAATGGCCTGGCTTAAGGCGATGAGATAAAATGAGGCCTCAGAGGCTACTGGCAGGGACCAGGTGGTCACAGCTCCCATTTCTCAGGATAATTTGCTCAGGGGCAGGAGCTAAAATTGATCAGATGAAGCTCTAAGTCAGAATGAAAGCTGTTAATTTGTTACACGTCTTAGAACTTCACAGATACCTTTCTTATTGAACACAGCACTGAGGTGCTTTTTAAAACCTAGGAAGCCAATTAAACCCAGGAAGAAACCTGCATATTTTCTAACATGGTTGAACAAAATTGAAACTGTTGCTACATCTGAATAGAACTGGAACCTAATTTGGTCCAGGATCCTTCTCAGTAGCTGGGACATGCTAGTTTGGGAACTCTTTCCTTGGCCTCAGTCTTTCCCCCATTAACCCCTTCTCCCGAAAAGAAAATCCTGACAGGCACAGTCCTGCAGTCTTTGCAGTCCCTGCAAAGACTCACCCACTCCTAAATCAGTTTCCTGAGGAACTGTCTCACCAGCAGAGGAACCCAAGCTCCATGCACAAGAAGCTCACTTCATTCCAGTGTGCCTTCCCCTTTCCTTCCCCCTTACCAAGTTACTTGGTTGGCCTAGCCCACTGGCGTGACTAAATTGGAACATTCTTTCAGGGTATGCAGTTCTTTCCAAGAGAGTTCAGAAGAACCAGGAAACAGGCATTTCTGATACAGAACAAACAGAATCTGGGGTTCTCTCCCCTTTATAAACCTCGCATCTTGCCACGACCAGATCTTTGGCTTTCCCAATTAGTCAATCATATTCTTTGGGATTGACACCCACCTCTGGGAGGTTGACTGAACTGTCAGTAGTCCTGGAGGTGAAGGGTGATGGTGAAGCAGGCACGGGGAAAACGAGCAGCTTCTACTCTTCAGAGGCAGCGGAGACTATTGCTGGACTCTACAAAGCTTGGCTGCCTGACCAGTATCTATTCCGAGTTGGACCTGCCCTGGTCTGTACCCTCCCTAAAGGACCCCAGGTTACTGGACTTTTCTATTTTTGGCCATCCATGGAAGGGCACTTCAGCCTTCTGCCCTGGCTCTAAGACCCAGTGCCTGGACTACTTCTCATCTCTCTTTTCCCCTGCTCCTCCTGGTTATGACCCACACCAAGCTCCCCTCCCCCTAGCCCCAGGGGAGCCAGCTGGAGCCAGTGATGACGCAGCTTGTCAGGGCAGGAGATTGATGGCAGGCCCTCTGCTTTCTTTCCCCGCCCCTTCTTCTACTGTCTGGCTCTCTCTCTCTCTGGGATTTGGGGAGGAGGGAGGAGGCAGAGAGGGAGAATGCTTAGCTGTTCCATTCACATTCTTCTTAATTCAAGGGCTTTTGCTAGTCCTCAGCTGAGCTCCATCTTAGAAAGGAGAGGAGGGGTTTAGGGACTCCAGCTCCCTCCCTGTTACCTCCCTGCTGCCTGGCCCAGTGCTGGTTCTGACCGGAGGCCCCTTTCTTCCCCAGCAACACTGGGTTGGACAGTTTGCATTGGGCCCATCTGGCACTGTAACCCACAAGCCCCTGGGAGGGCCCAGTGAGCTCATTTGGAAGCTTTGGGCCTGTGCTGTAGGAAAGTGGGGGCGGTGGGCTTCGAGTATAGCCAGAAGGAGCTACTCTGATCTCAAGGACCCACCTGACTCCCCACCCCCACCACCCCATGGGGGTTTCTACAGCCAGTTCCTGGCCCTGCCACAGCCCCTCCCCTGCAGCCCGGGGAGGGTGGGTGAGTGTCTGGTGGGGTCTTGATAGGGCACTACGTGGACATAACAAAGCTCTTCAGCTGAGAGCCCCTGGCCACTGTCACCCCCCTTGCACACCCAGTGTATATGTTCTTTTGCAGTGAAAAGCACCAACAGGAGGCCTCCATCCAGATAGGCAGGCAGAGAGCAAGAGAGGGAGCTCAGCGAGCCCCACCCCTACCCCACCCCCGCGTTAGGCCCTACAGACCCAGGATGTGTTCTGGCTGTGACAGCTGATTACAGAGGGGCAGCTGGGAGGGCAGAGCACAGAAAACAGGGGACACAGCAGTCAAAGTCACGATGCAGACAAACAGTTGGCACCATTCTGCTAGGAAGGAAACGAGCATCCAAGATGTGGTGGCTGAGCCAAACAGGTGGGTAGAGCACAAGGGCAGAAAATCCAGGACTGAGAAAGCTCAGAATTCTGGGAGCCATCATGAGGATGAGCCCCAGACCCCAAGAGACCTGCCTCAATGGATTTTCTGCTCTTGTGCTCAGAGGGTGGCCGCCAAGAACGAAAGGTCTCAGCCTGGGTCCAGGGGTACACTGGAAGAGCCTCAGTGGGGGAAGTTAGGAGCCTAGGGATGGGTTGCCATAGGGCACTGGCTAATGGCAGTAGTCTACTCAGTGCCTTTGTGTAAAAAGCTCAGAAAAAGTTACTCCTTCTGGGTGAATGCAGCCCCACAAACACTATAGCTTTATCGGATGAAAAATGTACCCCTTCATCCAGGTCCACTTAGCCTTGCACCAGGGAACATGGATGTACCCCTTCATCCAGGCCCACTTAGCCTTGCACCAGGGAACATGGTTCGGGGAGCAGAACATGGGCTGGATTTCCATTCCTACTTACCCTCTTGGCCGAGTACCTTTATGCAGTTCACAGCCTGCACAACTATATATGGTAGCCCTATCTGCAGCAAATAACTCCCCTCCTATTCCATATTGAGGCTGAGAGAGACTGAGCTGCCAACGCCTTGCTCGCATCCCATACTCATTCGTTCCAAAGCGTGGAAACAGCTGGGTTTGTAGATGGAGATGGTGAACCTGACTGGGACATCAGACCAGTGGGTTGAGGTAGTCACGCCTTTTTCTTTTGGAGGGAGTTTTTTTCGAGAACTGCTCTGTTCCTTCTGCCCGTCAACAACTTTGCAACTTTCTGGTTTTACTGTGCTTTATTCTATTGTGAAAATCATGCATGTCTTTTGCATCCTTCAACCTCTCTCTTGCACTTACCTCTTCAAGAGCTGCCACTTAACTGCCCTGCTCAATAGTGTTGATACTCCTACTCAAGCAAACTCTTTGGTGACTCTGCTCTCTCATGGTCTGCTCTAAAATGAAAATTAAGCTACATTATTGTGATGGTGTTCCTCCATTTCCCTATATATACATTGGAGATGGAGTAAGGTCCTTCCTGTTCTGGGGTCTTGTGACTCTGAAAAGCCTCTATTCCTCCTGCCCCAGGGTTTGCTCCTTAGTCCTCCCTTCCAGCAACCCAACAGAGGATCATGTGGCCCTGGAGGCTGGGGTGAAGAAAAATATGGGCCCCAAGGCAGAATCTAGTGACCCTTGGGCTCCAAGTCAAAAGTAAGAAGAGTTGGGCCAGGTGTAACAGACTGAGATCAGGAGCCTCAGACTGAGACCAAGGGAAATGGTCAAGCCTTTATTCAGCCAGCAGCTACCTACTAGCAAGCACTTCACTGACATTATCTACATTTCAGAATGGCCTTTCCAGTAAGCCTCTGCTGACAAAGGAGAAGGAGGGGGAGCAGGCAGGAGACAGAGTGAGGACCTACTGGAGCTTGGCCTGACTCCAGAGCATGGCCACCTTGCTGTGGGAAGACCAGGAGGGAGGAGGGGAAAGCCTTTTCCAAGACTGGATTTCGGTCAGTGCTGCCTTGCAAAGATGTTTGAGAGAAAAATAAAAATAAAAAAACTCTGAGCTCACGGGGGTTTTTCCTGCCATCACAATGTGTCATGATTTATAAAAAAGGACTGGATTAGGACTTGGGGGCTCTACCTGGACTAATTAGCTGGGAAGCCTTGGGTAAGTCCCTTCCCCTCACTGAGTCTCAGTTTACTTATGTGCAAAATTAGGAAGAAAACTGAACTAGTAAATAATCTCTAACATTCTAGTCTATCCTAGTCTATCCAATCTCCCACCTGCATTCATGTGTTATAACTACATTGCATTAACCCTTGCTTACAGCCTGATTTCTTTTAGACCTAGCCTCAATTATTTTGGAACATGGTTCTCAAACATGACTTAGAAAGAGATCTAATTTTCAAGAAGGGTGAAGTCCTACAGATTCAGGAGTTGAGGTAAGGGCTCACCAAGGATTCATTCTGACCAGCTCTTCTCCAGACCAGCTTCTTTCCTCCCATTAGGCCCCACTGCTTGCCCAAGCGCTAGCTCTCCCTCTCTCTTGCTCTCTCTCTCTCTCTCTCTCTCTCTCTTCATTTTCTTTGTGGCATTTATCCTTTATGGTGATTAATGTAGACACCAGGCAAATGCTGGCCAAGGGAAAATGCAAATTAAGTCCCTGTCCCTTTTCCTTGTGCACTAGGAGGGTCAAAAGCCTGTCTGCTGAGGAAGGATGAGTCTTTGGTGGGGCTGAAGCTGGGCAGGTCTAGCAAAGCAACATTGGGGACAAAGGGATCCCCATAAATTACAGTTCATCATGTGGTTGGGAAGCTGGACCCCAACCTAATGACTCTGTTTGTTGGTGCTGAACTCACCCTCAGGCCCTGCCAGCACTGAGATGGATGCCACCTTTATACTCCAGGCAAGAACATCTGGAGGGCCCTAGTGCTGGAGAAGATCTTCCCCTTCTCCCTCATCAGCAAAGCCTCAAATGGCCAACAGATCACACATAGGGAGGTCCGGGTGATTGAGTCACAGGTCCTTCCTTTTGACATCTCCTCTCACCCAAGCTTGGGCTATCAAGCCATTCTGGGTCACCTTTCAGAGAGCCCTTCTGACCCCCCACCTAGAGGATGTGTAGTTTGATGAGATTTCGAGAGTAAAGCTGGGTGGCACAAAGCTAATCTAAACAAACTGATGATAGTTTCAGCAACGTCTATTTCTTTCTTTCCTCTTTTTTTTTTTTTTTTTTTTTTTTTTTGACAGAGTTTCACTTTCACCTAGGCTGGAGTTTAGTGGTGCAATCTTGGCTCACTGCAACCTCCGCCCCCAGGGTTCAAGCATTTCTCCTGTCTCAGCCTCCTAAGCAGCTGGGATTATACGCACCCACCACCACGTCCGGCTAATTTTTGTATTTTCGGTAGAGACAGGTTTCGCCATGTTGACCAAGCTGGTCTCGAACTCCTGACCTCAGGTGATCCACTCACCTAGGCCTCCCAAAGTTCTAGGATTATAGGAGTAAGCCACCGCACCCGACCAGCAACAACTGTCTCTCTGCTTCATTCGCACATAGAAACTACAATCACCACCATGGCCCACAGGAGGTATGAGGAAGAAACTGCACAGTCAGCCTCTGAGTAACTCAGAGCCCTTGAGAAACACCTAACTGTGAGCTACGTTATGCTGTGACCTAAGTACCCTCCATGTAACAACTTTCACTCACCTCAAGTATCAGTCAGAGTTGACAACTGGCTCAGCTTTGCCATTTTACCTATCAATGGATCAACAATGCTCAAGACTGCACAGGGACCCATCTACTGCCTCCTCTCCATCACCACACTCCAATCTTCCACATGCTCTTAGGGCCTGCGACTCATCTTTGGTACAATCTTTGGCTGCTACGGATAGCCTGGTGTCTATTTCTCCAGAAGTCTGCTCACATTAAGAATTTCTTTTATTCCCTACATTTTATTATGAATATGTTCAAATATGCAGAGCAGCTAAAGTATCCTTAAGACCAATACAATAATCATCTTTTTTTTTTTTTTTTTTTTTTAATGAGACAAGGTTTTGGTCTTGAACTCTTGGCCTCAAGCAATCCTCCTGCATCCGCCTCCCAAAGTGCTAGGATTACAGGCATAAGCCACCACACCCAGTCTTGTAATCACCTTTTTAATTCAACATTTATTAAAATTTTGGCCAGTTTTGCACTCTGTGTGTGTGTGTGTGTGTAACTGTGGTAAAATACACATAACACAAAATTTACCACTCTAACCATTGTTAAGTGTACGATTCAGTGGAATTAGGTCCCTTCACAGTGTTGTGAAACCATCACCACCATCCATCTCAAGAGCTTTGTCATCACCCCAAACAGGAGCTCTGTATCCATTAAACAATAGCTCCCCACCCCCAGCCCCTATTTATATCTAAATGCTGTACCATTTTAAAGTTTCAAACATCATAATTCACCCCCTAAATATTTCATCAGTCATCTCCTAAAAATTAGAACATTCATACATAACCACAATACTATTCTCACACCTAAGAAATTCACAGCAATCTACTGTCCAGTTGTCAGGATCTTCCTAAATAAACAAAAGTTTCTACACTTAGAATGAAGGCAATGAGTCACATTTAGTTGCTTCATATACTATGAAGCGCTATATAAACGTCAGGCATTAATAATCTTATTAGATGATCTTGAAAGTTTTTTTTCAGCTCAAAATACAATTAATGTTTATGATTTTCCAAAGGGTTCCCCCTCCAGAGCAGTGGATGTGGCCAGGAGCCACTCTTAACCCCTTCCCAGCTCCCTAAGGCGGGGAGACAATCCCTACAGGTGGAAGCAATGACCTCCCTTAATTCCAGCCCAGCCTCCTATGTCCTTACAAGTGATTAGCAATGAACAAATACATCAAATAAATCCATAAAAGTCCCAGCACTGTGATGCCACAGAAAAGTGTAAAGGCCATGAAACAGGTTCTCCAGACTCAAGCATGGAGGAGCCTTAAGTCCTTGGCCACAGCCAAGTGGGGGGCTTCAGCAGCACATGGAGGACTGCAGCAGCCAACTTGGTCATTGGTTTGGGGGTGAGGTGGAGAGACAGGTAGCAAAGAACCTAGTGGGGTGCCGAGCAGCCTCGTTTCCCACCTCTAGCACTACCCCCACCCCACCCCAAACCAGATTCTCAGCTTTGTTAGCTTAGCACAGAACACAAGCCCCTCGCACATTTGAGCTGCTTAGTCTCTGTATTTGTCTCTGCCTCTAGATATCTGCACACGGTCACCAATTACTTGAGTTTTCGGCTGCTTTTTACCCAGCCATCTTAACAATCAATTTCTGTATGATTGCATGGCTCGGCTTTACAGTCTAGCAAAACCAGGCACGGAGTCAAACATTTTTTTTCTTTATTTATATTGTGACTTGTTTCGGAAGGGATTTAAAATGAGGAGACAAACATTTAGTAAACACCCTGGACCAGATGCTTGAAACTGTGCTAGGTGTTGTGGAAAATGCAAGAGAGAACACATGGTTTTCTTTTCTTTTTCTTTTTTTTTTTTTTTTAACCCTCAGTTGAGTTTACAATTCACTTCGGGAGACAAAGCTCTCTGAGGAAACAACTAAACCACAACTGCACTGACCTGGGAACTGGGAGTCTGACATCTAGGTCCTACTTCCATCTCAGCCACTTGTCAGCTGTGTTATCTTTGAAAAGTCACCTTACCTCTCTGGGCCTCAGTTTCCTTGTATGTAAAACAAAGGGGCTGTATATAAATGTCTATGTGATCATAGAGACAGAGCACAGAGACTTGTAATACTGGTTTTTTGAGAGGATGGGATTTGAGAGCCTTGAGAGGGAGATTACTTCTCTAACCCTCTATTTTTTTGACTTGTTATAATAAGCATATATTACTTTTGTGGTTAAATACATGTAGCATTTACAAATGAGAATGAATGAAACTAGCTAAATTCTCATTTAGCTCTAACCATAGTCTGTGATTATCTGTGGTTCAGATGACACAGAGCCTTCTGAGTTGGGAGAAGGGAAAGCTTACTGAGGATTTTGATAGCCAGGGAAGGCTTCCTAGAGGAGATGAGGCTCTAGGTGGGTCTAGAAGGGCTGGCATGCTTTGGATTGGTAGAGACAAGGAGAGGGCATCTCTGGCATAAGATGGAGATGAATAATAAAACTGGCTGAGGCCATAATAGGGGGTAGAGGGCAAAGATGAGAATAACTCTTTCCCAAGGCCCAGATACTAGATTGGAGGGTTTCCTGGGCTGTGGAGTCTGAGAGCTGGAACAGCTTCACTGAGTCCCCCTCTCCAGAGGGCAACCCCCAGGACCACCTACCATCGCAGCAGCTGCAGAATCTGAGCAGCAGAAAGTCTAGAGGCCCAGCCTGGTGCTCTTGGATCACAGAGTAAGCATAACACTTGGGTATTAGCTAATCAATCTCGTAAATTCATCTCCCTTTTACTGGGATCTGTCAGGAAGCTGATTAAATGCTGTGCGAGTGGAATTTGGCTCAGATGCTAGCCGGGAGCTTGGGGCTGAAGTTTTTCAATGTTCAGCTCATGCATAAAATTCATAGTTTATCATTACCCAGACTTGCCTCTCTAGAACTATCCAGATGGGAATATTTCTATATGACAGTCCCATCCTGGGTGAGCCAGTTGCCTGGCCTCTCCCCCGACAGTTCTCTCTGCAGTAGGTGCTCCCCACCCCCCAGCCCCCATCTCTCACCTCCACCAGCTCAGCTCTGCCTGCAGAATCACTGAGCCAGGATGCCAGCAGCCCTAGGGCACCCAGCTGGCTCTTCCTGTGTCCTGGGGCACCGAAGGGATTCCCTGGGGCAAGGCCAGCACACTACAACTCCAGTATCCTTAGGCAAAACTGGGGAGTAGGTTGGATATCTTTAAGAAGAGATATATATGCTACCACTATCACCCCCCTTGCCCCAGTCCCTAGCTAGATGCCCTCTGGCTGTCCTTTTAGCTTGGCTTCCCCATTCATTCCTGCTTTCCTTTATTAAGGCCCCAGGTTCTCTCAAGTCGCCTAGGCTTGGAATCCTACGCTGGAGGCCAGTCCTTCCTTTATCCCAAACCCTCAGCCTAACCAGGTGAAGTAATTCCAGCCAATGGGCAGATGGGAAAGAGATGGGGGAAGGGACTGAGCTGAAACTGCAAACTTCTTCAGCTTTTTCCTTTCTGAAGAGAGCGTGGTTATACTTGCCTCTTGCATATGGCCTGAGTTAGGACTGTCCAGCTGTACATTCCCCTCACCATGATTCTGCATATAACTCCGGCAATTGCAAAAGAATTGGAAACTGTGCATTCATTTCCACTCTCTTCCTCAGTTTCTGGGTAGACCCAAAGAATAATGATACCAGAAATAGCAGCTACCATTTACTAAGCACTCACTGAATGCCAGGCACTGTGCTAGTCCAGAGATACCAATGTGAGGATCCTGTCTGAGCCTACAGCCTGGCCCAGTGGTAGGGTGACAAAGGCATCAGCACTGGCACCATTACTAAATATGACTAAGCATTGGTGACATGTTTGCAACTGGGAGCTAAGGGCTCTGAATGATTTGAACAGATACAGTATGTCCTCGGTGCTTAAGATTCTAGTGAGGAAACGGGATAAATTATAAAAATTCAGCCAACAAAATCCAATCTATTCGATCTATTGATTGATCATATACCTTTTTTCCTTCACTCAGCTGTTTGGAGAAAGAGGCAAAGAATAATGAAGTAAGCCTGCATGAGGAGATAATTCAAGTAAGTAATTTCCAAGAGATGGTCTGAGTTCAGTCCACATTTTTACCTATACTTTCTCCATCTTATAAAAATAACACCACCTCAGGCCGGGCATGGTGACTCATGCCTGTAATCCCAGCACTTTGGGAGGCCGAGGTGGGCAGATCACCTGAGGTCAAGAGATTGAGACCATCCTGGCCAACATGGTGAAAAGCCGTCTCTACTAAAAATACAAAAAATTAGCTAGGCATGGTGGGAGGCACCTGTAATCCCAGCTACTCGGGAGGCTGAGGCAGGAGAATCACTTGAACGCAGGAGGTGGAGTTTGCAGTGAGCCGAGATTGTGCCACTGCACTCCAGCCTGACGACAAAGCAAGGCTCCACCTCAAAAATAAAACAAAATAAAATAAACCACAATTTTACAGGTGAGGAAATTGAGGCTCAGAAATGATAAACCACTGCCCAAAGTCACCTGTTAATATGCAGCTGCACTCAAAGTTGAACCCACATCCTCTGACTCCTACAATTCAGTGTTCTAACTGCTACACCATACAACCTTTCTATGAGACTAAATATTATGGCTGATATTTAGAAAGCAAGGTCCTTAGTCATCAAACACAGAATGCATTTCACTGGGCCTTACATTCTAAGGCAAGAAAGAGGTTTCATACTTTAGAGAGAACTTCAACAATGAATCAAAATTATAACCCTGATTCACCAGAAAGCTGTGTAATTATCTGCCCATTCTCAAATATTCTGGTCAACAGAGGTTTTGCACCATCTATGGATAATTCTCCTTTAGGCACCTGGAAATAATAGCTGAGCTGACATTTCATTGGCTCAGAGATTCTTCTCAAACCAATGATTGCTTCCCCCTTTGGATGTTGTTGAGGAAATAGCAGCTCAGGCTAAGGTTGGGGCAGAGGAAAAAGGAACCACAGAAAACAAAAACACATCCCCAGTCAGGGCCCCTCTTCCACAGAGCAGAGCAGACACTTGAAAGTAGCTCAAAGCGGGAGGAGAGCTGGGATTAAGGTGGCTTTCACCGGCCAAATGAAGACCCACTGACACCCGGACAAGAGAAAGAGAGTATAATCTCTCTCATACACACATACTCACATACTCATATGTGTTATCCATAGGTGTGGAATGCATCTGTGTTCCAGGAGAGGAAATTTTTCTCTCTATGAGCATACACACACACATACACGTATTCAGACACATTTGGTGTTCTCTACTCTAAATTCAGAGCTAGTCCCCCTGTTGGAGGTGGGCCTGGTAGTACTCTAAAATAAGATTCTGAAATATACACCTGTTCTCTTCTTGTAATCTCCCATACTGAACCTTCATTTAGTCCGTTTGTCCTCCTTGGGCTGCAGAGCACAAAATCCCCATTACCAGCCCTGCCAGGAAAATCTAATCTGTTGCAGCCTTTGAGCCTTTTCCATTTTTCCCCCCATGTACTTTCTGCTGTTTCATTTACTTCAAACTCGTATTTTCCAGCACAGAGTAGGCACTTTACAAATGTTATTCATTAGTGGCAGTAGTGGCAAGGGGTGGCTTGCAGAGGAATCAGCCTTCCCCCATTAATCCTTCGCATCATCTGCCATTCACCCCCACAAGCTATTTCCAATGAATATGCAACCTATGTAAAAACCATGTGGCAAAGGGAGTTTTCAGAGAAGCCTCCTAAACCCCCTACCAATGAGATTTTTGCCCCCAAATTATTCCTATATGACAATTCTGAAAGCCACCTAGTATTTCTCTACATTTTGCTCTTTGAGTTGCCCTCTTTATCTTTTACCCATTCCTTCATATCTCTCAAACTCCTCTCTTCCTTGATTTCCTCTTTTCCTATCTCTTGATCCTTGTGCTTTTTCTTCTTTATTCTCTTTCCACCTCTCAGGCATGCATATTCTTCACCTAGCCTCCCTCTCTCTAGACCAAGCCTCAATTCTGGAATCTTCTCTATTCCGAATTCCTTACCTCAAGCTGCAAGGGTTTCAAGCTCTTCCTTCTCTGCAGCTATTGTAAATAAAGGAGAAACTGCCCTAAGCTGCAGTCCAGGGCAAGTTGTGGCCAGCCCAGATGGCCTCCTCTTGCTGCAGGGACTGAGGTTCCCGTGGTAACAGGGAAAGGATACCTACATCTCTGGGAGGAAGACTGTGTACTTGGAGCTTAGCATTTTGGTTTTGTTTTGTTTTGAGAAAGAGTCTTACTCTGTAGCCCAGGCTGGAGTGCAATGGCGTGATCTCAGCTCACTGTAACCTCCGCCTCCCGGGTTCAAGCAATTTTCCTGCCTCAGCCTCCCGAGTAGCTGGGATTACAGGTGCCCATCACCACGCCCAGCTAATTCTTTGTATTTTTAGTAGAGATGGGGTTTCGCCATGTTGGCCAGGCTAGTCTCGAACTCCTGACCTCAGGTGATCCACCCGCCTCGGCATCCCAAGGTGTTGGGATTACAGGTGTGAGCCACCACGCATTTTAAACAGGCCCTCAGATACACACACTCACACCTGCATCCCTGTTTCTTGGACTCAGAAATGAGTTCAAAAGGAAATTGGCCATTTGGGAGAAAAGTGTGTGTATGTTGGGGGTGAGGGTAAAAGAGTGTCATATTACACTAATTAGAACCTCTACTCCTGGCTCTGCCATGTGGAAGTGTAGTAGACATTTCTCTGCAAAGTCAAGTTTGTGGGGCTCCAAAAGGTCATATGATCTGGACCTAAAGCCTTCTACCTTTGTAGCCAAACTCTGGCACAGGTATCTACCCCTATCACATCCTGAAATCATGTTCAGGGCCAAACAACTGTGGGGTGGGAGAGAAAAAGGACAGATTCCGTGCCCGCAAAGGCAAACCTGGCATCTACACAAAAGTCTGCAACTACAAGTGCATCCAGGACATTATGGCCGCCAACTGAAAGGTTTCCAACCTCTCTGGTTCCAGGGCCTGGAATCCACTGTAACTTTTTCTCAACTCTGCAGGAGCTCATATCTCTCACATAGAGGTGTCAATCAAATACTTTCCGTAAAAAAAGAGAGAAAGGTCAGATTTGGGACCACAACAGATTTGAGTTACGGTCCCAACTCTGCCACTTACTAGCTGTGTGTCCCTGAGCAAGTCACTACATCTCTCTGAGCCGGTGTCTTTTTACATAAACTGGAGATCATTAGAGTGCCTTACTCATGTAAAGTTCTCCGCAAAAGAAGGCACTTACACTCAGAGAGGTTTTTGATTGGCTTGGGTAAGGGGTTCTGTTCCAGGAGAGACCTGCCCCTTTTGGGCTGGGTGGTCTGAGTCAGGGCTGGGTAAATTAAGTAACAGCAGCTACCATTTATTGGTGTTTTACCTACATGAGCTCACTGATTCTTCACACCGCTTCTGTAAGCTAGAGACTATTTATCTACATTTTGCAGAGGAAGAAATGGAGGTGCTGAGAAATAAAGTGACTTTCCCTAAGTCACAAAATCAGCAAGTGGTAGATCCGAGATGGGAACACAGAAGTGATAAAGAGAAAAAGGAGATGTCAGCAGGCAGCTGCTGGCCTAGTGCACTGTTTTGCCTGGGGCTGGCTGGGCCCCTCTACCCAGTGCCTCAGACTCAACAGGTCCAAGGGAGTCCATGCACCTTTCATTACTGTTAGCCAAGCTTACCCTCCCGTAAAAAGCAGCTTGTATGACAGAACCTGGATACCTTGGTTGCCGGTGAAGGATTCACTCGCTTATTATGGTTTTCTTTTTTTATGGGAGCCTCCAAATGCCGCTGCTTCTAGTTGGCCACCTTGGCCCTTATACAAAAATTAACTCAAGATGGATTAAAGACTTAAATGTAAAACCCTAAACCATAAAAACCCTAGAAGAAAACCTAGGCAATACCATTCAGGACATAGGCATGGGCAAACACTTCATGACTAAAACACCAAAAGCAATTGCAACAAAAGCCAGAATTGACAAATGGGATCTAATTAAACTAAACAGCTTTTGCACAGCCAAAGAAACGCTCATCAGAGTGAACAGGCAGCCCACAGAATGGGAGAAAATTTTTGGAATCTACCCATCTGACAGAGGTCTAATATTCAGAATTTACAAGGAATTTAAACGTATTTATAAGAAAAAATCAACCCCATCAAAAAGTGGGCAAAGGATATGAACAGACACTTTTCAAAGGAAGACATTTACATGGCCAACAAACATGAAAAAAAGCTCAACATCACTGATCATCAGAGAACTGCAAATCAAAACCACAATGAGACACCATCTCACACCAGTCAGAATGGCGATTATTAAAAAGTCAGGAAACAATAGATGCTGGCGAGGCTGTGGAGAAATAGGAACGCTTTTACACTGTCGGTGGGAGTGTAAATTAGTTCAACCATTGTGGAAGACAGTATGGCGATTCTTCAAGGATCTAGAAACAGAAATATCATTTGACTCAGCAATCCCATTACTGGGTATACACCTAAAGGAATATAAATCATTCTACTATAAAGACACATGCACACATATGTTTATTGCAGCACTATTTACAATAGCAAAGACATGGAACCAACCCAAATGCCCATCACTGATAGACCAGATAAAGAAAATGTGGCACATATACACCACGGAATACTATGCAGCCATAAAAAGGGTGAGTTCATGTCCTTTGCAGGGACATGGATGAAGCTAGAAGCCATCATTCTCAGCAAACTAACACAGGAACAGAAAACCAAACACCGCATATTCTTACTCATAAGTGGGAGTTGAACATTAAGAACACATGGACACAGAGAGGGGAACAACACACATCAGGGCCTGTTGGGGGGTGGGGGGTGGGAACTTAGAGGACAGGTCAATAGGTGCAGCAAACCACCATGACTCACCTATACCTATGTAACAAACCTGCACGTTCTGTACATGTATCTCGTTTTTTTATTTTTAGAAGAAAGAAGGAAGGAAGGAAGGAAGGAAGGAAGGAAGGAAGGAAGGAAGGAAGGAAGGAAGGAAGGGAGGGAGGGAGGGAGGGAGGGAGGGAGGGAGGGAGGAAAGGAGGGAGGGAAGAAAGGAAGGAAGGAGAAAGAAAGAAAAGAAAGAGAAAGAAGGGAAGGAAGGAAGGAAGGAAGGAAGGAAGGAAGGAAGGAAGGAAGGAAGGAAGGAAGGAAGGCAGGAAGGCAGGCAGGCAAGTGGCTTGAAGCTGATACTGCGGCAGCGGCCTGTGGGAGGCAGCCAAGGGCTAGCTCAGCATAAATGACAAACCCTCCTGCTTCAGCCCCTTGTGTGATGCTAAAATTAACAACGTTCTCAACTGCAAACAAATGCAATTGCTGAACCTGCATTCCCCTCTCCTGCTTCTGCTGCCACTGAGCTTCGTGGGCCTCATCCTAGCTTTCTCCTTTTTCCCTGGCCATGCCCATAGGGCTGGGCTTTCTGAGCAAGGGCAGGTGATACTCTGCACAACAAACTTGAGCTTGGATCTAAGGAGGGTCCCAGGACTTCAGCAACCCTAGATGTGGTTCAAATACCTTCCAGGTACCACCACCCACCCTTTGGTTCCTCTCTTTGCTCTTTAGGTACCCAACACTTTTGGCTACCACTAATCCTAGTAATTATTTATGCTGGCTTCCAGTTAGCCAGGAGAATCCAATTTTTCATTTCACTAGGGCCTTTTCTTTTACCTCCTACCATCAGTACTTATCCATCTGTGATAGCCAGCCTGTAAAATGTTGCCAAATAATCCCCACCTCCTGATGTTCATACCCTTGTGTATCCCCTCCCCTGAGCATGGTCTGAACCTAGTAACTCACTTCTAATGAATAGAATATGGCAGAAGTGATGGGATATAACTTCCAAGACAAGGTTATAAAAAGACTGTGGCTTCCGCCTTGGGCTGGCCTAGGTGTGCACTCTCTCTGTCTCATCAATGACGCCAGAGAAAGCAAGCTGCCGTGTTGTGAGGAGCAGCCTAATAGAGAGGCCCAAATGGCATGACAAGGAACAGAAACCCTCAGTCCAACAGCCTGTGAGGAAACAAAGCCTGCCAGCAACCATATGAGTTAAGTTTGCAGGCACATCTGTCAGCCCCAGTTGAGTCTTCAGATACTGCAACCTTGACCCACAGTTTGAATGCAACCTCATGAGTGACCCTGAGCCAGAACCACCCAACTAAGTCATAACCAAGTTCCTGATCCACAGAAACTGTAAGATGGTGTTTATTGGGATATAACCCAATAATGTTGGGATAATTTGTTACATAGCAATAGTATCCATTTCCTCAAAGCTCTGCTTTATCCCGGTTGACAATGGCTAGTGATCTAATGGTCAATTTCTTTTTTTTTTTTTTTTACTGCCAGATAAGAGGAGACCTTACTTCAGTTAAAAATACTTGAGTCTTCAGATTGCTACTAATGAACACTGGGGATTTTAGATGCTGGCAGAAGGCTAATAGAAAAGATTATTGGGGCAGAGTGTCCACCGTTACTTTGCATACAGTGAGTCCTAAGCCTAGGCAATGTTCACAGCACCTTAGAATCCTCAGATGATCAAACTTTGACCCAAATATACAAATCAAGGGCAGTATCCAGACTGTACCCTCTTCATACCAGTTTCCTCTTTGGATAATGATAGCTAAAGTTTATTGAGTACTAACTAAATAAGCACTGTTCTGTGACTTCACAATTATTTACTCATTTAATCCTCATAACCACCCCATTCTAAAGAGGAGGAAACTGAGGCACAGAGGAGTTAAGCAACTTGTCCAAGTTCACAGTCACTAAGTGGCACAGCTGGGATTTGAGCCCATGCTCATAACCATATTACTCAGGGAAAGTCCACATGTATTGGGCAAAAGGAAGGATTCTGGTTACCAAGAGGTATCAGAGCCCTTTCTTTCTATCCTTTTCTTCCTTTCATTTTGATATGGCTTGGCTCTGTGTCCCCACCCAAATCTCATCTTGTAGCTCCCATAATTCCCACATGTTGTGGGAGGGACCTAGTAGGAGATGACTGAATCATGGGGGCAGGTTTTTCTCATGTTGTTCTCGTGATAGTGAATGGGTCTCATGAGATCCGATGGTTTTAAAACCATTTTAAGCCATCTTTGCCTGCTGCCATCCACGTGAGATGTGACTTGCTTCTCCTTGTCTTTTGCCATGATTGTGAGGCCTCCCTGGCCACGTGGAACTGCAAGTCCAATAAACCTCTTTCTTTTGTAAATTGCCCAGTCTCAGGTATATCTTTATCAGCATAAACGGTGATAAATGGTGATATATTAGTCCAGTGTGAAAATGGACTAATATACCTTTCCTTGCTCAAAAACCTACAGCAGTTTTTCAATGCCTACTGGATCAAGTCCAAAGTCCTCTTCATGACCCTTACCATAATCCAACCCCACTCTACATATCTTTCTCTATTCTCTACCACGTAACCTCTACCTGTAGCTACAATAATCCCCTGGTTTCCCCATATATCGTTCTCCTGAATTTCTCCCGATTTTCTCCCACCTGAAATCATCAATGCTTGTTGGAAACAATTAGGTATAAAATACAAAAGGATTTTATAGTCAGATCATCTGGAGAAATGTTGAAGACCCTTTCTCTTAGAGTGGTTATGTGAAATTCCAAAGAGAAGACTATGAATCCTCTACCCAAGTGGAGGTGTATCTCTCAGTTTTGCCAAAGTGAGGCCAATGCTGCAAAGCTGGTGGCCAAAGCTCTGTCTCACGCACTGGACTGAACCAGACCCAATCTCCTCCCGAAAGTCTTCCTCAGTTTTTCCTGCCCACATTTTTCTCATTTCTGAAATCTGATGCCATCTGTAGTCTGAAGCATGCAATGTAGACTGTTCTCAGGCCATTCAATTCTTAATTCAAATGTCACCTCTTCAGAGAAGCCTTTCCTGGCTGCTCGAGCTGAAGTAGCTCCCTGTTACTCTTCAGCACAGCCCCTTGTTTCTCTCCTTCCTAGCACGTATCAATACAAATAGTGATTATTTATTTGTTCACTTTTAAACATGTGTCCCTACTGAAACACATGCTCCAGCAGGGCAGGGATTTTGTCCTGTTCACCATTGTATCCCCAGTATCTCCTATGTTCCAGAGCCTGGAACATAGGAGGTGCTCAATGAATATTTGTTGGTTGAATGAAAAAAATATTTCACCTGCAAGTTTGTTTGTGTGCTTTTCCCCAGCTAGAGAACAAGTTTCATAAGGGCAAGGCCTGTTATTGTCTTCCGTTTTCCATGGCATCTAGTAAATCCTGCGACCATACTTGGGGAGTAAAATTGTTGCTTGCCCATGCCTCAATGTTTTCATTCATTTAACCATACCACCCTGCCTTAATAGACTGCCTAGGATGGGGAGAAGTAGAGTAGGGGTGGGGTTTTTGATGGCACAAAGTTCTAGACTTGAACTTTCCAAAGAGGTGATCTGCAGAAGCCCGATGTGGGAGTGGGAAGATTGGCAGGTTTTCTGCAGTTTCCGGGCAGTGGAAAGAGTCTTTGTAGTGGAGAAGCCACAAAGAAGTCAAAAGGAAAGATAGAAGAAGTTTGCCACCAGACAGGCAAAAGCTGAGGACCATCAATATACGTTGAAGGAAAGGAAATCTAAGGAAATTTTGGTTTTAGAACAGGAGGGGGCATTCGGTACCCAAACTGCAAGGTGGCCAGGACATTTTGAGGCTGCAAAGCAAACTCTAGGAGTCTCTGTCTGAGTAGGAATGTGGAATAATACTGCAGGCCTCAGTGACCCTGGTGTGGGTGAGGAAAAATGGAGAGAGAGAGAGAGAGAGAGAGAGAGAGAGGCCTAAGCTCTTCACATCTAAAACCAGAAATAATCTAGTGAGGGAGGGGGAAAAACCCATTTCCTAACCTTAATACAGTTAAGGAGCAGAATAAACTGCCTAGTGAGGATCTTGAGTCATTGGCATAAGAAGCATTCAAACTAGGGGAAATTGGCCAGACATGATGTACCATGTAAAATGAACTACGATAAATAGATCTTTAGTGGTGTAGTCATAAGGTGTGAGGGGAAAGGAAGTCCCCTATAAGTAGTAAGGGACCACTTATCTATGGTCCTATGCTTAGGTCTTTTGGTGAGCCTGTGCCTATGGAATGTGAACGTGGTCAGTGGGGGGAGGTGTTGGAGTCAGTCCTCAGAGGCCACCACACATGTGCTTGCACTCTCTCTGTCACACACACACACTCACATTCACATTTACACTTCTGCACACTAAATGGAAAAAAAAAATTCTGCTCCATCTTCCCACAGCTTATCTGTTTCATTGATGACAAAAGGGCTATCACACTACAAAGAATGTATTACTTCTCCTCACTGACAAGTCACTTCTTGTGATCCTGATGTACCCCTGCAAAAATCCAGGTGTCTCTCAGGCCTTTCCAGTCAGGAAAAATTCAACCTTGCAGGTTTACCTTCAGACATGAATTCTCTCTCTCTCTCTCTCTCTCTCTCTCTCACGCACACACACACACACCCCTCCAACCTGACTCAATTTCAACAGATATCAGCTGGACTCCAGCCTCAAGTCTTTCTGGTTCCCAGAATGCTATGGACTGTGAACGCGGTCAGTGGGGGGAGGTGTTGGAGTCAGTCCTTTCTTCGCCTTTCTGACTGTCAACTCCTCTTAGAGTCTCTTGGCTAAAGGTGAGAGTTTTCATTGCTTCCAGAGGAATCTATGGTACCCCTTGCGCCAAAGCCCAGTGGCGACTATAAAAGGGCCCATTCCTGCTCTGAGGGTCCAGGGAAAATACAGACTTGCCCCAAGCGCTGCAGAAAAGGCCATGTGATTTTCCTTGCCTTTCCTCTCACTCCATCCTCTCCTTCTTCCCTTTGGCCGCAGCAAACTCAAAGGCCTTCTCTCAGTCCCACTGAAGGGAAAAGGAAAGAACAAGACCCAAATGAAATGGATCAACTAGTAGACTGGGAAATTGAAAATGCACCAGAGGCCCAGGGAGGGAAGTGGAGGGCAGCAGGGCAGGGAATGAAAGTGGAAAGCCCCCAGCTGAGAAGCCAATGACCACAAATGGCCCTGCAGGGTCCTAGCCTGGCCAAAGCTGCTCCACTCTGTTCACTGTTAGCTCAGAGCAGAGAGCACAGAATCTATCAGGGCTGGCCAGTGGCAAAACTGCAAGGTGCGGGGAGCTGGTCTCCAGCATTCCCTGTTCGGTCCTCATCTCCATTTTGAGGTCCCCTCTCCCAGACTCCCAGTGATTTCTCTCTGTTCCAAGAGTCTTGTACAACCTCCCCACAAAACAAAATTCATCTGTCCCTGTCCCATTTCTGCAGAACGTTGGGTGCATTAAGTCATTTGTGCAGCAAGGTGTGAAATGATGGTCATGGCTGAAAGCTTTGTTCTCCACGGCTGTTATGTGGCTGTTAATAAGGTGTATTTGAGGAGGAAAAGAAGAAGTTGGCGACCTATAGTCAAATAAGTATTGGAAGCCACAAAACTATGTTTTTAGCAAGTTTCTCTACTGCAAAACTTCTCAGAGCCTTTCATATGCTAATGTGCATTACAAAGCTCTAAGAGAGGTAAGTATACAGCATTTCTCAAACTTATTCGGCCAACCACGGAGTTTTTTTTCTTTTTTTTTCTTTTGGGTAGAGCAGCTTAAAGGACTAGTATTTTATTTGATGTATTTTCCCCCTCAGATAACTTAGTTGCATTTCATAACAGTCCTTAATACTTAAACGTTAAAGAGTGACTGTAATGGTGGGAAAGTCAGGCACCCTTACAATTAGAGAAGACAGTGATGGTTAGATTGGATCAACCACCAGGCCATAGGGAAGATATAAATGACCAAAGGACCTTGGTGATCTGGCTGTTTTGTAACACACATTATAGGTGGTTGTCACTTACCAATTGGCTTGCTCCTATCTCATATAGTCCCAAGTGTCTTTAATACTTATTTTTTGTGTGCTGTGTCTGGGAGAGTAGTATGGAGGGAATAGAGAAGAGTCTATCTTAAGACGTGTCTATTTTTTTTTTTCTTTTTCTTTTTTTAAACACAGTATCACTCTGTCACCCAGGCTGAGTGCAGTGGCACAATCTTGGCTCACTGCAACCTCCATTTCCTGGGTTGAAGTCATTCTCCTCCCTCAGCCTCCTGAGTAGCCAGGATTACAGGTGCGCACCACTATGCCTGGCTAATTTTTGTATTTTTTGTAGAGACAGGGTTTTGTTATGTTGGCCAGGCTGGTTCAAACTCCTGACATACAGTGATCCACCTGCTTTGGCCTCCCAAAGTGCTGGGATTATAGGTGTGAGCCACCATGCCCAGCCTAGACATGTCTATTTCTCATGTTGATACACTCATATTTGATAGCTGAATCAGGTCCTTCCTGAATCATCTGCCATTTGTGACTTTGTTCTTCACTGACACCACCAGTCCCCCAAACTCCATTCTCTAAACCCCACTGGGCATGATGCCTCAAGAAAGACTAGCTGGGAACACTGGTCCTCTCTCTGGGTTCTCCCATGTATGAGCATGAACCAATCACTTCTTTATAGTTCACGGTATTAGAAAAATGGGAGGCATTGGGGAGAACTTGAGGGCTGTTCTCTGTGAACTGTTCAGTCACACTGCTTCTCTGCCAGCTTATTAAGTGGCCTGACCAGATAGGTCCCCAAAAGTGACCTCCAGTAGCTCCCCTTAAAATAGCTGAGATGCTCATCAACCGTTGAACTGAGTGGGGTGGACACCAAGGTGTTCTTTTGAATCAGGTGACCTAATCTTGGGAAGTGTCAGCTACCTAAGAACAGGAAGTTCTCATCCATTAAATTGAGAACTCTGCAAAGTTGAGAACTGTGCAACATCAGGCAGCTAATAAAAGCACTCTGGCTACTGTACTGTGTGCTACTCCGAGTACTCCAGGAGTACTGTGCTCAGTTTTGGAAAGGACCCCTAAGAGGCAGCCTTACAAATTGGAGTGTTGCCAAAGGAAAGTGACTAATATGCTATTGGGTCAATAGGCTAGGACATTTTCCAGACATGTAGATACAAGCCAACATTCTATATAAAATTTCAGGAGGTTCACGGACCTCCAGGTTAAGAAGCTCAGAGGTGGAACCATATCATAAGAGGAATCACTGAGCAAACTGGGTAGATTTAGCAAAAAAAAAAAAGAAAAGAAAAGTCGAAAGCTAGACAGACTTGAGGGAACGTGATAGCTATATTCAGATATTTTAAAGGGGCTGCCAAAAGGAAGGAGGAAAGAAATATAAGATTGTTTTCAGCTCGATATCAAAAAATGTGCTAATTAGAGTTGTTCAACAGAATGGGCTACCTTGGGAGGCAGTGAATGCCTTGATGATGAGAGTTAAAAATTCGAGGGGAAGAGTGGATTAGATGATCTCTAAGGTCCAACACCCCTTCCAGCTTTGCATTTCCTTCCAGTCATATGTTTCTGTCTGTGTCACTGAGACCCTTTCTAGTTTATCACAGAAAAGAGCCACAATCTTACCAACAAACAAATCCTAAAAGGCAAGATTAGATTAGATGTGGCCCCAACCTCAGGACTACCTGGTCCCCTAGCTCCACTCCCACCTGAAATTATCACATCTTACCATCCCCCATACTAGGGCTCTCAGGGTTTGCTTGGTGACAGCTAGTTAATCTGATAAACTAATCTGCACTAATGGGATCAGAAATGCTAATGAGTTAATGCGTTACCTTCCCAAGTGACATATTTGCATTTTAACAGAGGTCTTCTGGAGATAATGCCTTAACTCAAATGAGTGATTAATGTTGAAATTTTGTCTGTTTGGCAGTCTAGCAAGGAGATATTTTTAGAAAGGGAACCTTTTTCCATCCTTCACATCAGACCATCTGCTAGAAGAAACAACATGTCCCTGCCCTTGTGGGGTTTACAGTTAATATAGTGGGGGGATTACAATTGCTAACATTTATTGAGCCTCTACCAAAGTGGAGAGCATAGCACTTAGCCCTGTGCTGAGTGCTGTAGAAATATTATCTTTGAGTTCTTGCAACAATAGCCTCCTGACATAGGTATTTTGCAGATAAAGGAACTGGGTCTCAGAGAGGTTAAGTAACTTAGTACTGCATTTCATTGACTCTAAGATGCTATCAACTGTAAGAGGCAACATTTTCTCAGGTTTCCCTAAGAAAGAAGAAATGCTGGCCAATTAAACTACAGTGAACCATGGATCATCAGAAGCATTTCAGTTTCAGAAATGTTAAAAATGTGTATTCAAATATGAAATACACAAAATGGTAAGGCCGACTCCAGAGTACACACTCTGCCTAATGCTTTTTATAAAACCCAAATGGGAAATAGCTGAGGAACACTTTGATATGATCATATAATAGCAAGTACATATTAATATTTTAAAACAAAATAATTATACAAGCACCCAGAAGATTGCACACTGAGTATGAGGTCAATGGCAGATTATATTGCTGGGGATCACAAACCTTAGTGGTGGAGAAAAATAAGGACAGTATTTGTGGAAGAAGGACTACCCTGAGCTGGGCCTGGAGCTGAGGTTGTGGGGGTGGTGGCAGACAGCAGATAACTCTGAAATTCAGTTTTCAAGGAGATGGCACATTGGCTGGCTTGGTTAAAGTGAAGGGATTAGTTGATGAAATCAGGAGAAATACTTTAGTGAGAAACAAGGAAGGCAAATGAACTGGCAGGTGGTCTGCAAAGACCCAGATGAGAGATTGCCCTTTAATATGATAGACAAAGGGGGCAACTGTGGATTCTTGCCAGTTAATGCCAAAATATTAGGAAAAGCTGATCCTGGCCACCAGGATGAATTAACTTTTCCAGGGGCTTCCTAAAGGGGTAAAAATCTAGCATGGCAAAGGGGTTGTGTCATCAGAGGCAGCAGAATTCCAGGGCATTTTGCACCCTAAGCTTTCAGCCCTCTCTTGAGAGAAGGGTGCATTCCCTTCTCTCCCAGTGCATCATTCCTCACCTGGAAGAGGAAGTAACAGAGCCATTGGCTGTGTGGGGCACGACGCCCCAAGCCCTGATGCAGAAACATGCACCCCTCTACTCTAGGCCACGGTGGAGGGTTGGGGAGGATACAGCCTGGATGATGTATGGTTCATCTCCCCTTCCTCTACTAATTAGTGTTTGTTGAGCCCCTGCAATGTGTGTCTGGATCAGGCCTGGAGGATACCTTGATGAAAGAGGCCCCTGAAGAGTTCAGTCTCTAGCTGGGGAGAAAGAAAAATTGAAGTAATATGAGATAGTGGGATCAAGTGTTGAACTGTGGTGGAAAGACTGTTCAGATTCCAAAAAGGAAGAGGTGGAATTGTGTGTGCCTTTTTTTCCTCTTTATTTTTCTGTATTCTCAAAGTTTTCTACTATGCATAGATATTACTTTTATGATAAGGGGAAAATTATAATTTTAAAAATGGGGGCAGCCAATGAGAGCTAGAATAATCAGGAAGTCTTCATAGCAGAGGCTGGACTTGAGCTTGTTGGTTGGAGGATACGATGGAAGGATTTCCAGAGATGGAGCAAAGGGGGCCACTGCAGGCTGGGGGAAGAGAAAAAAAATGGCTGTAGGGACAAGAGTAAGCACCAAGTGGGGTACAGTGGACAGGGAGAGTAAGGAGACTAGGGGAGCCTGGGGGTTGGGAATATATATATATATAGTGAATTCCAGATGTTGTGGAAGGCAGGCCTCAAATACCAGGAAGAGGAGCTTCTATTTGATATAGTAAGCAAAAGGGCGCTATTACAGGTTCTTAAGCAGGGAATGACATGATGAAAGATGTTTTAAGGAGACTTCTCTGGCAGCAGCATTGAAGGATCACTTGGCGCTGATGGGAGGCTGAATGCAGAGAGACCAGTTAGGAGGCTGCTGCAGTAATCTAGGCATGAGGTAATGAGAGGTTGGGCTATGATGGTGGCTGTGGGAATGGTCAAGAGGGGGTGGATTTGTGAGGCACCTGTGAGAGATGAACTGCCAAGACAAGGTGACTGACTGGAGTGGGGAGGGAGTGATTGATTCCAAGTCTCAGGCCTTGGGCTATCAAAAGAGTGATGGTGTCATTGATAGAGACAGAGATACAGCCTGCTGAAGAGGGGCAGGAGCTTTCAGCATGCAGGGTAAGGTTGGAGAGGAGATCCCGAGTTTGCTTCTAGATGTGATGAATTTAAAATTATGGTAAACTCCAAAGAGAAAATGTCCTTAAAGGTAATAATGAAATGCAACTGGAGCTCCGGTTAAAGGCCAGACTTTATCATTTCCAGCAATCACCTAGAATTCCAAAGCAGGACAAGCTATATTTAGACTAAGTGTGGAAATCTCTAAAGCTGGTCGGGGGAAGTAAAGAAAGCAGACCCAACAGTCAATGCTGATTTGGACTTTGCAGGTGACAGACACTAAACTGTGTGGTGGCAGCAGACTAGTGGGTCTGTTTAAAGAACCCCCTCCTTTTTCTCTGTCAGTGAGTGATTTCTCCACATATTAGAAAGATTACAGCTCGACTGTATGTGACGAGATGAATATGGAACAACACTCACTTTATTAATCATATCTGCATTCTCTGCAATTTCACTGATGGTGGCAACAGAGCCAGTGCGACACACAGGACCTTCACCAGCCCTGTGAGTGGACTGGTTTTCAGAACCCCAGTCCACAAAAGAGAGATCCAGATTCCTGGCCATACTGATACAGGATTGGAGGCAAATTTATTTAAAACATCCTCTGGGGGCTGGGCACGGTAGTTCATGCCTATAATCCCAGCACTTTGGGAGGCTCAAGTGGGAGGATCGCTTGAGCTCAGGAGTTCAAGACAAGCCTGGGCAACACAGTGAGAGCTCATATCTTACAAAACATAAACAAAATTAGCTGGGCGTGGTGGCATGGACCTGTAGTCCCAGCTACTTGGGAGGCTGAGGTGGGAGGATTACTTGAGCCCGGGAGCAGAGGTTGCAGTGAGCTGTGGTGGTGCCACTGCACTCCAGCCTAAGCAACAGATAGAGACCCTGTCTAAAAAAAAAAAAAAAAAATATCCTCTGGGTACTTCAGTTTCTCCCTGTGGCAACTGGAAAACCATCTGAAACCAACTTGCTTGGGTCTAGGTTAGAAGTGGGATGATAAAGAGAACAATTACTGAAGGAAGAAATGTATAAACCAATGACAAAACTTAGGAGAGAAACAGCGAGTACAGATTGTAGCAGAATCTCCAAATTGAGAGATCTTGACACTTACCTGGTTGACTCCTAAGCCAGTTGTTGCCACCATGCCCTTTTCTTTCTGCCTTCAATGGGCAGTAAATATACAAACTGCCCTAGTCAGTGACTTGCATTCTCTCTTCTCAATCTTTCACCTGCATAAGCATTTTCCACTCTGGACACCTGCCTACTACTTAGCCACCAACCACCACCCCTGCCTCAAATCTGCAACCAGAAGACTTTACAGAAATCAAAACAGAAATCTTTAGCAGGGAAGTGCTGGAGGCCGCTGATTGACAGACTATGAAGAGTGTGTGTGTGTGTGTGTGTGTGCGCGCACACACACACGTGTGTTCATCCACCAATCTAGCCATCTGTTCCTCTGTTTTCCCAGTGGGTTTGGATCAGAAGCAAGGAGAGGCCTGTTTGGTTGGGTGGTCCTGCCCTCGAAGCAGAGCTCCCTTGGCAGTTAGGAGCCCACAGCCTGAGCAGAACTACTGTACTCATTCATCTTTACAAGGCATCATATGCTCCCACAAGAAGAACCAGTAAAAGGAGACTAAAATCTCACAAATATCTCTTTATCTGCAGTTCTCTATTTCCCTCAAATCCAGGGCTGGCAGACCTGGCCCAGACACCTACCCAGGGCTGATATTCAGTGGATTGGGTAGGGAGGGGAAAGTTGGTAGGGGAGGCTAGTGAGCAGGCAGAGGCCCTGGCCATGACTCTCCCACCTACCTGTGGACTCCTCACTTCATTTCCTCATACCAGCTGCAACAACAGAGCTCCAGCTGGCATCAAAGTGCTGTGGTAGCTCTTGCCATGCTCTGGCACAGGTGTGACCTCCACTGAGATGATTCCCAAGTGCTCAGAAGAATTTTCAAACTGATTCTACCAGGGAAGCTGAAAGATGTCTCCTCACTCTTACCAGCTCTCAGAAGCCTTGGGGGACTGCCTCCGGCCTCCCTGTTGGGGGATGTAATACTCAGCACCCTAGGTTGGCTATCATCTCAACTGCATTCTGCAGCCAGATTCCTCACTGCTCACTGTTTCAGGTCATGGCACTGAAGGCCCCTGTGCACATCTACTTTACTTGGAATGGATAACTGATTATAATGCTCAATGTCATCTTAGCTCCAGAAACTGCCACCTTAAGGTCCTGAGGGCATATGGCAAAGAAAGTGTAAGTATTGAGGCTAAGAGGAAGGAGTGAGTGAGACAAAAACAAATCAAGAAAATCTACTTGGTGGCTTATCAGCCACGCTGATGCCTTGAGAGACTTTTGGATTCGACCCTCCTCTCTATGCCCACTGCCACCACCCTTATCACCTCTCACTTAGATTGCCGTAGTATCTTACAGGCTGGTCTCAAGTCTCTCCCTATTCCAATCAGTTCTGCTTCCAATTGCAAAGCTAACCATCCTAAACCACTAGACATAATCGTCCGACAGCCTGCAAGGTTTCCCCAAGTCCAAATTTCTCCTTCTGACATCAAAGGCTCTTCAAATCTGGGCATCCCATACCCAGCCAATCATTTTTTCCCCACTGTGCCTGCATATACACCCTCTCCTCTAGTCAGACTTCTTTCTGACCCTTTCTTGATAACACCCCGACCATTTCCATCTCCAGCCTTTTCCCTATGCTGTGCCTCCCCCTCAGAAGCCTGCTCTTTTTCTAGTCAACAATCTCAATCTCACATGTTACTCAAAACATAACACAGGTTCAACCTCTTCTGGGAAGCCTTCTCCCCTCGTTCCAGCCCACACTCTCATTCTCTCTGTGCTTTGAACCCCTACAGTGCTTACTGTTTAGAGCAAAAAAAATGTGGCACATAATTGTTTTCCATCTTGAATTATTCTTAGTTACTTCATATGAATCAGTATTGTTTTTCTGTTAAATTACGGATTTCCAAAGAGCAGGGCCTTTGCTTTCCCCTTCTCACCACAACATTAGTACAGGGCTAGATCCTGGAATTGTCAATAGACTTCTGTTCCCATGCCTTAACTCCAGTATGAACGAAGGATGAGATAAGTGAAGCCCTCTGAAGATCTCCCCTGTTCATTCCCTCACCTTTCTCAAAAGATGTTCCAGATGGCAGAGGAGCTGAGGCTGCGGAGTGAGACATAGGCAGCCAATCAGCTGTCAGATCCTAGCTTTCAGAACACTCCCACCTCCTAAGGTTTTCTGGGCAATCAATAACGCTGCTTAAGTGATCAATCTGAGACACAATGGGCTGCAGAGGCCAGTGTTTGATTAACTCGAGAGAATAAATGTACGCTGGAAGAGAAAGAGCAGGGAGAGGGGAGCAGAAGAAAATGCAAGAAGAAAGATGAGTTAGGGGAAGGAAGAGAGAGAAAAGCCTTTATGAAGGAGGATATGATGGGATGCAGCTGTGAGTAGTTCTCACCTAATCCAATTCAACGACTTAAGCAAGTTCCTACAGAGGTGTCGAAATAATCGTGGGGCTTTGTCAGAGTCCAGTGAATATCACAGGGCTTTCAGGCAATTTTTGACCTTGGCAAGAACACTGTTGCCATGGTCCACTGAGGGTCCACACAGCCTCCGCCTCCATATTGGGTGGAAGAGTCGGTGTGGGATAGAGACTTCAGGGAACATCAAGGAAGGACATGGATCTTGAGCTATGCTCATTGGCTGTGTCTAGAGAAATCCCAGGTTCTGGCATCCTCCACTCCCCTACCCAAGCCTGATGACTCAGAAACCCATGATGATACGGGACAGTAGGCTCATCTGCAAGGGAGATATCAGCATTACCTTCTCTCTATCCAGAATTGTATATACTATCCTCCCTCTCAAGGCCCTGGGGCTGGAAATTTAACTATTTGCAGTTAACAAAAAATAAGGAGTCCCCTTCCAAATGTTTTCCAAACATTAGCAAATGTTTAGCTATACCACAAATCAAATTTTTTTCTGGGAAAGATAGTATTATCTGGAAAAAAACAGAGCAGATAGCCTCTTACTGTGAGAAAGTTCCTCCTTTAATCTAACCATGATACCTGCTGCTCTCATTAAAAACTCATCCTTCGCATAGCGTGGTATTGGTACCCTCCTGGTTATGCAGGCTCAAAGCCTCAGAATCATCTTTGACTTCCTTCTTCCTCTCCCCACGCATCCAATTGGTAGGTAAATCAGGTTTCCTCTACCTCCAAATACATTCACCCATCTTCTTTCTGTACCCAGCCATCTATGGTAACAACCTGTTAACTGGTCTTCCTGCCTCCAGAATGATCTTCTTTTAATTACTATGCCAAAGCGAGAGAAAAAGAAAAAGGATCTTGAATCTAATCAAGCCCAGAGCTAACTTCCATTTACAGAAAATATAGGGGATAGGTGAGCAAGCTAACTGACAATAAGAGGACAAACCAGAATGTGGGAATTGTGCAGAGCAAACAACCTGATTTCTGTGACAAGTCAAAGAGAGAGGGCTGTTGAAAGGGCCTTTAGAAATATAACAAACAAAGGTCATGTGTGGAACTTTTTTGGAACGTCTGTCAAACAAGCCAACTGTAAAACATGTTTTGAGACAACTGATGGCATGTGATTATGACAGAGTAATGGATAATACAAAGGCATTATTGTTACTTTTGTTAGGTGTATTAACAGTTCTGTAGTTATGTTAGAAAATGTCCAGTTTTTAAGAGATGCATAGAGAAATATTAGAAATAAAATGATGTGATCGATATTTGGCATGATAGTTGAAGCAAATATGGCAAAGTCCTGATAACTAGTTAATGTGGATAATGAGTATATGGGGGTTACTATACTATTTTCTCTAATTTTTTTGAGGTTGAAAATATTTATAAGAAGAAATAAAGACAGGCTGCACGCAGTGGCTCATGCCTGTCATCCCAGTGCTTTGGGAGGCTGAAGTGGGAGGATTGCTTGAGCCCAGGAATTGGAGACCAGGTTAGGCAACACAACAACACCCTGTCTCTACAAAACACTAAACATTAGCTAGCTACTCAAGAGGCTAAGATAGAAGGATCACTTGAGCCCAGGAGTTCGAGGCTACAGTGAGCCATGATCATGCCACTGCACTCATTTGGGCAATAGAATGAGACTCTGTCTCTAATAATAATAATAATCATCATCATCCACTATACCCACTCTATCTTCCTAGCCTTATCTTCCATTTCTGCCCTATTTCTCTATGACACAGCCACCCTACGTCCTTGCTCAAGTTTTTTCCAATCTGAACTTCATCCCTTCACTTATTCACGAACTCATTCATTTGATCAATCAACAAGTATTTATTAAGTATCTATTCTATGCACTAGGCACTATAAATTCAAAGATGACTGAGGAGAAGGACAGGAAGCCTCCTTCATCTTTTGTATTATCCACAGCAACTAGCACAGTGCCTTGTACATAATTGGTGCTCAATAAATGTTTTGTGAACTAATGTGCAGGGGCAGATATGATAGAATCCCTGTCTAATATGAATCAACAAGTATTCAGTCCAACTCAACATATGCCTATTCAACATCTACTATGTATAAGGCACATATGCTATGGGAATTTAAAAAAATTTAAAAAATGATGTACTTGCCAAATGTATTTTTATTTATTTATTTATTTAGAGACAGGGTCTCACTCTATCACCCAGGCTAGAGTGCACTGGTGCGACCACAGCTCACTGCAGTCTCGACCTCCCATGTTCAAGCCATCCTCTCACCTCAGCCTCCCTATAGTCCCGAGTAGCTGAGACAACAGGTATGCACCACCATACCCGGCTAATGTTTTAGTTTTTTGTAGAAACAGGGTCTCGTTGTGTTACAAGGGCTGGTTTCAAACTCCTGGGCTCAAGCGATCCTCCCACCTCAGCCTCCCAAAATGTTAGGATTACAGGTTTGAGCCACCAACACCCAGCCCCAAATGTATTTTAGAGACAGAGGAGTTCACAGGAGACAGAGATCACTTTAGTCTAAAATGATCAGAGAAGATTTCACAGAGGAGGTGAATTTGAATGTAGAGCTGAAGGATAGGTATAGTGATATTGAATAGGAGAGAAGCATAGGCAGAGAGGAAAGGGCATTCCTGGTGAGTGAAATGGAATGAACAAAACATAGAGGGGGAAAAAATGTACAAGGTGTGTTTAGGAGATCCTGGGGTAAGAAACTTGCCTAGAGTAGAAGGGTCCATGTAGGGCTTTGTTTCACAAGTAGACCAAGTGTATCAAAATCACTTGGGGAGCTTGTTCAAATGCATATTCCTGAATCAGAAGCTCAGGAAGTGGGACCCAGGAATCTGCATTATAACAAGTTCCCTCAAGTAATTTTAAGACACATTAAAATTTGAGAATCAATGATGTGGACCAAGCGTGAGAAATAGGGTTGGAAGAATATACAGGGTTAGATCCACACAAGGAGAGCTTTGAATGCCAGGCTAAGGAGGCTGAAATTTATCCCACAGGCAATCAGCTATCACCCTCCAAGGATGATGATCAGAAGCATTATGAATAAAGGATATTCCACAACATTCATCTAGCAGTTGTGTGTATTATGGACTAGAAAGGAAAGAGACTAGTGCAGTGTGGCTGTGAGGTGGTGGCAGGAGGCACAGTGGACTGGGGTATAGGGGAAGAGTCAGAGATGGCTCTGAGGTTTCTAGTCTGGGAGACTAGAAGGCTTATGGTAAAAGAAAGGTGAGAAGAGTGAGTCATCTCTGAGAAATACTGAGTCTGAGAGCAAGTTATCCAAAGGGAAATGTTTAGCAAGCAGCTGGAAATACAGGACTGAACCTCAAGAGTGGGGTTAAGTTTGGGCTAGAGAAATGGGAATGGCTGGTAAAGAGGTGAGAAGGGAAGCCATGCATGCCTGTGTGTCCCTTGTCAACAAAGAAAGTGGAAAGCAAGAGGAGCTGGAGAACACCCAAATTTGAGGGGTGGGAAGAAGAACTAGCAATAAAAGAGATAAAAGGAGGGGTCACTTGGCTGGAAGGAGACCCAGATATTAGAACCTAGCAGAGAGCTCTTTCAAAAGCTGGGAGTGGCTAGTAGTGTGGCTAATGGCAAAGTGAGTTTGAGGCTCAGAGCAAAAACACTGGCTATGGCATGCATGCTGAGAAAGCTGCGAGAGTGCACACACCTGCTCATTCTCATGTCCCTTAACACAAACACACAGGAACAGACACACCTGCTCCTACAGATACAAAAGTAGCACCTCTTTTCCTCTTTCTCCTTTCCCCCGCCCCACATTATACACATATTCCCATTTCCAGGCTTATTTTCTGACTACCAGGGATTGGGCACTAGTGTGCTGCAGGCTGTTAATGTTCTGTTGTAAGGATGGTGCCTCAGGTCTCAGAAAAGGGGGCGCTGCCTGTCATGGGTGGGAAATAATACAGAACCCCAAGATCACTGTCCTTGCCTTTAGCAGCTCAGCTGAGGGGAGGAAAGGAGAGAAAATGGCATGTTTCTCTGGATTTGCTCCCTACCCTACCCCTTTGCCCTAGGCCCAGTATTTCTCAGCAGATAATAAGGTCCACCCCATTTTGAGAGTCCTTCATTTTGGTTGCCGATAATGCAAGAGAATGTTTTTGTTTCTGAATTTATGGTAAAAAGGAAAACAGAAGTCCTTGAGAGAAGAGCCAGAACAGAGTTTTCTGCTGGGAATGTTAATGGCCTTGAGGCTGCCCCACAAACAGAAGCTGACTTGAGTGTGCTTCCTCCCAGGAGGCCTGTCAAAGCCAAGGGTTTTCATCCAGTATCAATAGTTATCAATCCCAGTTCCCCTAGCAATGATTGCTAGGGCCTATACGTGAAGGCACGAACCCCCCAAAACCAACTTTGTCTGCGTGAGCCTCTCTTTCCTCAAATTGCCCCAGGTATGTGTTGCGGTGTGGGGGTGTGCCCGAGGGGTGTGTGTCTTGTGTGTGATGTGTGTGTGTATTTATGTGTGTGTGTGTGTGTGTGTGTGTGTACGTGTGTCTTATGGCTTCAGTTAGCCTGGAGGTGCCACAAAAACAGGGATCTTTCCTCTGTTGCATTGGTGCTGCCCCTCCAAGTGCCTTATCAGGCATTGGCCACAGAGCCCAATCATTTATGCGTAGTGGGAGTGGGTGGGTACAGAGCGCTTCGGTTGTCCTGCATCCACCCATGCTCCCTCCAAGGGCTGAAGTAAGTATTACGGCGATGGGGCAATTCCTCTCCTCTACCCATCTCACCAGAGACTACCCTGTTACCCACCCCCAACCCCATCTCCAAGTGCCTTTCCCAGCTTGCTGCTGTCATCAGCAATCCCAGGGCTTTCTTGTTGCACTGTTTCAATCTACTACTGCTACCATAGGATGTCGTTGGTCACAAAATCCCCCAATTGGGCCACACAGCTCACTTCTCAAGACCCTCGGACTGCACCACTTACTAAGAGGGAGGGGTCCCCTGACTCATTCCAAATGCAGCCCGCAGCCTCATAGGAGTCCCCAGACCTCTCCTCCAGTGGGGTAGAGGCTCTGTTGCACTATCCAAAGAAGCTGTAGCACCGACAGCATCACTAGCTTCTGTCGCAGGGGGCACTTACTGACTTCAGGCCAATAGTCTGGCCACTCAGCAGAATGCCTCACATATCTGGGAAACCCTCAGGGGCAGAAGCCTGGGGCAGTTGCCACCCTCCCCTGGCCAGTCTCCTCTCCCTGGTGGCCTTCAGCCCACAACTGCAAGGCAGTTGTGGTGGTGGGTGCCAGCGAGGGATAGGAGGTATTCTCTCCACATGCAGCAATGAGTGTTTCTTTCCTGCTTAGATCTTATTCCTTCCTTTCTCAGAATCCGGCAGTGGCTCCCAATTGCCTCTCAAGTCAGTTGAAACCTTCTCTTTGTAGGCCTCAAAACCTTCCACAATTACATCTCACCTTCTGACACCCTCACTCCCACACACACATCACCCATAAATCTGGCCTAGGCGCAGACAGTAGAGTAGACAGATGACGTTGTCCACAAACTGCTCCTGCCTGGGTCCTGCCACAGGTGCCTGAAAGCCCCACCAACAGAGTCACTCCTCTGTCTCCTTTAAAAATGCAAATGTCACCTGTGAGGTGTAAGCAGTAAACCTCTATCAGCTATTAACACCTTGGCCTGGCAGGGATTCTGTCATCAAATTTGCCCCAGCAGTGAGCAAAGCCCCGCCTAAATAATCTAAGGGGGCAGGGGAGAGGACCCAGAGGAGTCCTGAGCAGCTGACGGGAGGGGCAGGAGCAGGGAAGGGGCTCTGACGTCGAAGCCATCACCGTCACGATTTTACCAATCTACATTCTAACTCCGCATCTCTACTTAAACCAGTGAAACCCACTAGTGCTTGCTCCCCTCAACCTTGCTTCCCCCATCCACAATACATTATGCCTTATTCCACCTCAGGGGTACCTTCATGACAAGCTGCTAAGATTGAATTAGTCCTCTCATATGAAAAACAAATACAAAAACAAACAAACAATAAAACAAGCCATGAAATTGGGTAGACGCTGGCATGTTTGCTTGGGCACGGCCAAGTCTTGTTGAGGTCTCCCCGGTTAGAGCAAGATCCTTTTGCTCAGTGGAAACAGTAAAGGCTTCCCGAAAAGACTCTCTTAGCTCCCAAGAAGCTGGCAGCTGGGTTTCCCCTGCTTCTCCTGCAGTGAGCTTCATGGGCAAGGAAGGGGAGGGAGGGGCAGGGCCTCCCAGCTGAGGGCCTCTGTGGCTGAACAGGCACACTATCCTGTGTCCTCTCACTTGGTGCTTCGCTCTGAGTCAGCATAGAATCCCCCACCCTCCACTTCGAGAAGGGCGCCCCCAAGGGAGCCTTGCTCTTATAGCAGTTTCTCCGAAGGCAGGAGTCCAAAGACTGCCCCGCCCTCCCTAAGAGCTGCAGGATGCTAAGACCACCCGGTGGACTCCCCGGTTTTGCACCTGGACCAAGATGCCAAGGGGAGGGGGCAGGTCTAGCAGAATTCGGCATTTGCTGTGATCAGGGGCTCTTTAGTTGCAGCTGCAAGGGTGGAGGTGCCACCCGCTTCTGGGGGAAGGTGTCAAACATTTGCCCCTGCAGTGGTTTCAGTGTGTGTGTATGGGGGTGTGGTGTGTGTGTGCAGGAAACCCAGGAGCTCGAGTGTGGAGGGTATGACTACCAGAGTTGGGCACGCTTTTTTGCCAGAATGGGATTCTTAAGGGATCTGGTGGAGGTGTCTACAGTAGCTGCGTGTGATGTGATGGGGGGGTTGCTGGGTGTGTACTGGGGGAAGCAGCAGGTACTGGATCTGCAGTAATGTGTAGTTGTCATGTAGTTTCTCAAGACCACTCTGAGAAAACACACACACACTCACATACACACTCTTCAGCCTCCAAAGCACTAGGCTGCGGAGTAGAGGAGTGTGTGTGTGTGTGTGTGTGCATGTTTTAGCAGCGCTGGGGGGAGGTGCATGTATCTGTATATGTGTTTGAGCTTTATTAGCATCTTGGTGGGAGGGGGCAAGTGTAGCGCTCTCTCTCTCTCTCTCTCTCTCTCTCTCTCTCTCTCTCTCTGTGTGTGTGTGTGTGTGTGTGTGTGTGTGTGTGTGTGGTCTTTGCATGGGGCTGTGTGGCTGAGCGCCGGGTATGTGGTGAGGCTGTGTGTGCGTGTGTGTGCGCGTCAGTGTCCGCTTGTGAACATGGCCCCAGGAACCACGCACATGCTTCAGACAGCTGTTTCTGGCAGCCCTTAGGCTCGGGTTTCGCCGGGCACCCCGGCTAAGTGGCCACCTCCCAGCAGCCAGGCCCCGCGTCTCTCCAGCTCTCCCAACTGTGCCCACAGCCCAGGCGCGCACACAAAGGCTCCATAATGAACGCGCTGCACTCCCCTGAGCTCGACTCCTCACCCCGCACCCGCGGCGGCGAAACGAGCCCGCCAAGCCAGAGACTCGCCCGGGCAGTGGGCACGCAGCGGGCCGTTACCCCGCCCGCCCAAACTCCGGGCGGCCAGACGCTCGGCGCCCCCCGCCCTGCCCCCGGCTCCCGGGGGCGCCCAAGCGCCAGTCGCCCCCCAGCCCGCCCGGGGCAGAACGCTCCCGCCGCGACCCACCCCCGGTTGGGCTGAGACAGCGGGCGCGCCCCCCTTAAGGCAGAGCGCCTCTTACCTTCCTCCTCCTCCTCCTCCTCCTCAACCTCCTCCTCCTCCTCCTCCTCCTCCTCCTCCTCCGCCTCCTCAGCGGCGCGGCAGCGGCGGCGCAGCGGCGGCGGCGGCGGCAGCGGGACTAGGGCGCCCGTGCCCCCGAGCCCGGCATGGGCTTGGGGCTCAGAGGCGCCGGGCGGCGGGGCGAGCAGAGGTTGGCTGGGCGGCAGCAGCTGGCCCGGGACGCGGGGAGCTGGCGCGCAGGCGGCGGGCTGCGGGCAGGATGGCAGCAGCGCGCGCGGGCTCCTCGGGCGGGCTTCATGGCTGCGCCGCGGGCGGCACCATCGCCGTGGCTCGCTCGTCGCTCTCTCGCTCCAGGAGTGCGGCAGGCAGCGAGGTGACGGATGGCGGCGAGGCGGCCGGACGGCCGAGAGGGGAGGGGAGAAGGGGCGGGGGGAGGGGGAGGGGGAGGAAAGAGGGGAGTGCAGAATGAGGGGCCTCTCCGGCGCCTCCCGACCCTCGAGTGCTGGCGTCGATTTCCCCGAATGGGAAAGCGGCTTAAAGGCGCAGTTCCTGGCTCGGGTCACTACTAAAAATAAGCAAAAAAATTGACAACTGGGGAAAGAATCTCCCAAGAACAACCCAGCAACCCAGCAACCCAAACTGGCGCTGCCTCACTTCTTGAATCTGACCGTTCCGGCCGGACTCTGCCGGAAACTGCTGGCTGCCGAGAGGGCAAGCCAATTTCCAAAGTGAACCCGCGAAAGGGGGGCGGGGAGTGAACTGCGGAGAAGGGGCAGCAGGAACGCTTGCTTCCGAGACTCCATTCCCTGGCCCCTGACCTTGCTTCTCGCCCCTTGTTTGCTCGCCTTCTGCTGGGGATGCCCTCCCTGCAGCTCCCCTCCTGGTCACCATCGCAAATATCCACACGCACCTTGAGTTTCGGCTCGGGCTCCTGCTCTCAGCGCCTCGCTCCAGCACTGGAGTGTGAGCGGCTTCGAGCCCAGGCCTAACGCCAGGAGCCCACCTCAGTAAGGGAGCGATCTGTCAGCTGGCAGAGGTCTGCTTAGAACATGCGATTGGTTTGGTGAAAAGGGAAGAAGGGTAAGGTGTGTGTGCATGTGTGTTCACCAGCAGATGGAGGGAGGGTCCTGGCCACACACACACACACACACACACACCCGGAAGGAGAGCAGCTAGGCACACAGCACAGTGCCTGATGAATGATCTCAGGACATTTTTTAGAGACATGCTGTGAATACTAAACATGCAGCAGCCGAGATTCAAGATGAAGCTCTTGGCCTCCCAGCGGGCTTCAGACCCCTTCAGAGGAGTTTTGAGGGCCAAGAAAAAAAGGCCACTCTTCCTTCCCCCAAAAGGGCAGTCTCACTGGGGACCCAGAGAGACTGGGAAGCTGGACAGTGGCTCTGGGTAGGTGAAGTTAAGGCCAGGGAAGAGAGAAGCAGGAGGAAGCAGTGGAGTTGAGGAGCTCCTGCTGATGCCAAATACATGGTGAATTTCCGAGTGTCAGAGGCACCTCGGAGAGACAGCTAAACATCCGCACATTTGGGCCTTGTGAGTTCTAAGGTGAAAAGTGAGCCGTCCTCGATTTCCTCTGTGTTCCTGAACTCTAAAGGAGGCTGTTGGCATAAAGGGATCCATTCTAGTTGGAATATTTCCTCACTTTCGGTTCTTTTCAAGCACTTGGTTAAAGCTTCAGAAGAGGCTGGAGGGCTACTGAGGGGCAACTGTGGGACAAGGGCTGTTCTCCTAGGCTGTACGGAATTTCCAGGATATAGAGGAGAGCTCCGCGCACAGGATTCTGTGGCTTCCCGCAGCTGGGCTCAGCAGTGGAGTAGCTGACTAGCAGATTTGGCCATCCCTCCACTGAGCACACTTTTTGCTTTCTTCCTGGCACTTCCCACCTTGAAAAAAGGATGGAAATTCCCTGCATCTGGATGGGAGTAGCCTAAGCTGGGAAACCAAGCTGAAGGAATTATTAAAAGCGGATGGCAAGTGAAAGTGAAGACATGCAGGGAGAGAAACACACAACATTCCCTGCAAATGCACAGGCAGAGCCCATCCTGAGAAAATGCTCTGAGGAACACAGCACACACAAAGGGACACACATGGAGTCAGTCACATGTGGGGCCACAGACACACTGAGCTAGTGCAAAAAAAAAAAAAAAAAAAAAGGCTAGCCAGAGAAGTGACTCAGACTTTATTTCTAATCCTTCCAAAGTAAAGAGATGAAGAGAAGCAGGGAAGAATTGGCCTCCCATCTCCAGGGACTGGAGAGGGAGCCAGGAACCAGCTGTCCAGTATGAATAATAATATTTCCAGCCAGACTGTCCCTGGCAGATTTTCTTGGGGTGATGTCTCAGGAGGTGGGATCCCCTCCAGGGTCTCCTGAGCCTCACCTTGTTCAGTCTTTATTAATATTAATAACACAGGTCCTGACAAGTTGGTTTGTATCAGTTATTATAATAAAGCTCATGGTTAGTTAAGAACTAAAATAAATGCCTCTCAGGAATCTGATTAGCCCTCTTCTGCTGCTTTCTGGGCTCACTCAAAGCATATGCTCAGGCTCCATTCAAGCTGCTGTGTGGTAAACAAAATAAAGAAGCGGTGGTGAAGCAAGAAAGAGTATTGAGAGGGACTGTGTCACTAAACAAATGCACGCTTGAGGGTTCCTGGGTGACCAGTGAGGCACTGTCTGGTTTAGGATAGCGATTAGGTGTGTGGCTTTCGGAATCTACTTCTTACTAGTGATGTGATCTCAGGTAGCTCACCTAACCTCTTTCAGCCTTACCTGTGAAATGAAGACGATGGCAGAATCTACCTTATGGAGTTATTGGAAGTGTTGAATGAGATAACAGATATAAAAGGTCTCAGTAAATGTTAGCTGTCACTCTTCCTCAAAACCAATCTGCCTCCTAGTCATCTATTTAAAGGCTCCTCGTTCTGTTCATATTCTGCCTAATTCCAGTCTGAAGTGATGCAGCATTTGCATTGTTTCTTGCTCTCGATTAAAGTGAGTTCTCAGGACTTGATGAAAACTAGCTTGTTTCACTTCCAAAGAGAGAACTGTCACCCCAGAAAATCATGTAGATGGAATTTTCTTGTTCTTATTTTTGTTGTTTGACAAGTTGTGTGTACTTCCCATGTCCAATAGAAATGATGGAGGTGGGGTACAGAGAGAACATGGTGAAGATTCTTCAGTGTTCTTAACTGTGTACCAAAATGCAGCAAAATAAACACTTTCATGTAAAATGGGGACCCTGGATCCAGTTGCACTGAAATTTGGTGAGGGCCCCTGGGGGCAAGAGTTCAGTCTCTTCAAATCTGAGGACAATTGGATGACAAATGAAGATGGTCCAGCCAGAAGTCTATTTTCTATTGAAACCAATACATTGCGATGAACATAATAAGTGACTGTTTTTCTTCCCTGCATACTGAGAGTGAATGGAGGCAGCCTGGCTTCACTAGCACTTTGCTCTGAAATCAGCACTTAATATCCAAGTAACCAACTTGCCATTAACTGAGAATCCAGGGATAAATAGACAGAGAGTATCCTGGCCTCTAGTAATAATAGTAATACTGACTACCATTTATTGATCCAACACTTAACTGTGAGCTAGGCACGCTGCTAACACTCCTAGGAAAAGGACAGCAGTTCCTCATCTCAGGGATGCAATTACTTCAACTCTCCTGGTAGGACCTCCAGCCAGCCCTGAGAGCATTACATGCATTAGCTCATTTCAGGATCACCACTCCCTCTTACCAGGTAACATCATTGTTCTTATTTTACAGAGGAGGAAACCAAGACTCATGTAGCAGTAAGTAGTGGAACCTGGATTCCAACCACATGACAATTCATAATAATAATTATTATTGCTTTTATTGATCACTTTATGAGCCAGGCAATGTGATGGCATTTTACATGCATTATCAAATTTAATCCTCACAGTAAACCAAGAGGGTAGGCTCACAGAGGCTGCTAAGTAATTTCCACAAGGTCACACAGCTAGTAGAACCTAATCTAGGATTTGAACCCACGCTTGTTTGACTACAGAGTGATAGTATTTCCAAAAAAGGCCATGACTCCAAGACTTCAGCTGAGATTACACAGAGAGACAGGTTACTAGCCTTTCCTGCAGACACTTTACTAAACTGCTTGCCTCTGCTGGGGCAGCCCGCCCACTCATTAGCACCCAGGAAAAGATAAATGCCTGAAGGGCAGAGTGTCATCAATGGCTGGAGTATGTACTGCAACTGCCTAAGGCAGCAAGGGGACTCCCTCCGTAGGTTGCTAAGCTGGCCCTGGGATGATAGAAAGGAGATGATATCATCAGAAAGGTCAAGGAGGGAACCCACTTTATAATTTTGTAGCCTCCAACCCTTTAATTTCCATCTTGCGTTTCAGCAAGACCCAGTCACCCCACAGCATCTAGGGCCAACCAGGGCTCTGGTGTTTGGTACATGGTGGGTGAAGGAAAAGGGAGAGAAGCCTCCTGAGCCACTGAGCTACTGGGAAGACTGGGAGCTAGCAGGAACGCTGGGTGACAGAGAATGCATGCAGAAAATGTGGAAGAAAAGGATCATTCCAAAAGATTTGTCACTAGGAGAAGAAAGGACAAAAGGCTGGGAAATTATGCTAAGAGGGCTTTTCAGTGGCCCTTTGTGTGCTAGCTGAGCCTGCCCACCTGGTGTGGGCTGGAAGACACTGAAGGGCCAGACATGGAACAACTCTGGGCTGATGAGCTGCAAAGTGTCAGCCAACTCCTTTGCGAAGCTGACTGGCAGGCACCCTCTCCCCTCAAATGCAGCTGCTGAGCAGGACTCACTGCCTGCCATTTTCGTGTGTCTCAGCTAGCTCCCAGCTTCCCTGCCAAAATTCACCCCTTCCCAGATCCTCAAACTTGCTGGAAAAGTGCCCAGTCATGGGTAGGGGATCAAAACTGGGGTTCATACTACCATGGTGCCCAGTGACAAAAATGAGGTCACTCGATTCCTGGCTCCTCTCTGGGGACTGGGGTCAGGCAGCCACTACTTACAGTAATAAAGCCCAGGTCTTTTTTGTGCTGCTGGGAAGCTGGCTGTTTTGATTCTAGCCTTCCTTGCTTCTGCCCATTTCACTTATTTAAGTATTGGGTTGACAAGATTTCCTTCCAGCATACAGAGACGCACCTTCCTTCAATAAGCCCTTAGATTCCTAGATCCTCTCTGAGTGTCTTTCCCTGGACAGCTCCTCAGGTTTCGGGTGTTTTCTGAAAGCAATTTCTACTCCCTATCAAAATTTATCCATCCCTAGTCTTAGTCTTAGATAATCTGATAAATGAATCTATACTAAGGTAAACACAGATGGTAATTGGCAATACTTCTCAACCTTTAAAACGAACACACGCACACACACACACACACACACACAGAGAGAGAGAGAATCCCTAAACATAGAATAAAGTGAGAATCTGGAAGTGAAAGCCATCGTGGCCAAAATCATAAAATTTTTTTGAATCTCACATTTTATTTTGAAAACACTAGAACTTTCACATTTTACTCCGTAGTATACTTGTGTTTGATTTACCATGAAAGTACCGCATGTCTCTAAAATCCTTGCATGAATTGAAGCTCGAAAAAGATGCACTGTGTTGATCTTGTGGCTCTATGTACCTCCTAGGAGGTAGAGAGATCCCCATTCGAGAAGTGCTGAATGAATGCCCAGAATCTGTTTGCCTTTTGGCCCACTATCTCTATTGAAGACAGAAGTGAGCAGAATGAATGACTAGAATCGTTTGGCGTGCTGGGGTGTGGGGGCATGGTGGGTGAGCCTGTCTTCTTCTCAGGCTCCATTTCCCCCCACAGGAATTACAGCAGAGCCAGCCACACCCCTAGATCATAGAGGGTGCATGCAGCCACATACTTGGTGTGATACCAGCCTTCCCCTTACTCAAATTCACCTGCCCTCCAGCTGTGTGTGCCGGAAATTCTCCTTTGGGTTAAAGCCCAATCTCCAGAAGGTCCCGGTAAATTGCACATGTTATCTGGAATGGACAGCACATTAAGTCATTAGCGCCCATTAATGCACTTGCCTGAATAAATCTATCAGATTGCCTGTCACCTCTCACAGGAGGGTAGAGCAGTAAAGGAATGAAATACTGACCAGGGACGTTTTCCTGGGGTGCCGTGGAGTGAGGTGGGGGAGCTTGAGTGCAATATTTCCCCAGCTATGGGCCTTGACCCAGCTGCATCAGAATCCTGGGGATCTGGGAATTCTTTCTACCTGGGGAGCTGTAGAAAGGCTGATTCCTGGGCCCCACCCTAGAACCCATGACTCTATGTTTTTTAACAAGCCCCTTGGGTCTAGGTTGCATCTGCAACGAAGCACAGCTGAAGCAGGTCTGAGAAGAGGAATGCTGCTCCAGAGGGCATGGAGTCCAGTACTAAGAGGACCTTGTGGGGGCAATCCACCTCAACTCTGACCCTGTTCTGGAGCTTCCTTTTTTCTTTCTTCCTCTTCTTCTGCTGCTTATTTTTTTAAATTTTTATTTTTTATCTTTCTCTAGAGAGCTTCCAAGGTGCTGCCTCCTCCTTGCCCACCTCCATTGTGCAGAGGGAGCCCCACAGAGGGAAGGCCTGTGGCTCTGGAAGGCTTTGGAGTGGAAACTGAGTTGATAGTCTCCAGGGAATCGCCCATGGCTTCCTTGAATGCCTTCCTGCTGTCCCCCCTGCTGGCATCTTAGGGCTGTTTGCCCTCCTGGAGTTAGGAAGCAAAATACCAATTTAAATTGATGCTGACAGAGCCTGTCAGATGCCAAGTGCTTGCTGCGTTTGCCACCAGTACAGCTATTCCTCATGAGGGAGTTCAGGTGTGTGCTTGGGACAGTGCTGCCAGGAGCCAGCCTCCTCCCCCTCCTCACCTGTCTGGGTGGGGCTGAGGATGGGAGGATATTTGCAGAAGAGAAACTGGATGGACAGGAAATGTAGCTAGGCTGGAGAGCAGAGGACTAGGTGCCTCTGATAGGCTCTCAATCCTGGGTAGGGCACTGTGTGATCATGGACATTTTACTTAACCTCTTTGCGCTAATGTCCCCCTGGGGGAAAAAAAAAAAAAAACATGAAGGAAAATTGAATGCCTGCCCATTGCTTTTTACCGGGATGCAGACTTAAAGAAGGATACACCTGGAGCTTTTTGAGAAAAACAAAAAAACAAGCAAACAAACAAACAAAAAAAAACGCCATGCAGAGACAAATGTCCCTTGAAAGACTGAGGAAGAAAGGGTGTTAAAAATCCATCTCTGCCAAAGGCCCTGGGGGTCGCCACCAATTTGATAAATGAATTTTTGCTAATGTGCTAGTGAATGCTGATGGGCCAATGAGTTAACCTCTGAACAGTTTACATTTTGTCCAAACCTATCTCAGTATCTCTCTCTAAAGGCATGATTGGTAGTGGGGATGTTTGACTTGGAGGCAGAAAGCTGAGGAGTTTGAGGGTATGGTGGTCTTTCCTGGTTCACCAAGATAATCCCTTATAGGTATACCAAGTTTTACAGTTGAATTTGATCTTCACAATAACACTGAGAGGTAGGGCAGCTATAATTCCCATTTTATAGATAAGGAAGTTGAGGCTTAGATTGACTAAATGACTGTTCCAAAATCCCACAGGTAAGAAGCCACTGATTCTTTGATCAAGTGCTCTTCACTCTTTTCCATGCCTACTCCACCTGAGCGGAGTAAGGGGCTCAGAAATACCAGGCCTGGAAGAGATCAGCTGGCTTCTCCCGTTCTCTTTTTCTGTCTGTCACCAATTTCTCTTTTCTTCATTCTGTCTTTCCGAGACCCCATTTTCTGTTTCTCTGGCTGCCTTTCACCAGACAGGGAAGAAAAAAAAATCAGCTTTGAAAGGAAAAGCAGGTGTGGGTTTACATGTCTCGGTGGACTAAAGCAGTAAATTCCAGAAAGGCCTGACAAGAATATTCTCACCACTGGACTGTCAGTAACTTCCTGTGTTTGACCTGGAGTCAATTGATTAACCTTTCTGTCTGCAAGCTCTCATATTTTCAACCTGCATAAACCTTGCCAGGCTCATGGCAGGATTGGTGAGAGGGAAAGAGAGGGAGAGGAGAGCTGGTGGGAGATAGGGATGGCTAATGAATAACAAGAGCAGAAAAGCACTTTGCAACCATTCCTAAGTGCTGCATCGATATTTAATGTCATTCTTTGCCTCAAAAGCTATGGTTCAGAAATGGGAAACATTCGTTAAAGCACTGCAGGCAGGTCCCTGGTTATCCAAGAAGCCTCTCATTTAGGGGGAAGGCCTAATTATAGTGTCTTCTTTTCCTTATCTCCTTCTCTTGTTCATTAAGACCAAAGGACATTTGCTCGGGAAATCAGATCTTGGTTTCAGAAGATTTCATCTGCTCCCACAAATTGAATTTCCCACCTGGAGTCAAACTGTCTATTTATAACAAAGATATCATCTGCCCAGAAATTTGTCCTTGGTACGGGCCTAAGTTTGCTGAGATGTGCTGTGAATGATGACCAGCTCCTTGGGCTGGGTGGGCTTGAGGGAACTGAGGCTGTGGTCTCAGGGTATGGAGTCCCGACTGCACCTTTTGGAGAGATCACTGGACCCCAGCTAGCTTTGTCAACTGAGACCTGGCCCCTGTCAGCACTTGGGCACATTTTCAGTGGCTACAGCTGCAGGTATTTTCTTAGTGACTGTAGTCTTAGGCCTGGTCTCCCCACCTCCACTTCCACCCCACCATGCCTAGACAGATCGATCTTGCCAAAGCACAACTGGTACCACGACATTCTCCTGCTCAGGAGCCTCAATGACTGCCCAATGCCTGCAACATAAAATCCACACTCTTCTGCTTGTGTCCATCTCTCACTACTCCCTTCAAAGAACTGCTCACCCCAGCCAGGTATGGCTCCTCATTCTTCCTTGCCCATACCCTACCTCCTGTATTTTGGTCTTGCCAGTTTCCCAGACCTATGTTGCTTTCCACCCTCTCTGCCTAGCCACATTGTGTACCTCCCTCTAGGCTCCAGCCCCACCACCTGAGAAGATCCCTTCCTCCTAGGAATGCTGAACATTTCTCACTGCACCAGTCATTTGGCACATAGCAGCGAGTGAGTTCCTTGTCGCAGAGCTTGCATTCTTGGCTTGGATTGCACTTTGTCCTTTTGTGGGTATAATCCTGTCTCTCTACCTTTGTGGGCACAGGCCAAGCCTTAAGCCTCTTTTGATCTCCCAGAATGCCTGGCCCAGTGCTGGGCCCATGGTGGGGTGCTCAATGGAGGTACCTGGGCCCGGGCTAACTGCCCCTCCTCCCACAGATCCCCGCAGCTCTGCGGTCTCTGGCGGGTGCTTTGCTTTCAGCCTTCAGGGCCTCCTCCTCCCCATCCCCTTTTCTTGTCCTTCACTGGAAGCTCCTAGCATCACTCAGTAGCTTCTTCCTTTTATTAATCATTTTGATGGTTTTTCCTTGGACCCTCTTCAGTTTCTCTGAAATTAATAAATCTAGAGGCAGCCAAAAAAAAAAAAAAAAAAAACTGGGAAGTCGAAGAAGTTTGTCTTTCATACGACCCTCCCTCTTCTGGTTGCTCAGTGTTTGCTATTGAGGCAGACAATCCTCATTTTCACTTCCTGTTCCCCGAGAGTAAACTTCACTAAAAACAGGCGTGTAAATGTCCTTTTTATAATTTACATATATATATATATATAGCTTAGCAAGAAGCTAGGAGTTTCTTAACTCTGGGTAGCCAGAAGCTGGGACAAAATGGTTGTTCTAAGATAGTCAGAAATGCTTTTCCTGGGTCTAAAAGGAGGCTGGTGGGAATGTGTCCTTAGGGAAGGAAGAACCTTTCTCTGTTCTGGGAGGGATCACTTTCAGTTACATGTTCACTCATGGGCCTTCATGGTCCATTAAGGTATTCGAGTACAGCTACTTCAGCCTGTCCTGGAAAATTTTCTCTTTAATCAGAAGATGGGGATGTTCTAGCTGGAGGAGAGACTGCATCATTGTTTGGTTGAGGAAAAAGAGCTGATATTTACTGAGAGTTTATCAGGTGCCAGGAAGGGATCATGCCCCACAGGTGACGTCAAAGATCTAAACAACTCTATGAGGTGTTTTTATCCTCAATTGTAGATGAGGAAACTGAGGCACAGAGAAGCAAAACTTGCCTAAGGGTTCCACTGGTAAGTGGCAGAGTTGGTACTCAAGCCCGGATCTATCTGTTGCCAAAGCCTGTGAATTTCATCATCACTCTATTCTGCCCTGACAAAACTGCCTTTGTAGAGCAAGTATATAAACAAGGGCTACCCTTTGACTACCTTCTCTATGCCCTCAAGGCATGTTTTCAACCTACTACCTGCAATTTATCTCTTCATCGTAGTCTTAACAACTACAATATGCCCCACACTGTGCTCAAATTGCCTTTACTTATCTAGTACAAAAGCAGTACAGGCCAACGGATGACAGCACAGAATCTGGAGCCAGACTACCTGAGTTCAAATCTAGACTCTGACATATTATAGCTTTGTGACGCTGGGCAAGTTGCTTAATTGCTCTGTGCCTCAGTTTCCTCATCTACAAATTAGGGCTAAAATAATGCCTCACAGAATTGCTAAGAGAATTAAATGAAATAGCGGATGTGTTGGGCTTAGCACAATACTTGGTACCTAGTAAGGTCTCAGCAAATGCTCTGTATCGTAATTCTCCCATCTTTTGCCCTTTCTTACCTGGGGTTTCCAGAGGCTTTATGCCATCCTTGGATTATCAAGGATTCCTGTCCATGGCACCCTTTTCAGGCTTGCTGCTGTACTGTCCTCCTTTGAATATCAGCCTTCTCACCTCAAACTTCATGCTGAGTCCAACCCCTTCTTCAATTATTAACCCTTAAAAAGCAATCCTAACATCATCAAAATTAAAAACTTTTGTGTATCAAAGGACACTATTCACAGAGTGATAAGGCAGTCCATGGAATGGGAGAAAATATTTGCAAATCATATGCCTGATAAGGAATTGATATTCAGAATATATAAAGAACTTTTACAATTCAACAACAAAAAAAGCAACTCAATTAAAAAAAGGGGAAATGATTTTAATAGATATTTCTCCAAAGCAGATATATAAATGGCCAATGAGCACATGAAAAGATGTTCAACATCACTGATCATTAGAGAAATGCAAGTCAAAACCACACGATGTACCACTTCACACCCATTAAGGTGGCTACTATGAAAAAACAAAAAAACAAAAAAACAGAAAATAACAAGTGTTGGCTAGAGTGTGGAAAAATTGGAACCCCCACATATACTGCTGGTGGGAAGGTTAAATGGTACAGCTGTCATGTATATTTTACCAGAATTTTTTTTTTTTTTAATCCTTTAAATTCCTCAACCCTGTGATGGTGTTAGGCACTGAGGATGAAATGGTAAACAGAACAGACAAGGTTACTACTCTCAGGGGGCTTGTATTTTAGAGGAGGGGGAGAAACGAACTCTATTCAACAATTGAATGAATATTTTCAGATAGTGGTAAGTGCTATGAAGAAAATACAGCGGTGATGGGGGAAGTTACTTTAGATTAAATAGTCAAGAAATGCTTCTCCGAGGAAGTGACATTGTAACACTGACCTTAATTCTGAATGAAAAGGAGCCAGTCATATGAGGACCTGGGGGAAGGACATTCTAGGTAGAAGGGACAGCTAGTGCAAAGGCCCTGAAGCTTGAACTAGCTTAGTGCAAACTAAGAACCTAAAAAAGTCCAGTGAATGTGGAGATTAGTTTGGAGAAATAGGCAGAGGCCGGATCCTGGAAGGCCTTACATGATGAGGGTTTGGATTCCAATCTTAAATCCACAGAAAGCCATTAAGCAGTTTTAAGCAAGGGAGCAACATGATCTGAATAACTGCTTTAAATAGATTAATAGCATCTGTGTGGAGGATGAATCCAGGTGAGAGGTGATACTGGCTTGATGATGGCAGCAGTGGAGATAGAGAGAAGTGGATAGATTCTGGATATATTTGGAAGTTTGACAGACCCTGCTATTGGATTAGATGTAAGAAGTGAGGTGAAAGGATGACACTTAGGTTTTCCTGAGCAACTGGATATGTGGTGGCATCACTTACTAAAGGTGAGGAAAAGTGGGAGGACTAACTTGGAGGGCACAAGTTACAAGTTTTGTCTTGGTCATGTTAAGTATGAAATGCTTGTGAGACCTCCAAGAGGCAATACCAAGTTAGCCAGTCAGATACCATCATCATCATCACCATCATCATCATCATTATCATCATCTATTTATTGATGCTTACTGTGTACCAAATACTGTCCCAAATGCTCTACATATATTCAATCACTTAATTTTCACAATTACCTTGTAAAATCTGATATTATTATCCTCTCACTTTACAGAAGAGGAAACTGAGGCAAAAAGGTCAAACAACTCACATAGTAAGTGATGGAATCAGGATTTGAACTCCAGACCCTGTGCCAGAATGCCATGTTTGGAGCTCAAAGGACAGGTGAAGGCTAGAAATATAAATTTGGGTGTGTTCATCTCATTAATGCTGTTTAGAGTTATGGAGCTGAAAGAAATTATCTTGGAAGGGAGTGAGTGAAAAAGAGGTTTAGGGTTGAGCCTGAGAGCATCTCAAATATTTAGAGGATGAATAAAGGAAAAGGAGTCAGCAAAGCAGACAGAGAAACCACAAAGCAGGAGGCAAGCCAGGAAAATGTGGTATCATGACAGCCTAAAAAGGAGAGTGTCCCAGGCCAACTGTGTCCAGTGCTCCTGAGAGGGCTTGTATGCTGAGGACAGAAACATAACCATATTGGTATGACCAATGTTAAATGAAAGGAAGGGTAGTTTACTAATGTTTACATACCAAGACTTGTATAATACATGGCTCCTTCCCTTCCCTTTCTTTTTTTCCTTCCTTCCCTCTTTCATTCACCCATTCAAATATTCTGAGGTCCACTTCTGTACTAGTATCTAAGAAAGGTGACCAAAAGGTTCAGCTCTAGAATCTCAGGGTTTCCTACTCAGTATTTGCTTTGGAAGGGATTTCAGAGTCAGTTTCAGGTTGCAAGAGAATTCAGTCATGCCTGACCCCGAAGAAGGATTTTAGTGGGACAAGACAGCCTTAGGGTGTCGCTAATTTGTTGAAGGTAAGTAAAATTGGCACCAATTTTCCTTAGCAGCTTGGGCCTCCTTCCTGGGAACACAGCCTCAGGAGCATTGTATTTTCCACTCTGCAGGACATTTCTTCAGTAAGCCATAAACAACTACTACCATGCCTTTCTCGATACGTGAAGATTTTCCAGGGAACAAACACGCTCTATACATAATTTTTTACAGTGAAGACCCAGAGTCCAGTTTTGTCTTGCTCAGGGATTCCCTGATTCTGAACTATTAGTTCACTCTGATGTATTCCTGGTCACTATCCAGCTCTTAGAAAAGTATGTTCTGTTTCTAGGAACATCGACCTCTGGTCCAGGCTGAACTTTACTTGAGTAATCAGTAGGTCTCCTCTGCCTTCCAGGTCTCACAGAGACCTATCATTACTTTGTTTTGCTCTCCCTTTAACTACCCTTTACTTAGCTCCCACCAAAAATAGGGGGGCTTATCTTTCATCTGCTTGTAGAATGAGGAACAGCTGGCTACACTCAGGGCCAAAGGAACCTGTCTCCAAGACCTGTTATACTGTAGTTACATTTCTGAGCATATACAGTCCCCATCATTTAGCATAGATATGCCCACTGTACTCCAGGCTAGGGCAGAAGGATGGTATTGTAAAAGGAGGGCACTCACTAAATTCTTGAAGTGAAACTAATTTCAATTATATATACACATATGTGTGTATATGCATATTCACACACATATATAACAACACATATGCAAAACTATATATAAAATAATATATACATAAGCTATATAGTTCTGTATATGCTCATATATGGACATAGATCTATTTATGCATTTCTACTTGTATAGATAATAGATATAGAAAACTACAGATCTATTTATAGATCTATATATAAAGGGAATAGAGAGCTACACCCCAAGACATACAATGCCTCATAACCTCCTCCCGAAAGCCAGCTTTTCCAGTGGACAAGTGATTTGAAATCATCTTTATCTCTCTCAGCATCTGACCTACTACCACACACAAACACACACACTAATAGTAGATCCTTACTGGATACATGTTGAATTTATTGCAATTAAATGTGCAGGCTTTGATGTCTGACATTGCTAATATCTATAGGACTAAGTTGTGATTCTAGTTCAATGTGATCTTTACTAAGTCGCTTTATCTTTCTGGATCCAACTTTTGATAATCTGTAAAAAGAACAAATTAAACTAGATTATTTATAAAAAACCTTTCCAATTCTGATAATCAGTGATTACCTGGGAGAAATTATGAATACTACAGGGTGGGAAGGGTGTATGGGTGAAAGGGAGGACAAAGAGAGGTAGGTTAACAGGTACAAACATATAGTTAGATAAAAGGTGTAAGTTCTATCATTTGACAGCAGAGTCGAGTGACGGTTGCTAACAACAATGAATTTCGTATTTCAAAGTAGCTAGAAGAGAGGACTTGAATTGTTCCCAACACACAGAAATGATAAATATTCAATGTGATGGACACCTCAAATACCCTGACTTGATCATTACACATTTTATGCATATAACACAGTATCACACATGCTCCATAAATATGTAAAATATGTATCAGAAAATAAAAATAATTAAAAAATGATTACCTGGGTATGGGACATATAAGAGAGGGAAAAGATAAAAGGGAAACCCCCCCCCTTTTTTTTGAGATGTCTGTCGCCCAGGCTGGAGTGTAGTGGCGTGATTGGCTCACTGCAAGCTCCACCTCCCGGATTCATGCCATTCTCCTGCCTCAGCCTCCCAAGAAGCTGGGACTATAGGCACCCACCACCACACCAGGCTATTTTTTTTCTTTTTTGTATTTTTGGTAGAGACGGGGGTTTCACCATGTTAGCCAGGATGGTCTCTATCTCCTGACCTCGTGATCCACCTGCCTTGGCCTCCCAAAGTGCTGGGATTACAGGCGTGAACCAACATGCCCATCCGGAAATCCCTTCTTTTAAGAACATTTAGCACTGAAAGGCTTGCAATGTCTGGAGAAGGATGGGAGAAGTTCGTTGTGGAGAGGAGGAGCAAGTATCTGAAACTAGAGAAGCAGGGGCATGCAAGAGGGAAAGAAAGACTTTTCATTCCAACTAATAGCTAACATTACTGAACCCTAACTAGGTGCCTGACTCATTACAATCTCATTTAATCCTCACAACAGATCTATGAGTTAAGTACTATTGTCATTCTCATTATAGAGATGAAAAACTGGCACAGAAAGGTAGGTAAACGGCACAAGGGTGCATAGTTGGCAAACAAGAGTTGGGCTGTGAACCCTGGCAGTGTGACCCCAGAGCATGTACCCTTAAGTACTACTCTACTGCCTCTAGAGATCAGAGGGGAAGAATTTATAGAATACGGATTCCATTTGGGTACTTGATGACCAACTCAGAGGAAAGGAAGCCAGACAAAGTGTAGGAACTTGGAAGAAACCAGTTAGAAGTTAGGAAGACATGGAAGTTAGGCTCTGAATCAATTGCATGTACTAACATTGTCCAACTAAGAGACTCCTCATTGCCCACAGTGAAGTAGTTACTGCAGATCTCGAGATGTGGCAGGGCCAACGAATCCAGGGAACTGTGTTCTAAGGGCTGAGGCAAACCTGCCCTTGAACCACTGACAGTAGTAGTGAAGACACTCAAGCTGTCTGCCCGGCAGCAAGCTGTGTGCTGCCACCAGCTTTTTTCAATCACTGTGAAAGCAGGAACACCATGTCCTGCCTTTGCCCTAGGCCCTAAGAAGTAAGCCCAGCGCAGGAGGGGCATTTTTCATGCTTTCTACTCCAAGCCCTCCGCACTTAAAAGAAATGGCCTCAGTGTTCATTTCTCCTCTTACAACTCCCCGTCTTTCTGTGACCTGAATGAATCTGCCGGTTGACCCAGCAGCTCTTGCCTTTTTTCAGTTTACTTGGAAGTCTCCCGATGAGAGCCAAAGACTGAGCTACATGCAGCAGTAGTTCAAAATGGATCAAACAAACCCCTGTCTTTGAGTTACTCATTCTAGAAAGATTCTGAGTGACTGCAGTTGCCTATTGACAATTCACCCGGCCCCAGGAATCTGGCCACAGGGAGGTTCCAGCACCTGCTAGACAAAGCTGAAAGACAGTTTGTTGTCTTCCTAGAAAGAGGAAGGCACAATTACGGGTGCTAGGTTTCTAGACCTGCAAGCAAGGACTTCTCCCTGTGAGCCATCTTGACTCTAACCCACATCCTCCAGTGGTGGCGTCGTAATTCCTCATTGGCTTTTTTCTATGCTTCCCTCTTTTGGGTTCCCCTCATTAGAAGAATGTTCTCTCCAGGAAACCCTAGACAGCCCAAGGGGTCTGATGGGGTTGTCTGAACCTCGAAATCTCCCTGTCTGTGACTCTCCAGGGATCATGTGTGAGGCTATGGCCAGGAGGGAGCGGCCTCACAGATCACCTTTCCTCATTTAATCAGGAAACAAACACGTCTGCCCATACCATTCACCCCAGCATATCCAAGGTTCTTATGTAAGTGGCTCTAGAAGATATGACAGCCCAATTCCTCTCCTCCATGCCCCAGGCTCTCTTGTTCTGACCCTAAGATAATCTTCAGCTTTGCTATCAAGCAGTTTCCAGAGCCCTCTTCAGAACTGCCCATGAAGGACCACAAAAATCAGCTTCATCTACTGGACGTGCTTGTACTTGCTGGCAGGTACAAGCCCAGGCAGACTGAGAGAAGCTTCTTTAGCTAGTGTGGAAATGCCAACGGCTTATATCTCCCAGGGCTAAGAGGTGCCTTTGCTATTCCCTCTTCCTTTTACTCCCTGCAAAATGCCCACTTGAAGGCACTCTTTAATGTTCTTTTAAAGAGGATTTCAATGCTGGAAGAATAATCTGATTTACCCCAGCTCATGCCCTCACCAGGGAAGGTTTAGAACACTTTCTGGGGTACTATTTGGCTGTAGTGCCTTTCTCTGCTCATGGCCATCCCTGCTTTTAGCCTTTTGGAGGACACTGCCTTTCCACAACAGAACATCTTCCATCTCAACTGCCGGTTGGTCCTAGAGGAAGCTTGGAGAGGCCTTTAAATAAGAAGTTCCCAGAGTGCTATGCAAGGTGTAATCCTGGTTCCTGGGCTACATTCTATGCCAGGCACTGGGGATAGAGTGGCAATGAAGACAAGACTCTGTTCTGGTCCTTGCAGAGCTTACAGTCTAATGGGAGAAAAAGACATTAACTGAATCATCACACATATAACTAAAATAATTACAGATTGTGATGAGAACAATGAAGGATACAAATGATGCTCAAGTAGAGACTAACAGGGGTGAGAGAAGATGACTTTTTTAAAATCGAAATGACACATGAACCTGGTTAAAAAAATCAAACAGTACAGAAAAACTTATAATGAAGAGCAAAACCCTTTCTGCCAGCCCATCCACCTTCAGACCCACAAAGCTGCCATTTTTAATCTTTCTCTTTTAATTCTTCTGACGATTGACCTCTAGTTCACTAAATAATATGCCTCTGCTCTCTTCCTTGATTTATCAACTTGAGATACCTATCTATTTAATTTCTACTATGATAGATGAGAGGGCAGTACTCAATAACATACCCACTTCCCCTCCTTCACACCCCCAATAGAGTTATGTAATACTGTTGTTCTACTACTAATTACTTTTAGAACATTGAATAATATATCTGAAATCTTATGTATTATACCATAAACTATAGATAGCATCTCTTGACTCCCCATTTTTATCAGATGGAGCTAATCAAGTCCATATGCTTCCCTCCACCTCTTCTCCCCTTCTACTTACATTTTCTGTCAAATGTATAATTACTTCTACATTGTCAAGGTTGATAGTATTTACATTTTCTTCTATAACTTTGAATACATCTCCCATGCTTTGTTTATAGGTTGATTCTAAAAGTTGACAGCCAATAAATCATGTTTACATTATTGTAACTTTGCCAATATAATTCACTACAGAGAGGAACGTATTATGATTTGCATGGCCAAAGGAACTTTGGCCTTCCTGCACCCTTTCTTCATTAAACAAAGTATATTTTATGACTGCATTAGTATAAAGATAAGTATATTAATATTATATGCTGAAACATCTTTGACCTAAAAGTCCATTTTTACTTCTGACTTTAAAATAAGTTAAAACATTTTCTTTTTTTTTTTTTTTTTTTTGAGACGGAGTCTCGCTCTGTCGCCCAGGCTGGAGTGCAGTGGCCAGATCTCAGCTCACTGCAAGCTCCGCCTCCCGGGTTCCCGCCATTCTCCTGCCTCAGCCTCCCGAGTAGCTGGGACCACAGGCGCCGCCACCTCGCCTGGCTAATTTTTTGTGTTTTTAGTAGAGACGGGGTTTCGCCGTGTTAGCCAGGATGGTCTCGATCTCCTGACCTTGTGATCCGCCCGTCTCGGCCTCCCAAAGTGCTGGGATTACAGGCTTGAGCCACCGCGCCCGGCCTAAAATAAGTTAAAACATTTTCACATTCTCAAACTTCACATAATGGAATCATATGTAGGTAACTTTTTGTGTATGACTTCTTTAAATTAGTGTAGTTTTTATAATCTTTTAAAATAGCTTTACTGAGGTGTAAATGACCTACAATAAACTGTACGTGTTAAAAGTGTACAATTTGATAAGTTTTGACATATGTTTATACTAGTGAAACCATCACCACAATCATATCCAACACCTCCAAAAGTTTTCCTCGGGCTCCTTTGTAAATCATTTCTTTATCCCTAAGCAACCACTGACCTGCTTTCTGTCACTATAAATTAGAATCATGCAGTATGTATACTTCTGTGTCTGACTTCTTTCACACATCATAATATTTACGAAATTCATGTTGTTTCATGTATCATTAGTCAATTCCCTTTTATTGCTGAGTAGTACTCCATGGTATGGATTTACTAAAATTTGTTTATTCACTTTTATTGGGTATTTGGATTGTTTCCATTTTTTGACAATTGTAAATAAAGCTGCTAAGGAGATTGTGTACAGGGTTTTGTGCAGACATATGTTTTCCATTCTCTCTAGGAGTGAAAAAGCTGTATCATATGGTTGGTGTTAAGTTGAACTTTATGACACTGCCAAAGTACTTTCCAAAGTGGTTGTACCATTTTAGAATCCCACCAACAATGAATCAGAGTTCCAGTTGCTTTACATCCTTGCCAAACTTGGTATTAACATTCCTTTTTATTTCAATTACTAGTGGCTCTGTAAAGGCACACTTTTGCAGTTTTAATTCTCATTTCCTGAATGATGAATTTTATGTGTTTGTGAGCCGTTTTTGTATCCTCGTTTGTAAAGTGACTTTTCAAAATTTTTTTTGCCCACTTAAAAATATTGGTTTGTTTCAGTTAGTTTTATTGAGTTTGATTGTTTTTTGGGAGATGGAGTCTCACTGTGTTGCCCAGGCTGCAGCCTCAAGTGATCCTTCTTGGCCTCCCAAAGTGTTGGAATTACAGGCATGAGCCACTGTGCCTGGCCTCTTACTAAGTTTTAATAGCCTCTTCATATATTCTAGATACAAGTTCTTTGTCAGATATGTGATTTGCAAATATTTTTTCCCAATTTGCAGCTTGTCTTTTTATTCTCTTAACAGTATCTGCCACAGAGCAAAAGTTTTACATTTTTATAAAGCCCAATTTACCAATTTTTCTTTTTTATGGATCAAGCTTTTGGTGGTATGTCTAAAAGTTCTTTGCCTAACCCAATGTCACAAAGATTTTTCCCTTACATCTTCTTCTAAAAGTTTTATAGTTTTAGGTTTTGCATTTAGATCTAATATCTATTTTGAATTCACTTTTATATAAGGTATAATATTTAGGTCAATGTTCTTTTTTTGAAACTGTGGATGTTCAACTGTTTCAGTATTATTTGTTGAAAAGATGGTGTTTTCTCCACTGAATTGCTTTTGCATCTTTGTCTTTTTTTTTTTTTTTTTTGGAGACAGAGTCTCACTTTGTCACCCAGGTGCTGGAGTACAGTGGCATGATCTTGGTTCACTGCAACCTCTGCCTCCCGGGTTCAAGCAATTCTCCTGCCTCAGTCTCCCTAGTAGCTGGGATTACAGGTGCCCACCACTATGCCTGGCTAATTTTTGTGTCTTTAGTAGAGATGGGGTTTCACCATGTTGGCCAAGCTGGTCTTGAACTCCTGACCTCAGGCGATCAGCCCTCCTCAGTCTCCCAAAGTGCTGGGATTACAGGCGTCAGCCACCATGCCTGGCCTTTTGTCTCTTTTTGTACATCTTTTTCTGAACTCTCTTTTCCATCTCATTGATTTATGTGCCTATCTCTTCACCAGTAACACTCAGTATTGATTACTTAACTTTCTATAAATCTTAAAATCATTCAGTGTGATTCCTCTAATTTAATTTTTTCCACAAATATTGTCTTGGCTTTTCTAATTCCTTCCTTCCTTCCTTCCTTCCTTCCTTCCTTCCTTCCTTCCTTCCTTCCTTCCTTTCTTTCTTTCCTTTCTTTTTTCTTCCTCTGAACTTTTAATCAGTCTCCGGGTCCCCAAAGAGTACCCCGCTTCTGCTGGGTTAATATCCCAGACACCACTTTGTGATCCACTATCCGGAGGGTGGTGGTCTTTTGAATGGTTTGCATGGAATTGCTGGTGTCCAGGGCATCACCAAGATTGAAGTCCTCGCCATCTTCCAGCAGGCGGCGGTAGGTGGCAATCTCAGCCTCCAGCTTAACCTTGATGTTCAACAGGACCTTGTACTCCTGGGCCTGGCGCAGTCCCTCTGCCCGGGTCTGTGCCAGCTCTGACTCCAGGTGGAGCAGGATCCCATTGAGCTGCTCCATCTGCAGGGCATAGCAGGCCTCCACTTCCCTCAGGCTGCTCTCCAAGCTTGCCGTCAGATTTCTCATTGAGTCCAGGTCGGTCTCCAAGGACTGAACTGTACGTCTCAGTTCCGTGAGCATCAACTCAGCAGCTCCAACTTTAGCGGACTGCGTGGTGACCACTGTGGTGCTCTCCTCAGTCTGCTGAGACCATTACTTGTCCAGCTCCTCTTGGTTCTCCCAAGCCAGCTCGTCATATTGGACCTGGATGTCTGCCATGATCTTGGTGAGGTCCTGAGATTTGGGGCATCTACCTTCATGGTCAACCCAGAGCTGGCAATCTGGGATTGTAGGCCTTTTACTTCCTCTTCGTTGTTCTTCTTCATGAAGAGCAACTCCTCCTTGAGAGCCTCGATCTCTGTCTCCAGCTGCAGCTGAGTGACATTGGTGTCATCAATGATCTTGTGGAGCCCATGGATATCACTCTCCATGGACTCGTGCATGGCCAGCTTTCTCATCCTTGACTCTAAAGTCATCAGCAGCAAGACAGGCATTGTCGATCTTCAGAACGATGCGGGCATTGTCCACACCTTTGCCTTTTCATATTAATTTTAGAATAAACTTGTCTATATCTGCAAGAAACCTCTTTGAATTTTGATAAATGTTGCATTAAATCTATAGCCAGTTTGGGATAACTGGCATTTTAACCACGTTAAGTCTTCCAATTCATGAATATGTTATGTCTCTCCATTATTTAGGTTTATCTGATTTCTTTTATCAGCATTTCGTAGTATTCAGCATATGAACCCTGATATGGTTGGGAATGTGGCTTTGAAAAACACAACTCTGCATGACATTCAGTTGGCTTTTTCAGTCAGAAAACTCGTTTTTCATCGGCTTTCAGAAATTTTACCATATTACTTCTTTGATAATTTTCTCCCTTCTTTTTGGAATTTCTAATAATTGGATGCTAGATGTTGAACTTCCTAAATTTTTCTTCATTATTGCTTTTCCTTTATTTCTCATCTATTTTTCCCCATTGTGAGGGATTTCCTCATCTTTGTCTTCCAGTCCTTTGTAGTAGGCAGAATTCTACAATGGCCCCCAAGATTCCTGACTCATGTACATGTCCTATATAACCCTCTCCTCTTGAGTGTGGGTGGGACCTGTGAATAGGATGGGATGTTACTTTCATGATTAAGTTATATGGCAAAAGTAAAGGAATTTTGCAGGTGTCATTAAGATCCCAAATTAGTTTATTTTTAGTTAATCAAAAGGGATATTATTCTGGGTAGACCTGACTTAATCAGTGAACTTTTTTTTTGTATACTTTAAGTTCTAGAGTACATGTACAGAACGTGCAGGTTTGTTACATAGGTGTACATGTGCCATGTTGGTTTGCTGCACCCATTAACTCATCATTTACATTAGGTATTTCTCCTAATGCTGTCCCTTCTCCTTCCTCCCACCCCATGACAGGTCCCAGTGTGTGATGTTCCCCACCCTGTGTCCAAGTGTTCTCATTTATCAATTCTCACCTATGGGTGAGAACATGTGGTGTTTGGTTTTCTGTCCTTGTGAGAGTTTGCTCAGAATGATGGTTTCCAGCTTCATCCATGTCCCTGCAAAGGACATAACCTCATCCTTTTTTATGGCTGCATAGTAATCCATGGTGTATGTGTGCCACATTTTCTTTATCCAGTCTATCATTGATGGAATTTGGGTTGATTCCAAGTCTTTACTATTGTGAACAGTGCCGCAATAAACATACATGTGCATGTGTCTTTATAGTAGCATGATTTATAATCCTTTGGGCATATATCCAGTAATGGGAAGGCTGAGTCAAATGTTATTTCTAGTTCTAGATCCCTGAGGAATCGCCACACTGTCTTCCACAATGGTTGAACTAGTTTACACTCCAACCAACAATGTAAAAGTGTTCCTATTTCTCCAAATCCTCTCCAGCACTTGTCGTTTCCTGATTTTTTAATGATTGCCATTCTACCTGGTGTGAGATGGTATCTCATTGTGATTTTGACTTGCATTTCTCTGATGACCTGTGATGATGAGCATTTTTTCATGTGTCTATTGGCTGCATAAATGTCTCCTTTTGAGAAGTGTTTGTTCATATCCTTTGCCCATTTTTTGATGGGATTTTTTTTTCTTGTAAATTTGTTTAAGTTCTTTGTAGATTTTGGATATTAACCCTTTGTCAGATGCGTAGATTACAAAAATTTTCTTCCATTCTGTCGGTTACTTATTCACTCTGATGGTAGTTTATTTTGCTGTGCAGAAGCTCTTTGATTTAATTAGATCCCATTCGTCTATTTTGGCTTTTGTTGCTATTGCTTTTGGTGTTTTAGTCATGAAGTCCTTGCCCATGCCTATGTCTTGAATGGTATTGCCTAGGTTTTCTTCTAGGGTTTTTATGGTTTTGGGTCTACTATTTAAGTCTTTAATCCATCTTGAATTAATTTTTATGTAAGGGGTAAGGAAGGGATCCAGTTTCAGCTTTCTACATATGGCTAGCCAGTTTTCCCAGCACCATTTATTAAATAGGGAATCCTTTCCCCATTTCTTGTTTTTGTCAGGTTTGTCAAAGATCAGATGGTTGTAGATGTGTGGTATTATTTCTGAGTCTTCTGTTCTGTTCCACTGGTCTATATATCTATTTTGGTACCAGTAGCATGCTGTTTTGGTTATTGTAGACTTGCAGTATAGTTTGAAGTCAGGTAGCATGATGCCTCTAGCTTTGTTCTTTTTGCTTAGGATTGTCTTGGCAATGCAGGCACTTTTTTGGTTCCATATGAACTTTAAAGTAGTTTTTTTCAATTCTGTGAAAAAAAGTTATTGGTAGATTGATGGTGATGGCATTAAATCTATAAATTACCTTGGGCAGTATGGCCATTTTCATGGTATTGATTCTTCCTATCCATGAGCATGGAATGTTCTTTCATTTGTTTGTGTCTTCTTTTATTTCGTTGAGCAGTGGTCTGTAGTTCTCCTTGAAGAGGTCCTTCACATCCCTTTGAAGTTGGATTCCTAGGTATCTTGTTCTCTTTGTAGCAATTGTGAGTGGGAGTTTACTCATGATTTGGCCCTCTGTTTGTCTATTATTGGTGTATAGGAATGCTTGTGATTTTTGCACATTAATTTTGTATCCTGAGACTTTGCTGAAGTTGCTTATCAGCTTAAGGAGATTTTGGGCTGAGACGATGGGGTTTTCTAAATATACAATCATGTCATCTGCAAACAGGGACAATCTGACTTCCTCTTTTCCTAATTGAATACCCTTTATTTCTTTCTCTTGCCTGATTGCCCTGGCCAGAACTTCCAACACTATGTTGAATGGAGTGGTGAGAGAGGGCATCCCTGTCTTGTGCCAGTTTTCAAAGGGAATGTTTCCAGTTTTTACCCATTCAATATGATATTGGCTGTGGGTTTGTCATATACAGCTCTTATTATTTTGAGATACATCTCATCAATACCTAATTTATTGAAAGATTTTAGCATGAAGGGCTGCTGAATTTTGTCAAAGGCCTTTTCTGCATCTATTGAGATAATCATGTGGTTTTTGTCTTTGGTTCTGTTTATACGATGGATTATGTTTATTGACTTGTGTATGTTGAACCAGCCTTGCATCCCAGGGATGAAGCCAACTTGATCGTGGTGGATAAGTTTTCTGATGTGCTGCTGGATTTGGTTTGCCAGTATTTTATCGAGGATTTTCGCATCGATGTTCATCAGGGATATTGGTCTAAAATTCTCTTTTTTCGTTGTGTCTCTGCCAGGTTTTGGTATCAGGATGATGATTGCCTCATAAAATGAGTTAGGAGGATTCCCTCTTTTTCTATTGATTAGAATCGTTTCAGAAGGAATGGTACCAGCTCCTTCTTGTACCTCTGGTATAATTCATCTGTGAATCCATCTGGTCCTGGACTTTTTTTGGTTGGTAGGCTATTAATTATTGCCTCAATTTCAGAGCCTGTTATTGGTCTATTCAGAGATTCATCTTCTTCCTGGTTTAGTCTTGGGAGGGTGTATGTGTCCAGGAACTTATCCATTTCTTCTAGATTTTCTAGTTTATTTGCATAGAGGTGTTTATATTATTATCTGATGGTAGTTTGTATTTCTGTGGGATCGGTGATGATATCCTCCTTATCATTTTTTATTCCATCTGTTTGATTCTTCTCTCTTTTCTTTTTTATTAGTCTTGCTAGAAGTCTATCAATTTTGTTGATCTTTTCAAAAAATCAGCTCCTGGATTCATTGATTTTTTTGAAGGGTTTTTGTGTCTCTATCTCCTTCAGTTCTGCTCTGATCTTAGTTATTTCTTGTCTTCTGCTACCGTTTGAATTTGTTTGCTCTTGCTTCCTTAGTTCTTTTAGTTGTGATGTTAGGGTGCCGATTTTAGATCTTTTCTGCTTTCTCCTGTGGGCATTCAGTGCTATAAATTTCCCTTTACACACTGCTTTAAATGTGTCCCAGAGATTCTGGTACGTTGTGTCTTTGTTCTTATTGGTTTTGAAGAGCATCTTTATTTCTGCCTTGATTTCGTTATTTACCCAGTAGTCATTCAGGAGCAGGTTGTTCAGTTTCCATGTAGTTGTGCGATTTTGAGTGAGTTTCTTAATCCTGAGTTCTAGTTTGATTGCACTGTCGTTCTGAGACACTGTTTGTTATGATTTCCGTTCTTTTGCATTTGCTGAGGAGTGTTTTACTTCGAATTGTGTAGTCAGTTTTAGACTAAGTGTGATGCAGTGCTGAGAAGAATGTGTATATTCTGTTGATTTGGGGTGGAGAGTTCTGTAGGTGTCTATTAGGTCTGCTTGGTCCAGAGCTGAGTTCAAGTTCTGAATATCCTTGTTAATCTTCTGTCTCATTGATTTGTCTAATATTGGCAGTGGGGTGTTAAAGTTTCCCACTATTATTGTGTGGTGTGTGAGTCTAAGTCTCTTTTTAGGTCTCTAAGAACTTGCTTTATGAATCTGGGTGCTCCTGTATTGGGTGCATATATATTTAGGATAATTAACTCTTCTTGTTGCAGTGATCCCTTTACCATTATGTAATGCCCTTCTTCATCTTTTTTGATCTTTGTTGGTTTAAAGTCTGTTTTATCAGAGACTAAGATTGCAACCCCTGCTTTCTTTTGCTTTCCATTTGCTTTGTAGATCTTCCTCCATCCCTTTATTTTGAGCCTATATGTGTCTCTGCACGTGAGATGGATCTCCTGAATACAGTACACTGATGGGTGTTGACTCTATCCAATTTGCCAGTCTGTGTCTTTTAATTGGGACATTTAGTCCATTTACATTTAAGGTTAATATTGTTATGTGTGAACTTGATCCTGTCATTATGATGTTAGCTGGTTATTTTGCCCGTTAGTTGATGCAGTTTCTTCCTAGCATTGATGGTGTTTACAATTTGGCATGTTTTTGCAGTGGCTGATACTGGTTGTTCCTTTCCATGTTTAGTGCTTCCTTCAGGAGCTCTTGTAAGGCAGGCCTGGTGGTGACAGAATCTCTCAGCATTTACTTGTCTGTAAAGGATTTTATTTCTCCTTCACTTATGAACCTTAGTTTGGCTGGATATGAAATTCTGGGTTGAAAATTCTTTTCTTTAGTAATGTTGAATATTGACCCCCACTCTCTTCTGGCTCGTAAAGTTTCTGCCAAGAGATCTGCTGTTAGTCTGATGGGCTTCCCTTTGTGGGTAACCAGACCTTTCTCTCTGGTTGCACTTCACATTTTTTCCTTCATTTCAACCTTGGTGAATCTGACAATTAGGTGTCTTGAGGCCGCTCTTCTCAAGGAGTATCTTTGTGGTGTTCTCTCTATTTCCTGAATTTGAATGTTGGCCTGCCTTGCTAGGTTGGGGAAGTTCTCCTAGATAATATCCCAAAGAGTGTTTTCCAACTTGGTTCCTTTCTCCCCATCACTTTCAGGTACACCAGTCAGATGTAGATTTGGTCTTTTCACATAGTCCCATATTTCTTGGAGGCTTTGTTCATTTCTTTTTACTCTTTTTCTCCAACCTTGTCTTCTCACTTTATTTCATTAATTTGATCTTCAATCACTGATACCCTTTCTTCCACTTGATTGAACTGGCTATTGAAGCTTGTGCATGCATCACACAGTTCTCGTGCCATGGTTTTCAGCTCCATCAGGTCATTTAAGGTCTTCTCTACACTGTTTATTCTAGTTAGCCATTCATCTAATCTTTTTTCAAGGTTTTTAGCTTCCTTGCAATGAGTTTGAACATCCTTCTTTAGCTCGGAGAAGTTTGTTATTACTGACCTTCTGAAGCCTACTCATCAGTTAGCTTTTTAAAGGGAGTCTAGGAGTCAGAGACAGAACCTGGAGTGACTCTTTCACTGGCCTTGAATAAGAAAACAGTTGTTTTGTGAACTGCCTACAGAGAGGGGCACCTTTGAGTTGTAAGGGTCTCATTCTTACAACTTTGAGGAATTGAATTCTGCCAACAACCCGAATGAGCTTGGAAAAGGACCCTGAGTTTGAGATAAGAACACATCTTAAGGTTACCTTGATTGCAGCCTCATGAGGCTCTAAACAGGAAACCCCTGCTATGTTGTGCTTGTACTGTTGGACCTGCAGAAATCATAAGATTAAAAATGTGGGTTGTTTTAAGCCACTAAGCTTATGGTAATTTGTTATGCAGCAATAGAAAGCTAATACACCTTTTATGATCTTTTATTTTGCCAATGATATATTTTATTTCCAAGAGCTCATCATTTTAAAAAATTTAACTGCCCGGGCACTGTGGCTCGTGCCTGTAATCCCAGCACTTTGGGAGGCCAAGGTGGGTGGACCACCTGAGGTCAGGAGTTCGAGACCAGCCTGGCCAACATGACAAAACTCCATCTCTACTAAAAATACAAAAATTAGCCGGGCAAGGTGGCAGGCACCTGTAATTCCAGTAACTCGGGAGGCTGAGGCAGGAGAATTGCTTGAATCCAGGAGGCGGAGGTTGCAGTGAGCCGAGATTGCCCCATTGTTCTCCAGCCTGGGTGACAAAGCGAGACTCTGTCTCAAAAAAAAAAAAAAATTAAACTAATTTATTTCAAATAAGTAGTACCTTTGCGTGGTTCAAACATCAAAGCAATGTACAAATGTTTATATTGAAAAGTTTTGCAAAGAGCTCAATTGCATTCTTTGTTCTTATTTTTTATTGCATTCTATTATTGTTTTACAGATGTAATATGGTGTCAAATTTCTCTGTGGATACTACTTGAAATTTTATTTATAGTACCTTTAGTTCCCTAAATCAATTCTGCTTGTTTCATTAAATATTGTGATTTTTCTTTAAAGTTCCAGTCTTCTCTCATATGTCTAATTGTCTAATATTCTTTTGTTTCCTGTTTATCTTTTAAAATGAGGCTATAGAGAGTCTGACTGGGAGCTGGGTATATGTGAGCAGACCTTGACAATGGGCAGATTTTGCTTAAGGACAATGGGAGGGGATCTGTATATTAATCTTTTGCAGGGGATATGGAGTGGGGTTTAAATACCAAACTACAAAAGGCCTAACTCTGAGTCACTGACATCCAACTAGCTGCCCTAATTATCTCTAGAGACTTTATTCAATTTCTGTAGTGAAGAAACTCTTTGGTTTTAGGCTGGCAAGTAAATATTTGGCTTCCAGGTCATCTCCATGTAGGGACTGGGGGTCAACTCTTCTTTTTACAGACCTTCAGTTAATCGCCCTGTTGTCAGCCCCAGTCCTCACTCTTATTTCTGTCGTACCTGTAGTCTTGCTAAGGTTTGCAATGTAGGCGAGCTGTCTCCTTAGCTGCAGCCCTTCCACACAGAGTTTCAACTGATTGTTTGCTCCACTCGACTTCATCAGTTAGCACTGCTCAGATGCTTTCTGACTTCAGAAATTTATTTAAATTTCTCAGCCACTGATGGCCTCCCTCCCGTTCTCTTTGTTGTGGTGGGTTTATGCATTTTAAAATGTCTGTGCTATTATTTTAATGAGGCCTCTGGAGGGACAAGACTTAAATATTTGTGCTCAGTCTACCATCTTGAACTGGAAAAATGTACAATGGGGATAATAGTGGTGCCTATTACATAGTTTTTTTTTTTAGATTAAATGATTTATGCATGTAAATTCTTTAGCACAGGGCCTGGCACATATTTATTTGTAAATATTAGTTATTATTATTCCCTGGACAGCGAATCTTTTCCAAATGCTGTTTAAAACCATACCAGGCAGGTGACCACTGCAGCCAACATCAATTCAGGCTTGGTCTAAGTCTGAGTTTTAGTTCCTTTAGCTCCTGAAATGATGCTTCCAAAAACAGCTTTAAATTTGAGCAAAAGCCATGGGGGAGGGTGGTGGGTGGGTAGAGCTGCATGCCCCAGGGAGGGTAAGCACTGAACGGAAGCAGTGGAAGCAGAACCTGAGCAACAAAATCTCAATTTTTCCTTGCAGCAAACTGGGGAACCAGATGTGTTAATGGATGGAGAGTGGTCCTAAGTAGCAGCAGCAGCGGCAGCAGCAGCAGCAGCAGGCTCAAGTAGAGGCCAGAACTAAGGCGAGAAGGCTGAGTATTAATACAAAGGCTCAAATCTGTCATTGACCCAAGAAAGTAAACAGGGTGGAGGCTGGAACCAGGAGACAAATGAGTAAGATTGGATTTGTTTTTCTCTCAGAAGGATTGAAAATCTTCCCAACAGCAACTCATTCCTTTCCTTTTTCAGCAAGCTCCCTCACTTCCTCCTGAGTGATTGTGGGCCCTGCGCTTGGCTGCACCCACTAACCCCATAGGCAGAGGCCAGAAGGACCTGCTTCTGTGAACTGTATCCTCAGTCTTCTCCTCCAGTGGAGCCAGCTCCCTGAGGATGGGGCTGATCATATATGCGATAGGAATAGGTAACCTGCCTAAGTTTTGTAAAATCTTTAGCAGAGCTGCCAAAAGGTGATCCTGCCCAGGGATACCTCCCTAACTAGCCTATTATGCTACCTGAAATTCCACAGTTCTTTTGGGCTTGGTGTCTTCAGAGTTCTGAGTTAAAATGCAAATGCCATGGCTATTTGCTATTCAGGCATGGGTTCATTACCAGCCAGAAGACATTAAGTCTAATTTGTTTAGTCAATCAAAGGGCCATCTAGCAGACTTCCCAAAAGGGGAAGCGAGGAAAAGAAAGGGTACCCGTACCTGGCAGAGAGAGAGAGACAGAGAGAGAGAGAGAGAGAGAGAGAGAGAGAGAGAGAGAGAGAGAGGGGTACCCTCGAGGCAATCTTCTCAACTTGCATAGAAGGCTGGAATGCTTTCCAAGGTCTCTTCCTTATGTGATTCTACAATTCTAAATCTTTGGGAAGCTAGAAAGTAAAATGATTCAGCTATTTCTCTTGCTCATTTGGGAATTCCATAGTATCCAGTCACTTGAAAAAGGAGGGAAAGATAACAGGGGCAAATGTCTGGAAAGGAATTTGGATCAAAGCCTTGGGAGGTCCTTTGCCTTCCCAACACATTCAGGGAAATACAGTAGAGTTAAGAGAGTCCTGAAATTTGACGTTAGGGTTATGATTCTATCCCAAACCCACTCTATTTTCCAGGGCAATCACTTGCTTTTTCTGCCTCAACCTCTTTCCATACAATGGACATGATGATCCCTGCCCTACCTATCCCCACAGGATTGTATGGAGGATCGAATTAATTGTAGGTCATGGAAGTGGTCCAAATCCTCCAGAGTTCATTAAATATAAGATACTTTTATGTATTAGGCTTCACAAGGTATAGTAGCTAGCCTCAATTTGAAGGAAAAAAATTTTTTTTGAGAAAGGATCTGGCTATGTTGCCCAGGCTGGTCTTGAACTCCTGGGCTCAAGTGATTCTCCTCCTCCAGACTCCTGAGTAGCTGGAATTACAGGAATGTACCACTATGCCTGGCTTGGAAAGTATTTTTTAAAATAACTTTTCCTTAATTGTATAAGTAGTATATAATCATGGAAAATATAGAGAATTATCAAGCAAAATATTAAAATCACCCTTAACCCACCCAAACATAGGTATCTTTAATGATATGGATTTTGGTTTATTTCCTTTTAGCCTTTTTTCCTTCATTAGGGCAAAGACTGTCTGGCCCACTGCAATATCCCCAAAATCTATCACTATACTCAGTAGATCTTTGATACATTTTTTTTTGAAGTAAAGAGTACATATACTTATTATATTTTAAAAACTATACGTTTTACATCCCGATTTCTTTACCTAATTAAATCCTGAACATTTTCTATGACACTAAATATTATTTTAAAACATGACTTTTAATGTCTGCATTGTATTCCATCATATCAATGTATCAGTCCTCTATTATAGGACATTTGGGTTGCTTCCAACCTTCCACTATTATAATTAAAGCTTAGATTAATATCCTCATAGCAAAATCTTTGTGCCCACATGGTTTATTTCCTCTGGATAAATTCTTAGCAGTGGGATTCCTGGGTGACATGGTAAGCACATTTGAAAGGCTTTTAATAAATATACCATATTTCCCTCCATGAAAGTTGTACCAATTTATTTACCTGCCAGCAATGTCTGTTTTTTTAATACACATAAGTTTTTTATTTCAACTTTGTCACATGTGTCTATATTTTTCCTTTGTGACTTCCTCCACTTCATTTATGCTTAGAAAGTCCTCAGGGAAGACCTTTTAATATGATAAAAGGTCAATTTGTATGCAGTTCCTGTTTTTGCAATGCAATGTATTCATGGAAGCTTTATCATACGACAGTCTACATACTGGCAAATGGACCAAGCTCATGCATACACATGGCTGTATTCCTCTATTCCAACTTGATTGGTTTCATCAGTGGAAACTAATGAATTGTGGATAAAGGCAGCAAGGGGTGAAGTGTAGGTGTTCAGAAAGCAGTGTTGCAGGGCAATCAGTGAAGAACAGCACTTACCTCAAGTGGCTCCCATGTCTTCCTTGGGTATTAGAGAGTCTTCAAGCAAACTGTTCTGGAAACCACTTTCCAAAGGTGGAAGTGTCCTACAACACAGGGCTTTATCTGACCAGCTGGTGGAGGGAGGCTTAAGAAAGGCCTAGGATCATTCCAAGATTTAGGAGATGCTGGAGAGTGATAAGCACTTCAGAGAGGTTTGCCCTTGATTTTTATCCCTTTTGACCGACTGTCTTCAGTGATTTGAGGGTCTGGCTGAATGGTTGGATTTTGGAATGAATAAAGTTCAAGCTGGCCCTCAGCAGGGAGGTGGAATAATGTCTCTGGCCAGTGTTGCCCAAGAAAGCTGTTTTTGGTTCACTCTGGAGCAGAGAAAATAAAAGAGATTCCAAAAGGAGAAGTTCAGTCATTGATTACCTTTATTCCCCCAACATCTAGCAGAGTGCCAAGCGCATAGTTGACACTCAGTAAGTATGTGTAGAATGGATGAATGGATAAATAAATAGCTGCTTTGTTAGCCTGTGCACCTGGAGAGGTTCTTGTTCACTCTCTGGTATTTTCTATGCCTTGGCTTTCTCCTTTACTGCCCAAACTTCCTTATACTTTTTCCCATTTCCTCAGGTAGGCTTTCTCAAGGCCATGAAATTAGATGTTCTAATTGTAACATTGGGTAGTGATTAAGAGCATGAGTTCGAGGGCCATGTAAATTTGGGGTAGCTCTCTCAGTGTAACCATTGAGTTATATGCGACATTGGACAAGTTATTTATCATCAGTAAATCTCAGTTTCTCTATCTGCAAAATGAAGTTAACAATAGTATCTACCTCTTCGGACTGTTGTGAGGATTAAATGAGATAATGCATGTAAAGGACTTAGCATAGTATCTGGCACATGGTAAACGCTCAGTGGTTGGTAGCTGAATTAGTTTCCTATGGCCTCTGTAATAAATTCCCACCAACTTGGCTGAAAACAACAGAAATGTATTCTCTCACAGTTATCAAGGCTGGAATCAGTTTCACTGGACTGAAATCAAGGTGTCAGCAGGGCCTCCATCCCTCTAGGGGCTCTAGGGGAAAATCTATTTCCTGCCTCCTCCAGCTTCTGGTGGGTGCTAGAATTTTGTGGTTTGTGGCTGCAGCACTCCAATCTCTGCCTCTTTGATTACATTACCCTCTCATCTTCTGTGTGTCTAGTTTCCCTCTGCATCCCTCTTATAAGGATAGAGGGACTTGCATTTAGGGTTTACTGAGATAATTCAGGATAATCTCTTATAGTGTAAAAAAAAACTTTCACGTGCTGCCTTGACATCTTTGAGCCTCCCAGGGCCTCAAAGTCCAACCATGATTTCCTCCAATCTTGCCTGGTATGTCCCCCATCCAGCAGGAATAGTTTCCTACCCAGCTAGTCTCTCTATCAGCTGTACCAGCTACACACCACCTAGTCCTCAACCTAATGGGTTTCTCCTCTTTGGGAGCCTATGCAATTATTCAGACAAGGCAATCACATCCTCCCAGAGGAACCAGGGGATATCCCACCCTTCTGTTACTACAAAGCCTACCTCCCTGTCTCTTCTGGTTTACTCTGTTCCCAAATGCAACCCCTGTGTGGCCCTGCATGTCAAGTAGTGTCCCTCTCCTTTGGGCTGTGACTGTATGTAACTAATAAGCTGCTGTCAATCTCATTCATTCAGTGTCAAGTGTCGTGTATTTGGCCATTACCAGAAACCTAGGGCAGTACTCCCTCTCTCAATAATGAGATGAAGTGGAGGCAGACAAAACACCTCCTCATCTCAAGATCCTTAATTTAATCACAGGTGCAAAGACCCTCATCCCCCTCTTTTGCCATATAAGTTTACATTCACATGTTCTAGGGATTAGGATGTGAATATTTTTGGGAGGTGGTGGCGGTGTTTTTTTGCCACAGTAGCCCTTATTATTTTTTAAGAAAGTGAAAGTTCACACGCCTCTTGGTAACTTTAAAGGGCTGATTATTTAATGTGGCCTATCTGAATTCCTGTTGGCTTCTCTGTTAAGGGATACCAAAGACTTATTCAGTTATTACTATTACTATTTTGTAGAGACAGCATTTTGCTCTGTCGCTGAGGCTGAATTCAAACTCCTGGACTCAAGTGATCCTCCTGCCTCAGCCTCCCAAGTAGCTGAAACTATAGGCATGTGCCACTCTGCTTGGCATATTCAGTTATTTTTTTTTTTTTTTATTTTTTTTTTTTTTTTTGAGACGGAGTCTCGCTCTGTCGCCCAGGCTGGAGTGCAGTGGCGCGATCTCGGCTCACTGCAAGCTCCGCCTCCCGGGTTCACGCCATTCTCCTGCCTCAGCCTCCCGAGTAGCTGGGACTACAGGCGCCCGCAACCGCGCCCGGCTAATTTTTTTTTTTTTTTTTTAGTAGAGACGGGGTTTCACCGTGGTCTCGATCTCCTGACCTTGTGATCCGCCCGCCTCGGCCTCCCAAAGTGCTGGGATTACAGGCGTGAGCCACCGCGCCCGGCCCATATTCAGTTATTTTTTAAAGAAGTGAGGCAACATTGAAGCATAGATAATTTAAGATTACTTTTGAACATCATTTAAATGGTGAGATTCTTTCTCTTTGGCCAATAAATCTTTTACCAATTCTCCCTTCTTACCTGATTTCCAGGGCTGTGACAGAGCCTGCTGTTTGCCCCCTCCCCAATATCTATTCTCTTATTCTTCCATTGTAATATAAACTTTAGCTAGGTGCATGGCTTTGGCTTCCCAGAGAAAAAACTTTCTACTTCCTAGTTTCCTTTCTAGATAAAAGTGGCCATGGGTGTATAAGCCATTGGTATGTAAAGTTCAGACCAGTGGGATGTAAGCTTAAGTGATACGTGTCAGCTTCTAGGAATATTTTTTGAGAAAGTTGGCTGAGCACGGTGGCTCACACCTGTAATCCCAGCACTTTGGAAGGCCAGGATCATTTGAGGCCGGGAATTGACCAGCCTGGCCAACATAGCAAAACCCTGTCTCTACTAAAGATACAAAGATTAGCTGCGTGTGGTGGCACATGCCTGTAATCCTAGCTTCTTGGGAGGCAGAGACACAACAATTGCTTGAACCTGAGAGGCAGAGGTTGCAGTGAGCCAAGATCGTGCCACTGCACTCCAGCCTGGACGACAGAGCAAGACTCTGAAAAAAAAAAAAAAAAGCGCCCATGTCCTTTGCCTCTTTGAAACTTCTTTTGTCCTACTGTCTAGAATGGAAATGTGATGAATTGTGCTCTAGACTTCTCCTTCTCCTTCCCCTCCTCATCCTCCACCTCCTTTTCCTCCTTCTTCAGCTTCTTCTGGTTGTTATTGTTGTTCTTTGAAAGGACTACTGCCTTCAAGTAGGATTAACTTTGCTTATTTCCCTGTATGACTTCAACATCCATGTGGACAACTCATTCATCTGGCTTCTCAGTTCTTTGGTACCTCATTCTAATGACTTTGTTCTCTATGCCACCTCAGCCACCCATGACTGCTCAATCTCCACAATCGATAACTCAAATATCCCACTGTCTGAGTTCCTCTCATTCTTGATTATTTGACTATTCCCACTATGACCTTTTTAAAACCTAATTAGAAACTCCAATATACTAACCCCTTAATTTTCTCTCAGTCCATCGACTCTCTTCTTTTTTTCTTCCATTCTTATTCAATTTATATTACATGATTCATCATTTTATCATCTCGCCACTGTCTCAAACCCTCTTGTCCCTCTGAATTTTTGCTGCATCTGTCTGGTAAAACCCTAATTCTGGATGAACTCTATTGTCTACTTCTTTGATGCCTTTACCCAATTACCTAAGCACTGACAAAGAAATTACACAATGGGACAGATGGAATCACTATACATTTTTGATAATAGAGCATAGAATTTTAACATAGCACATTGAACACCTAATCTTTCATTAAACTCCACTAAAATGGGGATAAAGACATTTTTTAAAAAGTGTAAACACATGAGAATAAAGAGAGCATAAAAGGAGACCACAGAGGAAAAGAGATAAGAAAAACTTTGGAAAATGGAAAGCAGATAGAGGAGTTAGCGCAGCTGAAAAGGCAGAACACCATGCAAGAAATATTCCATGCAAGGAATAATGCCAATGAGAAGCAAACCAATTTACCTACAGAATCCCAGAAAGACAGGAATTGGAGTAAAGTTGGGTTGGGAAAAGAGTGGAGTTGAAAAGAGTCTGGCTAAAGGCATGTATAAGAAAGAGTTGGCTGGGCGCGGTGGCTCATGCCTGTAATCCCAGTACTTTCGGAGGCTGAGGCTGGCAGATCATGAGGTCAAGAGATCGAGACCATCCTGGCCAACATGATGAAACCCTGTCTCTACTAAAAAATACCAAAATTAGCAAGGCATGGTGGCATGCACCTGTAGTCCCAGCTACTTGGGAGGCTGAGGCAGGAGAATCACTTGAACCCGGGAGGCGGAGGTTGCAGTGAACAGAAATCGTGCCACTGCACTCCAGCTTGGCAACAGAGCAAGACTCTGTCAAAAAAAAAAAAAAAAAAAAAAACAAAAAAAACAAAAAAGTTACACCCCTGAGTCTCTTCCTCCATCCTAGTACGAGACAGGAGATTTATTCCATGGAGAAACTGAATCAGAGAGGCGCTGGTTTTGGAGATATTAGGCACACAGCAAGGTACCATTAGAAAACAGTGGGATTAAGTAAAAGTCTACATATTCAATGGTGAGATCCCCTGTAACTCATGTGCTGCTCAAATCCAAATGTTAGCACCTAGATATATAGTCACCAGGCAAGGGATTGAAGGATTGCTCCCCAGAGAAACTGAACAGCCCAGACAGAAGATCTGTAGATGCTGGTAGTCCTTGCTTTCACAGTAGTGCAAGACCATAAAAATGACCATTGCAAGCTGGAACCTTAATAATCAATGAGGAAAATTACAATTGTTCCATAACCTTTAAAATTGTTTGTCAAAGCATGAACAACTCTTACTGTCAGGTATAAATGTATAGGGAATAGATGGAATAGTAAAACTGGTATTAGTGCACTGTAATTTAAAACAACATTGAGAATTAGACTTATTTTTTAACTTAAGAATTAATTTGCCCTCTCTGGCAGCAAGCCCTAGGTGCCATTTTGAGAGTTTAACACTTGGGCTACTTCCCACCCTCGGGCTGAGTTCAAGTTGATGTGGATTGCAGCCTGGCTGAGGAGGACAAGGACACCAGGCTCTCCTACGCATACCTAGGACAATATCCACTGCCTTGCAATGGGCTGCTGTGAGACTGAGATTCAAGCAGACCACACTTCCCATGGCTTCTTGCAATGCTGCTTGCCTAAAAGGCCTCCCACTCTCTTTCTAGTCACAACCCCACAGGTGGCACCATTTTGAGAGTTTAAAGTTGAGCTGTGGCCTACTCTCAGGCTGAGTTCAAGGTTATTTGGCTGCAGCTGCCACATAGCTAGGGTAGGGACACAGAAGACCAAGCTCTCCTAAGCACACATAGCACAATACCCACCACCCTTCTATGGATGGCTGTGGGACTGGGGACTAGCTTGCCCAACTTATCACAGCAATCAGGAACACCAATTGGGTTCCAATGGGTTGCTCCATCACTGCTACTGCCATCACCCACATGACACTAGCTTCCCAGGGGCCTGAGAACCTGAGAACGTGCCAGGCCCACCACTTTCCCAACTACTAGCTTTTAAGGAAGCCACCTGGAGGTCCAGGAAGTAGCTCTCCAGGACCCACTAACACTGGATCCAGTGTAAGCTGCTCTGGGGCCTAAAACCAGGTTCATCAGCCACACTGCTGCCACCACAGGGGCCTGAAGACTGGTGCAGTTGACATCCAAGTCCTCAGAAAAACTTCACCATCACTTCAACTAATAATTGTACTCTAGCCACCATGGAAATCACAGATACGACTGCCTGTGTACTGCCTGTGTACTACCAAAAGAGCCATACAAAGGTCACGCTATTGCAGACGCCTAAAATAAAAGCCAAAGTGTCCTATTTAACCAAAAATATTTATCATTTTCAGGAAAAAATTCTCCCTCATAAAAGCAATTTTAAAAAGTTGGAACAAATGACTGCTACACCAGCTGTACAGATATCAATGGAAAGGACACAAGAAATGTGAAAACGCAGGGAAATATGAGAGCACCAAAAAACCACGATTGTTCAGCAACAGATACCAATCAAAGAATTCCTCAAAATGTCAGATAAAGAAAAATTCAAAATATTGGTTTTAAAGAAGCTCAATGAGATGCAAGAGAAATCTGAAAACCAGTACCAAGAAGTCAGAAAATTAATTCAAGATATGAATGAAATATTAAACAAGGAGATAGATATTATTTAAAAATGCAGAAATTCTGGAACTGAAAAACTCTGAAGGAAATACAAAATACATTGCTTACATCAAAAGCAGAAAGATCACAAATTAACAACCTAATGTCATACCTCAAGGAACTAGAAAACAAGAACAAACCAAATCCCAAGTTAGCAGAAAAAAAGTAACAAAAATCAGCACAACTAAATGAAAATAAAAACAAACAAACAAAAAACACAAAGGATCAATGAAACAAAAAGTTGGTTCTTTGAAAAAAATAAATAAAATCGATAAACCAGTAACTAGACTAACCAAGAAGAGATCCAAATGAACACAATCTGAAATGAAAAAAGAGACATTACAACTGATACCACAGAAATAAAAAAGATAATCAGAGATGATTATGAACAATTATATACTCACAAACTAGAAAACCTAGAGGAAATGAATAAATTCCTAGAAACATACAACCTCCCAAGATTGAAACAAGAGGACCTAGAACTTCTGAACAAACCAATAATGAGCAGTGAGACTGAATCAGTAATAAAAAATCTCCCAAGAAAAGACACCCAGGACCAGATGGATTCACAGCCAAATTCTACCAAATATACCAAGAAGAACTAATACTAATCCTCTTGAAACTATTCCAAAATATCAAGGAGGAAGGAATTCTCCCTAACTAATTCTGTAAGGTCAATATCACCCTGATACCAAAACCAGACAAGGACACAACAAAAAAAGAAAGCTAGAGAACAATATCTCTGATGAATATAGATACAAAAAATCTCAACAAAATAGTAGCAAATCAAATCCAACAGCACATCAAAAAGAAAATACAACATGATTAAGCTGGATTTATCCCAAGAATGCAAGGACAGTTCAACATATGCAAATCAATAAATGTGACCCATTGCATGAACAGAATTAAGGACAAAAACCATAGGATCATCTCAACAAATGCAGCAAAGGCATTCGATAAAATTCAGCAATGCTCCATGATAAAAATCCTCAACAAACTAGGCATAGAAGGAACATACCTCAACATAGTAAAGGCAGTATATGTCAAACCCACAGCTGACATCATACTTAAGGGGAAAAATTGAAGCATTCCCTCTAAAAATTGGGACAAGACAAGGATGCCCACTTTCACCACTCTTATTCAACGTGCTACAGGAAGTCCTCATCAGAGCAATCAGGCAAGAAAAAAAAATAAAAAGACATCCAAGTTGGAAAAGATAGAGTCAAATTATTCCTGTTTACTGATGATAAGTTCTTATATTAACATCTAGAAAACCCTAAAGATTCCACCAAAAAACTCTTAGATTTGATAAATAAATTCAGTAAAGTTTTAGGATACAAAATTGATGTACAGAAATCAGTAGTATTTCTATGCACCAATAATGATCTACTGGAGGGCCAAATCAAGAAGGCAATCTCACTCACAATAGCTACAAAAAAATAAAATACCTAGGAATATATTTAACCAAGGAAGTTGTGATGGTTAATATTAGGTGTCAGTTTGACTGGATTGAGGAATGCCTAAATGGCTGGTAAAATATTCTTTCTGCGTGTGTTTGTGAGGTGTTGCCAGAGGAGACTGACATTTAAATTGGTGGACTGGGAGAGGAAAATCCACCCACATTGTGGGTGGGCACCATCCAATTGGCTACCAGCCAGCTAGAACAAGGCAGGTGGAAGAAGAGGGGATAAGCTTGCTTGCTGCATCTTCTGGCTCTCTCTCTCTTCCCATGCCAGACACTTGCTTACTCTCCTCATGCTCTTGGATCGGACTCCTGGCTCTTTGGCCTCTGGACTCTGAGACTTGAACCAGCTTCTCGGGGGCTCTTGGGCCTTCAGCCACAGACTGAATGCTGCACTGTCAGCTTCCCTGGTTTTGAAGCTTTTACACATGTACTGAGCCACTACCGGCTTCTCTCTTTCCCCAGCTTGCAGAAGACCTACTGTAGGACTTTGCCATATAATTGTGAGAGCCAATTCTTCCTAATAATCTCTCTCTCTCTCTTTCTTTTTCTCAATCTCTCTCTCTCTATCTTTCTCTCTCTCTCTCTGTTTCTTTCTCTCTCTCTCTCTCTCTCACACACACACACACACACACACACACACACACACACACACACAATTGGTTCTTTCCCTCTGGAAAATGCTGACTAATACCGAAATGAAAAATTTCTATTAGAACTACAAAACATTGATGAAAGAAATGGAAGAAAATGCAAATAAATAGAGAAATAGCCTGTGTTCATAGATTGGAAGAATTAATATTGTTAAAATAACCATACTGCCCAAAGCGATCTACATATTTAATGCAATCTCTATCAAATTACCAAGGTTATTTTTCACAGAATTAGACAAAACAATCCTAAAATGTATATGGAAGCAAAAAAGAGCCCAAATGGCCAAAGCCATCCTAAGCAAAAAGAACAAAGTTGGAGGCATCACATTACCTAACTTCAATATATACTATAAGGCTATAATAACTAAAACAACATGGTACTGGTATAAAAATAGACATATAGATCAATGGAACAGGAATAGAGAAACAAAGCCATATAGCTACAATCAACTGATCTTTGACAAAGTCAACAAAAATATACACTGGGGAAAGGACAGCCTATTCAATAAATGTTGCTGGGAAAATTGGATAGACATAGGCAGAAGAATGAAATTGGATCTATACATCTCACCATATACAAAATTAACTCAAGATGGATTAAAGAGCTAAACATAAGACCTGAAACTATAAAAATCCTAGAAGAAAACGTAGAAAAAAGTCTTTTGGACATTAACCTAGGCAAGGAATTCATGACCAAGTCAAGTTCTCAAAAGCGAACCCAACAAAACAAAAATAGACAAATAGGATTTAATTAAACTAAAAAGTTTCTGAACAGAAAAAAAAAAAAACATAGTAGACAGACAAGCTACAGAATGAGAAAAAATATTTCCAAACTATGTATCTGACAAGGTCTAATACCCAAAATCTGCAAAGAACTCAAGTAGCTCAATAAGACAAAAAAAAAAAAAAAAAAAAAAAAAGCCCATTATAAAGTGGGCAGAGGACATGAACAGACATTTTTCAAAAGAAGACATACAAGCAAACAACAAACACATGAAAAATGTTCAACATCATTAATCATCAGAGAAATGCAAATTAAAACCACGAGATACCATCTTAAACCAGTCAGAATAGCTATTATTAAAAAGTCTAAAAACAACCTATATTGGTGAGGCTGTGGAGAAAAGAGAAAACTTATACATTGTTGGTGAGAATGTAAATTAGTTCAGCCACTGTGGAAAGCAGTTTGGAGATTTCCTAAAGAACTGAAAATAGGCCAGGCATGATGGCTCACGCCTGTAATCCCGGCACTTTGGGAGGCTGAGGTGGACGGATCATGAGGTCACGAGATCGAGACCATCCTGGCCAACATGGTGAAACACCGTCTCTACTAAAAATACAAACAAATTAGCCAGGTGTGGTGGCGGGCACCTGTAATCCTAGTTACTCGGGAGGCTGAGGCAGGAGAATCGCTTGAACCCGGAAGGCAGAGGTTGCAGTAAGCAGAGATCGCGCCACTGCACTCCAGCCTGGCAACAGAGCGAGACTCCGTCTCAAAAAAAGAAAAAAAAAAAAAGAAGGAAAGAAAAGAAAAGAAAAAAAAAAAGAACTAAAAATAGAACCATCATTTGATGCAGCAACCCTACTACCTACTGTATACCCAGAGGGAAAGCAATCATTATACCTGCACTCACATGTTTATCACAGGACTGTTCACAATAGCAAAGATATGGAATCAAGTGCCCATCAAGGAAGGATGGATAAAGAAAATGTAGTACAAATACACCATGGGATACTACTCAGCGATAAAAAAAGAATGAAATCATGTCTTTTGCAGCAACATAAATGGAACTGGAGGCCATTATCCAGGCTGAAATAACTCAGAAACAGAAAGTCAAATACTGCATGTAGTCACTTATAAGTGGGTGTTAAACAATGGGTACATGTGAACATACAGGGGAGAATAATAGGCATTAGAGACTACAAAAGGTGGGAGGGTGGAGAGGATGAGAGCTGAAAAGTTACCTGTTGGGTACAATGTTCACTATTTGGGTAATGGACACATTAAAAGCTCAGACTTCACCACTATGCAATATATGCATGTAAGAAATCTGCATTTGTACCCTCTAAATATATAGAAATGAGAACATTTAAGACTGGGCATGGTGGCTCATACGTGTAATCTCAGCACTTTGGGAGGCTGAGGCAGGAGGATCACTTGAGGAATTCAAGACCAGTCTGGGCAACATAGTACAACCTCGTCTCTACTATTTTTTTTTTTTTTAATTAGCCAGGTGTGGTGTCATACACCTGTAGTCCCAGCTAATGGGAAGGCTGAGGTGGGAGAATCCTATGAGACCGGGAGGTGAAGGCTGCGGTGAGCCGTGATCATGCCACTGCACTCCAGCCTGGGTAACAGAGTGAGACTCTGTCTCAAAAAACAAAACAAAGCAAAAAATTGAAAAGAAGCAGTTTGAACAGTGCGTCTCTTCTTGTTGTAGTATGATGTACAATATGAATCAAGCATCTTTTCCATGCCTTGGAAGTTTGGATCAGCTTCCAACATTTTATCCTTTGTACTTTCAATCTTGCAAAATATCTCTGAAAGTTCATTTAATGTGAAGGTCTTTTCCCCAGTATCTCTTCCTCTGGAACATCTATATCCTTTCTGTCACAACCACTTTCCTCCTTTATGTCAATAAGTTCATCTTCACTAAGTTTCTCTGGCTGCGTATCTAGAATCTTTCCTTTATGGTCGCTTGGTGCCCCTTCATCTTTTGTCGTATAAGTTATTGATGGGGTTGCCTTTCAAAAAGACCTGTCTCTTCAACATCAAATGGTCGATGATTACCATAACCACCAGCCTTAATTAATCTTTGGAATCTGGGTGCAACTTTTACAGTAGTACACGTGCTAGTAACTTCTCTAGATAGGTTAGCACTAATCAATTCATGCAGACTTTTTAAATGATTAAAGCAGCCTTTACTGGAAATAACTTCAATGCTTTGGCCTGAACACTAGCCAAACTGATTGTGATTTTTAAATTACAGTCTTCAATCCAAAGTATCGTTTTAACCATAAGCAGCTTTCTGTTCCTAGTGCAATTTAGATTAAAAGATGTTGATGTGATTTTACCTTTTAAAATATTCACTGAAGTTTTCAATATTGTTTGCATCATAGGTTTATGTAGACTCTGTCCTATCTTTGCTTTGCTATCACATTTTCAAATCAAATTCAATTTCACTTCCAGTACTTTCACTTTTCGTTTCTTTGCTGTACTTTCATCTTTGTTAGCCAATTCCCTCTTTGATTATTCATTTCTGTAAAATATCATGTGGGTTTATCACTGGGGGACAAGGAGACAGCACAAGAACAGTCCATGCTTTGTGGTGTGTGCATGAACTGGATAACAGATGCACAGTGACCAATCACCGATAGACTTTGGTATTGATGCACATATTTATTTATTTACATAGTTATTACATAGTTATATACAGTTATTTACATAATTATTCATGGGCTGAAGATCTAGCAACAAAGTTTGTACTTTATGGTATTCCTCACAGTTAATATTCTGTGATAACTGAAATTTGAACTGTGCTGTTGGGGGACTGGTGGTAACTAAAATTTGTGCAAATTGGGATCATGCAACACAAGGATCTCTTGCGTTGATAATTGTCCTTCCAGTGGAATTTCTGGGTTCCTGCCCAATCATCTAGAGTGAAGCCTACCAGTTAGTAAGACTTAAAAATACTTCCATTTAAAAATACAAATAGGTAGTAGAGGATCTTCAGGCAATTGGGAAAAGCATCTAATGTGAAAGAGAGAAACAACACAAATACATACACAAGCGCACACACACACACATACACAAAGAGAACAAAAAACTCTAAGAAAACAGAGACAATGCATAGAACAGAAAACTTTAAAAACTCAATAATTAATTTCCTTAGAGAGATAAGACATTTTTTCCTTTTGTTTGGTGCCTTAAAACAACAACCACTCTTATTTGCTCATGATTCTGTGGGTGAGGAATTTGGTCTAGGTTCAGCTGGGAAGTTCTGCTGATCTTGCTGAGGGTCGCTCATTGTGACTGCAGTAATCTAGTGATGTTCTTGGGGCTGGATGGTCCTAGATGGTCCCATTCACATTCTGTCAGTTGGTGGTACCTGTCAGCTGGGCCTTTTTAAAATCCATTTAGTCTCCTGTCCTCCAGGGGGCTAGCTTGGGCTTCTATTCATGGAAGTCCCAAGGTTCCTAGATGGCAAGAGTGAAAACTGAAAGGCTTCTTGAAGTCACATCGCTTCTGCTGCAATCCACTGTTTGCAAACAATCTACATTTTTGCAAGCAGAACAGTCTTCTTTATTGCTACAATCATTTACATTCATTCCAGATGCAAAATGTAGTCACCTTCTCCCCAGCAAAATTCTCATTTCATTATGGTTTCAGATGTGGAGTCCAGGTTCTTACCTAATTGAGTCCAGATGTGAATGAGTCACCTCAGGTACCGAACCTCCTATGTGACTCCTCTTAATCTAAAGACCTGTGAACTGAAATGAAAATTTACATGTCCTCATCACACCTCAATATGCAGTGGTGAGAGGAACAGGGTAGCTTCAGTAGACATTTCCTTTCAAAAATTAGAGGAACAGGAAGCAAGTAGAAGGCATTCTGAAATCTAGACTGGGGCATGTTGTCAGGACTTCCACTCCTTGGGACAAGGAGTGTAATTAGGACCTACTTCTGTTCTCTGGGAGTGGTTCCCGTTCCCCAGTTCAATGTTCGCCGTAATTCTTGGCTCTGGACTCTGAGATATCTTTTGTTTTCCAGAAGAAATGATCCATATTTGTACCTTAGTAGCTTTCTTAGTCTGCTTCTTGTCCATAGAAACTTGATGGTCCAGAAGCCTCTTTCCATTTTGGAAAGTCCCAGCCTCTTTTAGTTCAAGGAAGTGGCGCTTTTGTCAATACATCTCTCTCACAACTTTGTAGAGTTTCTTTGGATCTTGTGTTCATTTATAACTCCAAGGGCACATTTTTAATTATATATAATAATTAAATTTTAATTCTATATTTAAAATTTTTTTGTAGAGAGGGAGTCTCACTATTTTGCCCAGGCTGATCTTAAGCTCCTGGCCTCAAGCAATCCTCTTGCCTCAGCCTCCTAAAGCACTAGGATTGCAGACATGAGTCATTGCACACTGCCTATAATTATTTTTAATAAAATCTCTCTTGATCCTGTATATGTTAGGCAGCTGTGAGATAATGCCCCTCTTATGGGCTGAACTGAGTATCCCCTAAATGCATATATTGAAGCCCTAACCCACAATGTGATTGTATTTTGACATAGGGCCTGTGAGGAAGTAACTAAAGTTAAATGGGGTCATAAGAGTGGAACCTTGATCCAATAGGATAAGCGCCCTTATAAGAAGAGACACCAGAGAGCTCAGACACACACACACACACACACACACACACACACACACACACATTCTCTCTCTCTCTCTCTCTCTCTTCTCCTACTCTGTGAGCACACGGCAATAAGGTGGCCATCTGCAAGCCAGGAAAAGAGCCCTTAGCAGAAACTGAATTGGACAGAGCCTTGGTCTTAGACTTTTCAGCCTCTAGAACTGTGAAAAATAAAATTCTGTTGTTTAAGCCATCTAGCCTGTGGTATTTTTTTGGCGGGGGGAGACATGCGATAATTTAATACATTCATATAATTTATAAAGGTCAAATCAATATACTTGGGATATTCATCACCTTAAATATCTTTTTTAAAGCTACAGCCATGCAAATTCTTGTCTTCTAGCTATTTTGAAATGTACAATCGATTATAAAATATAGTCATCCTACTGATCTATTTAACACTAGGTCTTATTTCTTCTACCAAATTGTATATTTGAACCCGTTAAAATTCACTTCTCTTCATTCCCCCTCCCCCAAAAAGAGATGTTATTTTATTAAAGAAACTGAAATAAGATCCTTTTTAAAAAAGGAATATAGGACAAGAAACAGCCATTAGAAATTTAAAACAGTATTACTGGATTTTAAATAATCATTGGAAAAGATATAAGATAAGACTCTTACCCAAAAAGGAAAGCAAAAAGATAGTCATGGAAAATTGGAGAGAAAAGATAAGAAAAAATAGAGAGTCAATCGAGAAGGCCAAAATTCAATCAATAGGAGTTCTAGGAAGAAAGAAGAGAGAAAATGGGTAGTAGGAAGTTATAAAAGAAATGGTATACATTTCCCATTAATTAAGGACATAAGTATCCAGATTGTAAAGGTCCAACAAGTAAATGCCCAGTTCAATTAACGAAAATGAAGTTGCATTATGGCAAATCATCACAAACATTGAGAACATAGGGGATAAATAAAATATATTAAAAGCTTCCAGAAAAAAAAAAAAAAAAAAAACAAAAAACAGGTTATACATAAAGGACTGGGGAGCCAGAATGGCATCAGAATTTTTAGTAGGCACACTGGAAGTTAGAAAACAATGAAAAAATGTTATCAAAATTCTAAAATTATTTTTAAATAAGAATTTTATACCTAGCAAAGCTATTAACCAAGATTTAGCTTAGAATAAATAAATTTCCAAACATGTAAGATCTAAGATAACTTACCTCCCATATATCCTTTCTTAGGAAGTAACTAGAGGAAAGGCTCCAAGAGGCAGGACTGTTTGGGACTCAGGAAATAGGAAATCCATCATAGAGCAGGGGAATGAAAGGAAGCAGTAAGACAGTAGCCGTGCAGCAAGCCTAGAGGGCAATCAGTCCAGAGTGGATCAAAGGAATGGAGGCCTGTAGGACAGATTCCCCATTAAAAATATGAAACTGACAGAGTTCCAGATTCCTTTGATCATGTGAAAAACAGTATTTGGGGAAGAAGAGAATTTAAGGAACATTGGTGATAAATAAAAAATCAACACTTTTTTAAAAAGGACACACTAACTCTAGGGAGAAAAGAGATGTAGAAGAGAAGAAATATAATCATAGTGTAACTTGACTCAACAGTGATAGATATTGACATAGTCATAATAATGTAAACAACGAACATCAGTTTAAATAATAATTGCAACATGACTCGATTGGAAGGATGAAGGGTAGGGAAGTCCATGTTTATGTGTGTTGGTAAGGAAGGGTGTGTTTTATAGAGCAAAAATTCTATACCCTCCTTAAATTATTGATGATTTGATAATATTGTCTCTGTTCTACATTAAAGTATTTCTTCTCTCTTGGGTCTTTCAGCTTTTAAACCTATTTAAAATTCTCTCATTAATACAATAGAGCAAAAATAAAAAGAAAAGAAAACCATCCAGCCAAATAATAAAAACATCTTTCAAATTGACATTACCCTTCAGCTAACTACTCTCTCTCCTACTCCTTACCACTGCCAAATGTCTTGACAGAACAGTTTATAGTCTCTCCCTTCATTTCCTCCTCAAAAAAAGCTACTTCCTCTGCAAAATAAGTTAGTTTGTCAAGATTTCAAGCCACAAGATCAATATATAAAAATTAATTGTACTCCTATCAATGTCTACCCTCTGAAAATTGACCTCTGAATTCGAGGCAATCTCCATCAAAATCCTAGCTTATTTTTGTAGAAATTGACAAGATTCTAAAATTTGTATGAAAATTCAAAGAACCTAAAATATCAAAAACGATTTTGAAAAAGAGTGAAATCATGGTATTTATACTACCTGATTTCAAATGTTTTTATTTTAATATTTTTAATTTTTATGGGTATATAGTAGGTGTATATATTTATGAGGTACATGAGATGTTTTGATGCAGGCATGCAATGTGAAATAAGCACATTTTGGAGAATTGGGTATCCATGCCATCAAGCATTTATCCTTTGAGTCACAAACTATTCAATTACATGTTTTCAGTTATTTTTAAATGTACAATTAAGTTATTATTGACTATAGTCACTCTGTTGTGCTATCAAATAGTAGGTCTTATTCAGTCTTTCTAATTTATTTTTGTACTCATTAACCATCCCCACTTCCTCCCCAGCTTCCCACTACCTTAAGCCTTACTATTAGACTCTACTAATCTAGACAATGTGATATTGATGTAAGAATACACATGCAGATCTGTGGAACAAAATAGCATATGTACAAATAAATATATATAACATATAATTTCAACATATCTAAATGATAGGTGTATATATGTATTCAACTTACTTTTGACAAAGATACTACAAAAATTCAATGGAGAAAGTATACTCTTTCTCTAAAAATTAAAAAAAAATTTTTTTGTTGATGGGGTCTCTGTTGCCCAGGCTGGAGTCCAGTAGTGAGATCATAGCTCATTGCAGCCTCAAACTCTTGGGTTCAAGTGATCCTCTTGCCTCAGCCTCACAAGTAGCTAAGCTGACAGGTGCATGCCCTTATACCCAGGTAATTAAAAAAATTATTTTTTGTAATGACAGGGTCTTGCTTTATTGCCCAGTCTGGTCTTTAACTCCTGGGCTCAAGTGATCCTCTTGCTTTTGTATCAAGTAAATTTTGTCACAAAAACATCTTAAAAATATAGAATGTGGTCACATGGCCTCTTAGCAAAAAGTGATGGTTCAGTTCCATGTCCAAAATACTGCATAAAAAGTACTTCTGGCCAGGCGCGGGGGCTCACACCTGTAATCCCAGCACTTTGGGAGGCCGAGATGGGTGGATCACCTGAGGGCAAGTGTTCGAGACCAGCCTCGCTAACATGGTGAAACCCCGTCTCTACCAAAAATACAAAAAATTAGCTGGGCGTGGTGGTGGGCAACTGTAATCCCACCTACTCTGGAGGCTGAGGCAGGAGAATCTCTTGAACCCAGGAGGTGGAGGTTGCAGTAAGCCGAGATCACGCCTTTGCACTCCAGCCTGGGCGACAAGAGCGAGACTCTATCTCAAACAAAAAAAACAAAACAAAACAAAAATCCTATTAAATAACTGTCATTATTTTTTGTGTCTTTTTTCTTTTGTTTTGTCATTCTTTTTTGTCTTTATAAACATATTCTTCACTCGTCAATTCTTGAGTTTGAAAAAATTCATCTAAGATATCTTCGTCTGAAGAAGACTCATAATCTGAGATTTCACTTACATAATCAGTTTTACTATCATCAGTCTGGAGTGCTTTTATCTTTCTCTTTGTATTCACATCCTGCTTCATCTAAAAATTATAAAACTCCCCTTTGTCAATTTTTCTTCTATTTGTCACTATGGGAAGAAGATATGAAAAATATCTGTATTCTCAAATGGGTTTATTCCTAAAAGCAAGCTATAAAACAAAAACAAAATAGCATTGAAAAACATCCAATATCTAAGAGCAAAACCAGAAAAAGTGTGCAAGGCTTCTAAACAGAAAGTTCCAGAACATTTTTTGAGAGGAAGTAAATGAGACCTAAATAAATGGGTAAATCGTAAATCTCAATATTGTAAAGACATCCATTCTTACCGATTTGATCTATAGATTCAAGACAATCCCAAATTCCAACAGGATTTTTTTTATTTGTGGAAATTGACAAGTCAACTCAAAAACTTATACGGAAATGTAAAAGGCCAAGAATAACTGAGGCAAATTTGAAGGACAAAACAAGACATAATGACAGAAACCAAGCCTTATCTAGCTATACGTATGAAGTTCATATGGCATTGACACAAGGATAGACAAGTAGACCAGTGGAACAGAGGATCTAGAAACAAATCCACACATACATTATGTCAAAGACAACATCGCAATTCAATGGGGGAAATGACAGTCTTTTCAATGATTGGTGCTTTCGGTAAGTAATTACTTAAGTATCCATACAAAGGAAAATGTATGTTGACCTTTTCTTCATACCATATACAGAAATGAATTCCAGATGGTTTGCAGATACAAATGTGAAAGGTAAAACAATATAGCTTTCAGATAAAAAATTAGGAGAATATCTTTATAGAATAGGCAACTATAGGGAGTTTTCAGTGGCCATATCTGGGACAATTTGAACAGCAAAGTAAGTAAACGATAATAATGGATTATAACTGATAGAATAAAAGAAATATACTCGGGTCCACACTGATGTAAAGTTAGGAGAGGGATAGCTCTTTCTTTCTTTCTTTCTTTTTTCCCTTCCATTCTAGAAAAGCTAGGGATAGCTTTTTCTTATAGAAGAATTCCAATTAATAAATGCATAAAGAATGATGGAAATAGATAATAATCATTAGGCAAACATCACAGTAATAATTATTGCCAGCAAGAAATGTTGATGGATGCTAAAATTAGTGGGCAAAAATGTGAAGAGAAAAAAGATACTAGTGTAGTCTCAAAGTATCTACCCCCCCAAAATTCATCAATTGCAAAAGGGAAAATAACAACTTTATAGTGGAGAAACTGAGTAAACACCATCTTAGCCAAGTGATCAAGATTACCATCAGCAGTAATAAGGCATATTGGCACCACGTACCCCCTGACATGATGCATTAAGAGTACAATATCACATCTGTGATATGCTTGCCAAAAAATGCATAACCTCAATTTAATCATGAGAAAATGTCAAACAAGCTCTAATTAGGGACATTCTACAAAATAGCTGACTAGTGCTCTTCAAAAGTATAAAGGTCGTTGTATTAGTTTCCTATTGCTGCTGTAAGATATTACCACAAACATAGTGGCTTAACGTAACACAAATTCATTTTCTTACAGTTCTGGAGGACAGAAGTCTACAGTTAAGGTGTCAGCAGGGCTGCATTCCTTCTGGGGTCTCCAAAGGGAGAATCAATTTCCTTGTCTTTTAACCTTCTAGAGGCCACCTGCATGCCTTGGTTCATGACCCTTTCCTTACACTGCTCCACCATTTTGCTTCCATTGTTGTATTTCCTACTACTGACTCTGCTCTCCTGCCTGCCTTCCCCCTTATTAAGGACCCTTGTGATTACATTGGGGCTACCTGAACAATCCAGAGTTATCACCCCATCTTAAGATTCTTAATTGTATCTGCAAAGTCCCTTTTGTCATATAAGATAAGACTGGGGTTAGAACACAAACATCTTTGGGACCATTATTTAACCTTCTGCAGTCACGAAAGATAAAGACTGAGGAATTGTCACAGATTGGATGAGACTAAGGAGACATGGTAATTAAATGCAATTGGATTCTTGACCAGAAAGAAGACATTAGTGGGACAACTGACAAAATTCAAATAAGGTCTGTAAATTAGCTAATTGTATTGGATCAATATTAATATCATGGTTGCTAAAGCTGAACTATGGGTGTTTAAGATGTTAACGTTAGCTGGCATGGTGGCACACTGCTGTAGTCACAGCTACTTGCAGGGGGCTGAGGCGGGAGGATCCCTTGAGCCCAGAAGTTTGAGCTATAATACTGCCAGCCACTGCACTCTAGCCTGGGCAATAGCATACGACACTGTCTTAAAAAAAAAAAATTCTAGTATCAGGGGAAGTTAGGTAAAGGGTATCTTGGAATGCTTTGTACTATTTTTGTAACTTTTTCATGAGTCTACAATTATTTCAAAATAATTAAAAGAAAGACACAGACAACAACAAACCAAAAAAGATACCACTACATTTTCATCAGCATGGCTAAAATTAAAGAATAAAACAAAAAAGACAATGCCAACTGTTTAGCGAGGATTAAGAGAAACTTGAATTGTTATTAATCACTGGTAGGATTATAAATTGGTACAAGAATTTGAAAAACTCCTTGGCAGTATCTTTCAAAGCGGAATATATATCCATGCTGCATGACTTAATGATTTCAATTCTAAGCATAAACTTAACAGAAGTGCAACTATGTTTACCAAAAAACATGTATAAGGCTACTATTGCCGCTGCAGCTCTTGGGAACCTGAAAAAGAGGAAGTGAGAGGAATCTCTCAATTCTCTTTAGATAGTGGCTGCAATGGTGGTCAAGGCCATTGGAGAAGCATAGTGGCCAGGGTGGGGCTCCACAGTTGCAAAGACGGGTGGGCAGGAGGAAGCAGTTCAGCTGTGGGGAGTAAAAACAAGGAGAAAGAATCACCAAAAGTGGGGAAATGTGGGAAAAATTCAAAAGGACAAAATACAATAGAACCAGAGTGCTACAGAGTTTGAAATTACCAATGAAAAAAACTGAAATGTTGGGCTCTTTGACACTTCCTCACAAGGATACCAGAGGCAGCATGTCATATTAAGCTTGATATGTGACAGATCATTGTGTAAATTATTTTGCAGGAATACAAATTGATTCACTTATAGTTCCTCTGAACTTTGAATTGACACTTTTTTTTATAGTTGGTTTTTCTCCCTCATTTTCACCATCCTATTTCCACCCACTTCTAGTACCACCCACTTACTAAATATGATTGACTCATGCATGTGAATTAAACCATTATTGTACATGTTTTTACTCTCTTGTCTCTCAACATTACTCTTAATTTGAACATTTCAACCTGAACATTTCAAATAGGTTTAGTATTTTCATGTCACTTTTCAAACTTCAGAATCTCACATCCACTTTCACAATCAACAGCTGCTCAGATTATCCTGTGAACTCACCTTTATTAAGATAGTATATTAGCTTTGAGAGGTATAGAAAGCATGTACCAGTCCAAGATGTTGTAGCTTGAAAACCTTAGGAAATAATACTAACAAAGAAAAGATTAAAGAACTTGGACACATGGATAATTGTATTTCAGTATCTGAAAGTTTTTTTGTTGTTGTTGTTGTTTTAGAGACAGGGTCTTGTTTTGTTGCTCAGACTGGAGTACAGTGGTGCCATCGTAGCTCACTGTAGCTTTGACCTCCTTGGCTTACGGAATCCTCCCACCTCAGTCTCCAGAATAACTAGAACTACAGGCAAGCACCACTATGCCCAGCTAACTAAAAAATACATATATTTTAGAGAGGAAGTGGAGCAAGATGACCAAATGGAAGTCTCCACCAATCATCTGATCTGCTCCTCAGGAACACCAAATTTAACACTATCTGTATGAAAAAAAAGCACCTCCATAAGAATAAAAAATCAGGTAAATAATCACAGTACCTGGTTTTAACTTTATACTGCTGAAATAAGCACTGAAGAGGATAGGAGAGACAATCTTGTATTGCTGACACCACCTGTCCCCCACCTCCTAACAGTAGCCATTTATCACTAAAAGATGATCTGTTTGCTTGGGAGAGGGAGGGCACAGCAATCATGAGACTTTGCGTTGAATTCAGTGCTGTCCTGTCACAACAGAAAGCAAAACTGCACTGAACTCAGCTGATGCCCAACCATAGAGAGAGCATTTAGATGAGCCCTAGCCAGAGGGGAATTGCCCGTCCCAGTGGTGGGAACTTGAGTTCTACCAAGCCTCACCACTAATGGCTAAAGGGGTCTGGTGCCCTAAAAAACTTGAAAGTAGTCTAGATCACAAGAACTGCAACTCCAAGGCAAGTCATAGTACTGAGCTGGACTCAGAACCAGTGGACTTGGGGAACATGTGACCTACTGGGACACCAGCCCGGGTGGCTAAGGGAGTGCTTGTACCACCTGTCCCCTAACCCCAGACAGCATAGCTCACAGCTCCTAAAAAGACCCCTTCCTTCTACTTGAGGAGAGGAGGGAGAAAAGTAAAGAAGACTTTGTCTAAACCTAGAGAAAGATATCAACATCCAATTACAAGAAGGTTATAGAACACCAAGTAAATATATACACACCCAACACTGGAGCACCCAGATATATAAAGCAAATATTATTTGAGCAAAAGAGAGAGAGACTCCAATACAACAATATCTGGAGACTTCAACACCCCACTTTCAGCACTGGACAGATCTTCCAGACAAAAAAACCAACAAAGAAACATGAGATTTAATCTATACTATGAAACAAATGGACCTAATATATATTTACAGAACATTTTATCCAACAACTGCAAAATATGCATTTTTTTTCCCCTCAGCACATGGATCATTATCAAAGATAGAACATATGTTAGGTCACAAAACAAATCTTAAGGTATTTAAACATTGGGACAATATTAAGTATCTTCTCTGACCAAAGTGGAATAAAACTAGAAATAAATAAGAGGAATTTCGGAAACTACAAATGCATGGAAATTAAACAATATGCACCTGAATGACCAGTGAGTCAATGAAGAAATTAAGAAGGAAATTGAAGATTTTCTTGGAACAAATGATACTGGAAACACAACATACCAAGACCTAAGGGATACAGCAAAAGCAGTATTAAGAGGGACGTTTATAGTTATAAATGCCTTCATAAAAAAGATGAAAAATTTCAAATGCATGATTAATAAAATCAGTAAAATTTCAAATCCATGACTAATAAAATTAGCAAAATTAGTAGAAGAAAATAAATAATAAAGATCAAAGCAGAAAGATTGTAAATGAAATTTAAATGAAGAAAACAATATAGAAGATCAACAAAACAAAAACTTTTTTAAACCTAAAGAAAATTGACAAACCATTATTCAGACTGACTAGGAAAAAAAGAGAGAAGACTCAAATAATATCAGAGCTGAAAAAGGAGTCATTACAACTGATACTGCAGAAATTCAAAAGATCATTAGTGCTACTATGAGCAACTATGTACCAATAAACTGGAAAATCTAGAGAAATGTACAAATTCCTAGACAAGTACAACCTACCAAGATTGAACCAGGAAGAAATCCAAACCCTGAAGAGACTAATAACAAGTAATGAGGTGGAAGCTGTAATAAAGTCTCCCAGTGAAGAAAGAAATAAAGGGCATCCAAACTGGAAATGAAGAAGTCAAACTATCCTTTTCATGCAGATGATATGATCTTATATTTGAAGAAAACCTAAATACTCAACGAAAACACTATTAGAACCGATAAGGAAATCGGTAAATTTCCAGGATGCAAAATCAACATAGAAAAATCAGTAACATTTCCATGTGTCAACAGTGAGCAATCTGAAAAAGAAAGCAAGAAAGTAATACCATTTACAAGAGCTACAAGTAAAATTAAATATATAGGAATTAAAGAAATTAATTTTGATAAATCTAAAAAGATCTCTACCATGAAAGATCTCTACAATGAAAATGATAAAACACTGATGAAAGTAATGGACGAGGACACAAAATAATGGAGGGATATTCCATGTTCATGGGTTGGAAGAATCATTAAAATGTCCATACTACTCAAAGCAATCTATAGATTCAGCACAATCCCTATCAAAATACCAATGATATTTTTCACAGAAATAGAAAAAACAATCCTAAAACTTATGTGAACTATAAAATACCCAGAGTAGTCACAGCTATACTAAGAAAAACAATCAAAACTGGAAGAATCACATTACCTGACTTCAAAGTATACAACAGAGCTATAGTAAACAAAGCAGCATGGTACTGGCATAAAAAGAGACACATAGACCATTGGAACAGAATAGGGAACCCAGAAATAAATCCATACATCGAGAGTAAACTCATTGTTAACAAAGGTGCCAAGAACATACAAAGGGGAAAGGACAGTCTCTTCAATAAATGGTGTGGGAAAACTGGATATCCATATACAGGAGAATGAAATTAGACCCCTATCTTTCACCATACACAAAAACTAAATCAAAATTGATTAGAGACTTAAATATGAGACCTGAAACTGGGAAACTATTACAAGAAAACTTGGGGGAAAGTCTTCAAGACACTGGACTGGGCAAAGATTTCTTGAGTAATACCCCACAAGCACAGCCACCCAAAGCAAAAATGGACAAATGAGATCATGTCAAGTTAAAAGCTTCTGCACAGCAAAGGATACCATCAACAAAATGAAGGGACAATTCACAGAATGAAAGAGAATATTCGCAAACTATTCATCTGACAAAGGATTAACAACCGGAATATGTAAAGAGCTCAGACAACTCTATAGGAAAAAAAATCTAATAATCCAATTTAAAAATGGTCAAAAGATCTGCATAAACATTTCTCAAAAGAGGGCAAATAAATGGCAGTCAAATGAAAAGGTGCTCAATAAAACTGATCATTGGAGAAATGCAAATCAAAACTACAATGAGATATCATCTTACTCTAGTTAAAACGGCTTATATACAAAAGACAGGCAATAACAAATGCTGGTGAGGATGTGGAGAAAAGAGAACCCTCGTACACTGCTGGTGGGAATGTCAATTAGTAAAACCACTTTAGAAAACAGTTTGGAGGTTCCTCAAACAACTGAAAATAGAGCTACCATATGATCCAGCGATCCCACCGCTAGGTATATATCCAAAAGAAAGGAAATCAGTATATCAAAGAGATAACTGCACTCCCATGTTTAGTGTAGCACTACTCACGAAAGCCAAGATTTGGAAGCAACCTGAGTGTCCATCAACAGATGAATGGATAAAGAAAATGTGGTACATATACACAATGGAGTACTATTCAGCCACAAAAAGAATGAGATCCTGTCATTTGCAACAACATGGATGGGAATGGAGGTCATTATGTCAAGTGAAATAAGCCAGGAACAGAAAGACAAACTTTGCATGTTCTCACTTATTTGTGGGAGCTAAAAATTAAAACAATTGAACTCATGGAGATAAAGTAGAAGGATGGTTACCAGAGGCTGGGAATGGTAGTACGGGATGGTGAGAAAGTGGAGATGGTTAACGGGTACAAAAAAAATAGAAGGAATGAATAAGACCTAGTATTTGCTAGCACAACAGAGTAACTATAGTAGAAAATAATTTAATTGTACAGTTTAAAATAATTAAGAGTACAATTTGATGGTTTGTAACACAAAGGATACATTCTTGAGGTGATGGATACCCCATTTACTCTGATGTGATTATTACTCATTGCATATCTGCATCAAAATATATCATGTAACCCATAAATATATATACCTACTATATACCCCAAAAATCAAAAGTTAAAAAAATTAAAAATTCCATGAGGTAATAAAGAGATGAAAACCAGTGTAAAAAATATTTTTTTAGAGATGGAATTTCACTGTACTGCCCAGGTTGGTTTCAAACTCCCAGCCTCAAGCCATCCTCTGGCCTCGGCCTCCCAAAGTGTTGGGATTACAGGTGTGAGTCACTGTGCCCAGCTATGAAAGGTTTTCATAATAAAATCCTGGCTGACTGGGCCGGGCGCAGCGGCTCACACCTGTAATCCTAGCACTTTGGGAGGCCGAGGCAGGCGGATCACGAAGTCAGGAGATCGAGACCATCCTGGCTAACACGGTGAAACCCTGTCTCTACTAAAACTATAAAAAATTAGCCGGGCATGGTGCCGGGCTCCTGTAGTCCCAGCTACTCAGGAGGCTGAGGCAGGAGAATGGCGTGAACCTGGGAGATGGAGCTTGCAGTGAGCAGAGATTGCACCACTGCACTCCAGGCTGGGTGACAGAGCAAGGCTCCATCTCAAAAAAAAAAAAAAAAAAAAAAAAAAAAAAAAAATTCCTAACTGACTGTTTTCTAGCCTTACCAAAGAATGTACAGGGGAGAAACTGGCTTAAATTGCAGAACACTTTTGTAGTTAGAAGCAAGGGGAAATTTGGTGGTATGGATTTTTTGGTAAGGAAGCCAAAGTCTTGGAGATTAGTAGTAAAAGATAGAGTGGTGTAGTGGAAAGTGAGTGGTTAGAAAATAACACTGCCAATTCCTGCTTCTCATAAATGTCACCACATGCAAATCACTTATCTTCTGTGGCACTGTTTCCTCTTCTCTAAAATGTCTTGAACTTAAAATTTAGTTGTTTTTAATATATTGAATAGATTAAGATCCTTCTTGAAAGAAATTTCCCTGCAAGATATATGGACAATTAAGTTTTCCAATGCTACAAAATATTGTTCAAGGTTATATTGCTATTACGTGATTTTTGACTTTCCCTATTCTGTTTCTTGATTAAAAAGCATTGTTACCTTTTTCTTTTTCCCTTTCAAATAGGATGTTTGTTATAGCCCAATATCCTTTATGATTATAGATGCAAAAAGCCTCAGAAAGTACTAGCCAACTGAATCCAATAGCATATTAAAAGGATTATTCTCCATGACCAAGTGGAATTATCCTAGGAATGCAAACGTGGTTTAACAAAGGAAAATCAATCAATGTAAACCACCGTACTAATAGAAGGAAGGAAAAAGACCACATGATTATCTCAACTGCATTAAAAGAAATTATCAAGAAAGTGAAAAGACAACCTACACAATGGGAAAAGATATTTGTAAACCATATATCTAATAAGGGTCTAGTGCCCAGAAAATATAAAGAACTCTTACAACTCAATACAAAAAGACAAACAACGGAATTATATGTGGCCAAATAATTTGAAGAGACGTTTCTCCAAAGAAGATATATAAACGGCCAAACAGCACATGAAAAGAAAAGATGCCCAACATCATTAGTCATTAAGAAATTTAAATAAAAACTGGAATGAGGTTTTCACATTCACTAGGATGACTGTTAACAAGAAGTGAAAGGAAACAAAACAGAAAATAATAAGTTTTGGAGAGGATGTGGAGAGACTGTCTTAAATTGCAGAAGATTTTCTACATTTCTGGTGGTAATGTAAAGTGGTTGAGCCACTATGCAGAAAAGTTTGGTGGTTCCTTAAAAAGTTAAACATAGAATTATGATATGACCCAGCAATTTCACTCCTAGGTGTATACCCAAAAGAATTGAGAACAGGTACTATAACAAACACATGTGCATTCATGTTTCCAGCAGTATTATCCACAATAGCCAAAGTGGAAACAGCTCAAATATCTGTCAATAAAGGAATGAATAAACAATTTGTGGTACATTCATACCATGGAATATTATTCAGCCATGAAAAGGAATGAAGTACTGATATATGCTGCAATGTGTGGTTGAACCTTAAAAACTCTGTGCTAAGTGAAGGAAGCCAGACACAAAAGGTCACATAATGTATGATTCCACTTATACAAACTATTCAGAATAGGCAAATCCATAGAGACTGAAGGCGGTTTGGTGGTTGTCAGGGGCAGAGAGAGGGGGTAAGGAGGAATGCAGAGAATCTGCTTAATGGGTAAAGGTCTTCCTTTTGGGATGATGAAAATGTTTTGAAACTAGACAGAGGTGATTGTTGTACAACATCATGAATGTACTAAATGTTATTGAACTGTTTGCTTTTATAAATAAATGGTTAATTTTATGTTATGTAAGTTTCACCTCAATACATTTTTTTTTTAAATAAGATGTTTGAATTTGACTTGTTGCCTATCCACATAGGTCCTGGAAATAAAAGTTTCTTTCCAGTACTTAACTGCTGGTTTATATTGTAGCAAATATTTAAGGAATGTGGCCATAAATGGGCTTATGGATTACTTGAAGCTGGAAAATCATTTGGAGATTTACAGAGGGGATTAGTTTTTGAGCAACTCTTTCACAGTAACACTCAAATATATGGAAATATAACTAGAAACATCTTACAAATATTTACAATCTTAATAAATTGCTCTGAGATTCCTGAAGTTAATTTACAAAATCAGATCATAGGATAGTCTTTAAGATTTGTGTATTTTTTTTTTTACAAAGTTATGTTTTTTAAAGTTTGAGTTCTTTGTGAGAAATCACTTGTTTGGAATACATTCAAGGTTCATTTGAGTATTTAAAAAAAGAAACACATACAAGACTGTACTGCTTTGTAATGACCTCAAACTGGAAACTACCCTAATATCCTTTAGCAGTAGAATGGATAAATTAACACACTGGGATAATATGCTACAATGAGAGTGAATACAACGCTATTATACATAGTAATCCAGATGTATCTCACAAGCAATGCTGTGTGATAAAAGCCAGACACAAAAGAATACATACTGGATGAGTCTATTAGAGTTCAAATATAAGGAAAATTACTCTGTGGTGTTAGAAGTTAGGATAATGGTTACCCTTGTAGGGGCGAGTTACTGAACTGGTCACAAGGGGACTCCTGGAGTGTTCTTTTTTTATCTGGATGCTTATTCCACGGATTGTATTCAGATTGCGAAAATTCATCAAACTGTACACCTGATTTGTACTTTTCTTTATGTATGTTATACTTCAATGAAAATTTCCAAAAACAAGTAAGCCAGCAGACAAGCAAACAAATTCTTCAAATTCACATACCCTTTCAGCTAACTGCCCCATATTTCTTTGCTCCTTCTTAATCACAGCCAATTTCTTGAATATTCTATACTCACTGCCTTTATTGCCTCACTTTCTACTTATTATGCAACCCACACCAGCGTGGCCTTCTGTCCCCAAAATTCCCCAAAATGAGCTCTCACAAAGATCACCAAAGGCTTCTCATGTTGTTAAATCTGAAGGAAAAAATTCTATCCTCAACTTGCTTCACTTCCCAGCAATATTTATTTATTTATTTATTTATTTCCCCATACATTCTAGCCCATGAAGAGCCCAGCAATATTTAATTCTGCTAAACACTTCATTCTTTAAAGCGTTCTCTTCCCATTGCTTTTGTGACACAGTACTCCTGTGGCATTCTTCCTACCTCTCTGATTACTCCGTCTCTGTCTCATCATCATCTTCTATCCAGTCATTAAATGCTGAAGATTCCATGAAGACTCAGTTCTAGGTTTTCTCTTCTTATTCTGTACTCCCTTCTTAAATGATCTCATTCATTCCTATGCCTTTCAACACAATCCTAAATCCTAAGTAACATAAATATCCCAGACTTCTCTAAGCTCCACACTCATATATTCAATTACCTAATTTACATCTCTATTTGGATGTTTCACAGACATCTCAAACTTAGTTTGTCCAAGACTAAAATCTTGATTTCTCTCTGCCCTAAGCTTTTCTCTTATCCGTCTCAATAAATTGCACCAACATCCATCCATTTTCTCAAATCAGGGACTTTTTAACAAGTTCTTTAGTTGGACTGGGTGCAGTGGCTCATGCCTGTAATCCCAGCACTTTGGGAAGTGGGTGGATCACTTGAGGTCAGGAGTTTGAGACCAGCCTGACCAACATGGTGAAACCCTGTCTCTACTGAAAATACAAAAATTGTGTGCGGTGGCACACACCTGTAATCCCAGCTACTTGGAAGGCTGAGGCAGAAGAATCGCTTGAACCCAAGATGCAGAGGTTGCCGTGAGCCGAGATGGTGCCACTGCACTCCAGCCTGGGTGACAGACCGAGACTCAAAAAAAAAAAAAAGTTCTTCAGTTGCTCACATCCAAAATCTGGGAGTCCTATAACTTTCTTCCTAATTGTCAATTCTAGCCATGAAAGAATGCGGGAAAAGAGGTGAAAGGATTCACAGCAACCTGTTCTGAAAGCTTTTTCTGAGGTTTGGCCAGGTAACTGTCATGGGTATCATGGTGCACCACCTAGATCTCCTCCAGCTGCTGGAAGTGTTGGCTGCTGATGATTCACAGCTGTGTCCCTCTTTCGGTAATTGCTCTTAGCCTAAAGTGGCCTTGTCCATTGTTATGTCCTCCCATGAAGGATAGAGGTGGTAAGCCACACGCATCCAATGAGAGTACAAAAACTCACACTCCTTGCCTCAGTTTCAGACGACTCTGAAAGGTCATTCCGGTTTCAGAGCTCCCCGTGGGAGCAGCTGGAGCTTTCCATTTTAACTTCTCCCTCTTCCAAGTCCTGCTTCCCTCACTTCCTCACAGGCATTGATCCCAAATGTGTTCCCTAATTAACCTCTTGTATGCAAATCTCTGTATCAGAATCTGTTTCCAGGAAACCTGACCTAAGATAAACTAAAATTGTGCCTACCTAGAAGAGTGAAGTAGCCGGAGGCAACATCCAAATTAATACAAAGGGACACATTAATATAAGTGTGTGGTGGAGGGAGACAGAGCAACTCTACTTACAAGGAAGCCAAGATGGCTACAGTTCAGGGAACGAATAGGGAAGGCTGTGCTATTACAGGCATAGCTTAGAAAGCTCTTACCTCTGCTCATGAGCAGATTTCAGCTGAGGCCCTTTTTATGCAGCTAGTCTAGGTTCCTATCACTGCTTTTTTCTAACGAAAATAAACTCCTGGCCAACAAGCTCAGAAAATAGCACTTTGCTAATAGCCACAGTGTGAAGCAGGAAAAGACTGATGGTGGAGGGCTCCTTCATCCTCTGTGTACACCTTTCCTCAACACACACAGACACACACACAGACACATAGACACACACACAGTGTTGTTTGCCATAGATCAAGGTCTAAAACAACCTATTTATATACCTGTCTGAGGGTAGTTACAGTTTTGAAAAATTATCAATGGGGAAGACAATGTTCTAAGCCCAAAGAATTAATAATTTACATACAAGTTTTCTGCAAATAATTTTATAGTTTTAGCTGTTATATTTAGGTCTTATATTTAGGAATTTATTTGGAGTTAATTTTTGTATATGTTGTGAGATTGGGGTCCAAATTCATTTGTTTGCATGTGAATATTCAGTTGTTCCAGCAATATTTGTTGAAAAGACTATTCTTGAGCCAAAATTTTTACTCTTGTCAAAAATCAATTGACCATAAATGTAAGGGTTGGCATTCAGTTCTTCCTTTAAAAATTATGTGTTATATATTTTCTTAAGGCAAAAGTAATGTATGTTTACTGCAAAAAAATACATATAAGAAAAAATAAAGATCACGTATTTTTCCATCAATCTCAAGGTTACACATTCCACTACTGTTAACATTTTAAAAATACCCTTCCAGACTGTTTTCTGAAGTATAATGTTATAATATAATGTTGATTTTTATTCTGCTTTTTAAAAAGATTTGCAGTGCCATGTGTATATTTCCATGTCAATAAATATAGATTAACATCAAATCATTGGTTATATTGACTTCATGACAGTCCAGAGTATGATTGTGCCTTAATTTTTTTACCTCTTCCACTATTGTTAGATATTAGGTAGTTTTCAGCATATTCCCACTGTAACCTAGCTCTATGAACACGCTTATGCATACATCTTTCCACACGTGTCCAGTTATTTCAGAGGTAGAAAACTGCTAACCTACAGGCTGATTTCTGTGGTACACTTCAGTCCCACAATCATTTACGGATGATTTCACATGCCAGATACTGTGGGTACAAAGATGATTATGATTAGTCCCTGTCTTTTCAGAGCTTTATAGTCCCCTAGAAAGAGACAAACATGTGTTGAGGTCATCAGAATACAGAAGGGTAAGGAATGTAATAGAGGAGAGAACCAAGACTGCAATACATAAGAGAAACACTCAAGGCCTGAAAGGGAGGGGAAGTGGTTTGAGGTAGAGTTCCACAGATAGGGTTGAGGAGGAGAAAGGACCAGGTGTGTATATGTGTGTGTATGTGTGCACATGTGGGTGAGTGGTAGTCCATGCCAGTTGAGTTAATCTGGGGCTAGACTTTATCTTAGAATCTATGTTCATTTCTATGCATTTGCATTTTCTTTTTTTAGTTTTGTGTTTCCCTTCATTTTCTAGTCAAGTTCTTTTTGAAAAATGCTAATCTGGTGTTAGCTGTACTAACAGGAAAAAAAGATCTGTCTACACCCATTCCAGGAGACTTACAGAATTCAAAGTGTTCTTGAGGTCACTCATGCTGGTAAAAGTAAAGAGCCCATTTGGAAACTGGGGAAGAGCTTGGAGGCGCTCCTTTTTCCCTTGCTGTCTGCTTCATCTTGTGTTTTTCCTGGATCGTATCCATGCAACTGCAGACTTTGTGAAAAGATTCATAAACATCATGGTCCAAGTCATCTCAGGAAAGATAAGGCTAAGGTTCTCCAATAACCCAATACGGGTTTGGGCTGGGAAAATGATCTCTGTGGTTCCATGGGTGCTTGATATTCTGTCACCTTTTTGGACAGACAGCCTTTTCCCAGAGGCCAGAGGTCCTCCCTTCCCCACTTCACGCTTCCCCACCTCTCTCAGGGCAGACTAGAAGCAGCGCTAAGGCGTAGGAAGGATGCCTCCTAACTTGGGAGGTTTTCCAGGGCCCCAGTTTCCACCAGCCAGAAGTTTGATTTACTGGCACCATCTGTGGGAAGACAAATGGCCCCTTCTGGCTGTGCTGGTCAGATGCAGAGAAGGAAGGAAAGAAAGAGAAATAAATGGAGGAAGGCAGATTAGTACATCAATAGATACCCAAGTGACATATGACGAGTGAACAAATAAAAATCACTCAGGAAGGTGGCAGGTGTCCTGTGATGGTGATGTTGAAGTGAAAGGGGTGACACTTTCCTTTTTTTTAGCCCAAGGATAATCTCTTAAATTCTGGGTACAAACAATACAGTATAACTCTTATGGTTGCCATGACAACGTGAATCCCTCTCCTCTGATGTCAGGCTGCTCTTCCCCCTCCTTTAGAATCCAAATGCCAGATTTCTTTCCACAGTAAATGCTGTGCCTGGTTTCAAGGGCTCAGTGATGGGCTTGTCTAATAACTCCCTGTCTCCCAGGACTGTTTGTTCTGGAACCCTAAGGTCACATTCTTTTTGGGGCAGAGGGAGCCTGACATGTGGGAGACTAGACCAGGGAGGACAGATTGTTCCAATTAGGCACGTGACCTAATTCTGCTGATGTCTGGGCCAGCCTCTGACCAGTCCAAGGTCCACATCTCTCCTCCCTCCACCTTACACTAACACCATATCTGCCTTTAGGAGAGCACAGTACTAGGACATGCTTTGGGGAGCAGGTTGGGGACTACAGTATAATTTTAAGCCTTTCTTCTAAAAATCTCTTTATCCGTTGGCCTGCACAAAACTCCCATTATTAGAATCACTTTTATAGATGAAAACCTTAAAAATAGCTGCCAAATTAAAATGCTCCCTGTGTGAGGAAATAGGAACTAACTTGTAAAACCTTAGAGTAAATTAGAAAGGGAGGACAGAGCTCTTGAGGGCCTGAGACACAGTATAGATCAATTTGATGCAGGATGAGGAATAGGTTCATAATACTGGGAACTCCTCAGTACACACTGATTTTTCACATTCCTCCCAAGTCTATTCCCCTTTTATCCTAGCTCATTAAACCTAGAAGGCATGCTCGATACCTCCCTCTCAGCGCTCAAGTCCAACTAATCATTACTTCATGTCAATTCTAACTTCTTCAAATCTCTCGAAGCCATCTACTTCTCTTCACCTCCATAATCACTACCCTAGTCCAGGTCATCTTCATTTCTTACCTGCGTTACTTTATTGCACAAGCCTCTTAACTCATCTCCCTAGTCCTATTTTTCCACCTTTTGCCACCCATTCTCCACCCTGCAACCATTCTCTAACATGAGAATGTGATCATGCCACTCCTGTGCTTAAAATACATCGATGCAATCCTATTGCTTACTCGGTAGAGGTCAGCCTACTTAGCACAGCACTCAAGACCCTCCACACGTGACCCTGCTCTTGCATCTCCAGTCACATGTCACATCTCTCACTCCACCCCAACACTTCCCACATGACCTACGCTTTAGCCACAACTAACTACTCTTTGTGGTTTGTTGAACTTACCAAGTTTCTGATCTTTTGCACAAGAGGCTTGCTTTCCCAGAAACACGCTCCCATTTATTTCCTCTTTATCTAATTTACTCCTATTACTCCTAGTCCTTCAAGCGTGAGCTCATGTACCACCTCTTCCAAAGTCTAGATTAGTTACTTTTCTGCCAGGGACCCACAGTACTCGTATCTTTCAGGAAATGCAGTAACTAAGTTGTATTGTAGTTATCTGTTGAGTTACAGATACAGATATCCCCCAGTGGGCTGTGAGTTTTGTGAGGACAAAAACTGTGTCCTTATTCACTTTTATATCTGTAGTCCCTAATACAGTATCTGTCAATCGGCAATTCTCAGTAAATATTTGTTGAACAAATGAACAGAACTCAGACAGTATGGATAAACTAGGGGAATAGCTGCTGTTCTTGGTTGGGGAGAGAAGGCAAAAGAGGAAATTGAAACCCAGGAAGAAAAGAATAAATAAAATTCAGGAAAATTCTGAAAAACAGCATTAAAGAGGAATAAGGCCTATTAGATATTGAAACATGTTATGATGCTACATTAAAACAGTTGGGTTCTAGAGAAAAAAATAGATAAATGACTATTAACAGTCCTAAACACATGTGGAAAATTAGTATATTTTAAAGATGGCATATCAAATCAACAGAGGGGGGAAGATGAATTATTCAAAAATTACACTTGTACAACAAACTAGCTGAATTCTCAAACTAACTTTTTACACCAGAATTAATTATGGATGAATCAAACATTTTAATATGAAAAATGAAACCTTAAAAGTGCTAAAATAAAATATTGGAGAATTTAAATATATACAATCCTGGAAAGGAGTGGGCCTTTCTAAGCAGGCCACAAAAACCTTAAAAATTGGATAAATGTGACCACATAAAAATTTAAAACCTTGCCACAGCAAAAAAATACAAAAACAAAGTCAGAAGGCAAATGACAAACTACAAGATATTTGCAACACTTAAAATTTCCAAAGAGCTCAAACAAATCAAAAGAAAAACACCAACAACCCAGAGACAAATGAGCAAAGGATGTGAAAAGGCAGTTCAAATAAAAAGAAATACAGGTCAGGTATGGTGGCTCATGCCTGTAATCCCAGCACTTTGGGAGGCCGAGGCGGGTGGATCACCTGAAGTCAGAAGTTCGAGACCAGCCTGGCCAGTATGTTCAAACTCTGTCTCTAAGAATTAAAAAAAAAAATTAGCTGGGCATGGTGGTGGACACCTGCAATCTCAGCTACTCTGGAAGCTAAGGCAGGAGAATTGCTTGAACCCGGGAGGCAAAAGTTGCAGTGAGCCGAGGTTGCACCATTGCACTCTAGCCTGGGCAACAAGAGTGAAACTCTGTCTCAAAAAAAAGAAACACAAATGGCAAATACACATATTTTTAAAGTTCAACCTTACTTGTAAACAAATAAATGCAGATGAAAACAGCAAGATTTTTTTTTTTTTTTTTTTTTTTTTTTTTTACCAAGCATACTGGCAAATTTTTAAAGAGGTTGGTAATATCCACTGTTGATGGCAGCATAGCGGAATAGGCAATTCAGCTGCTAAAATTTTTAGTGTACATATTCTCTGACCTAGCAATTCTACTTATATTGCATAGTGATTAAGAGCACAGGCTCTGGAATAAGCCTGCCTACATTCAATTTCTATCTCTACAACTTAGCTTTGTGATCTTAGGAAAGTTCCTTAATCTCTTTAAGCCTCAGTTTCCTCATCTGCAAAATGGGGATAATAAGAGTACTTACCTCATAAAGTTGTTGTAAAAATAAAATGAGATAAGGCACATAAAGTGCTTAGCACAGTACCTAGCACATAGTAAGCGCTCAATAAGCATTAGCTGTCATTATTATTGTTGTGCTTAAAGGGGCATTTATAAGGATATTCATTGCAGCCATTTTTATAATGGGAAAAAACCCTAGAAACAACCTAAATACCCATCAATAAGGAATTGCTTTAATAAATGATGATATACTTATGCACTGTCATTATGCAGTCATTAAAAAGAAAGAGGTGAGACACATCCATATGGACTAATTTGGATAAACCTTGAAGCTATGAACTGTGTAAAAAGTATGATTTCATTTGTGTAAATAAAAACAGGAAATATGCCTTTCTTTCTTTCTCTCTCTCTCTCTCTCTCCGTATATGTATATCATACATTTTTTTCTTGAATTATTCAAGATACTGAAAATAGTGTTTATCTTTGGAGAAAGGATCTGGTGGGGATACATGGGATGATGAACAGGAGAGTTTTGCTTTTCAGTTCATACTTTTATGAACTGTTTGATCTTTTGATCGTGTGTGTGTGTGTGTGTGTGTGTCTGTGTGCACGTGTGGTGTGTGTATATGAAATGGCCTGATAAACTCAAATCCTGGCACTGTTCACAACCTTCCAACAGCTTTCCACCTCACTCTGAATGAAAGTTTAAATCCTTCCAATGGCCTGCCAGGTCCTCGTGATCTGACCTCTTGCTCTGCCCTTCCCTCTCCAAACTTATCTTCGGCTGCTTTCTCCCTTGCTTACTCTGCTCCAGTCACACTGACTTTTGCACTTTGCTGCGGACATGACAACCAGAGCCCTATCTCAGGACCTTCATCCTTGCTATTGTCCTCTGCCTTTGAAGTTCTTCTTGCAGCCATTCACCTGGCTTACTCCTTCACCTCCTTTAAGTCTTAACTCAAATGCCGCATTCTCAGCAAGGCCTTCTCTGCCCCTCCCCCATTTAAAAATTGCAACTCCTGACATCTCTTTCCCCATATCCTGCTGTATTTTTTCCATAGTGTTTACAACAATCTAATATACTATATATTTTCACTGTTACTTTATCACCTATCTCTCTGCGCTGTCATGTAAGATCCATGAGGACAGAGATTTTTGTCTGTTTCGTTCATTTGTCTGTTCATATTCATTGCTCTGTCTCTAGTGCCTAATGTTTAGTGTCTCACAAACAGTAAGTACTCAAAAAAGACTTGTTGAAAGAATGAATGAATGAGCATTCCAGCCAAGAAAGAGCCTAAGAACCAAGTCCCGCCTTTTTCCTTATTCCAATTCCTCTCTGTTTTTTTTTCTTCCTTCTCCCCCTTGTATTTCTAACTTTCTCTTTAATCTTTTGCCTGACAAGCTAAAAAATGTCATTGTTGAAAAAGTGGATTTTGTATATCCATTCTGAGATATTTTTTTATCTGAGTATTTAGTTATTCATTGATAACTAAAGAGTAAAAATTCCAGGAGTATTTTCATTTTAGTAGGGATCAAAACCTATAGGCAAAGGGATTATCCACCTTCTTGGAGTCCCTGAGATCTCCTCACACTTGTGGTGCACTTGTCACTAACTTTGAGGACATAGCACCTCTACTTTCCCCCTCCCACTTATTTAATGGCCCCCATAGGCCTAGCAGTTCCTTTAAGATTATTATTTGATTTTCACAATTCCCAGGGCCTAAAAAGAGTGCACAATGTCAAGACCTTTCAGTGTGCTGTATTCAGGAGACACATCTCACTCGCAAAGACACACATAGGCTCAAAATAAAGGGATGGAGGAATATTTACCAAGCAAAAGGAAAGCAAAACAAACAAAAAAGCAGGGGTTTCAAACCTAGTATCTGAGAAAACAGACTAAACTAACAAAGATAAAAATAGAGGAAGATGGGTATTACATAATGGTAAAGGAATCAATGCAACAAGAGGAGCTAATTATCCTAAATATATATGAACCCAATACAGGAGCACCCAGATTCATAAAGCAAGTTCTTAGAGACCTAAAAAGAGACTTAGACTCACACACAATAATAATGGAAAACTTTAACACCCCACTGCCAATATTAGACAGATCAATGAGACAGAAAATTAACAAGGATATTCAGGACTTGAACTCAGCTCTGGACCAAGGAGACCAAATAGACACCTACAGAACTCTCCACCCCAAATCAACAGAATATACATTCTTCTCTGCACCACATCACACTTAGTCTAAAATTGACTACATAATTGGAAGTAAAACACTCCTCAGCAAATGCAAAAGAACGGAAATCATAACAAACAGACTCTCAGATGACAGTGCAATCAAACTAGAACTCAGGATTAAGAAACTTATTCAAAATTGCACAACTATATGGAAAATGAACAACCTGCTCCTGAATGACTACTGGATAAATAACAAAGTTAAAGCAGAAATAAATACGTTTTTTGAAACCAATGAGAACAAAGACACAACATACCAGAACCTCTGGACACAACTAAAGCAGTGTGTAGAGGGGAATTTATAGCACTAAATGCCCACAGGAGAAAGCAGGAAAGATCTAAAATTGACACCCTAACATCATAATTAAAAGAACTAGAAAAGCAAGAGCAAACAAATTTAAAAGCTAGCAGAAGACAACAAATAACTAAGATCAGAGCAGAATTGAAGGAGATAGAGACACAAAAAACCCTTCAAAAAATCAATGAATCCAGGAGCTGGTTCTTTGAAAAGATTAACAAAATGGATAGACTGCTAGCCAGACTAATAAAGAATAAAAGAGAGAAGAATCAAATAGACACAATAAAAAATGATAAACGGGATATCACCACTGATCCCACAGAAATACAAACTACCATCAGAGAATACTATAAACACCTCTACACAAATAAACTAGAAAATCTAAAAGAAACTGATAAATTCCTGGACATAGACACCCTCCCAAGACTAAACTAGGAAGACGTCAAGTCCCTGAAAAGACCAATAACAAGTTCTGAAATTGAGGCAGTAATTAATAGCCTACCCACCAAAAAAAGTCCAGGACCAGATGGATTCACAGCCAAATTCTACCAGAGGTACAAAGAGAGCTGGTACCATTACTTCTGAAACTATTCCAAACAATAGGAAAAGAGGAATCCTCCCTAACTCATTTTATGAGGCCAGCATCATCCTGATACCAAAACCTGGCAGAGACACAACAGAAAAAGAAAAAAAGAAAATTTCAGATCAACATCCCTGATGAACTTCGATGCAAAAATCCTCAATAAAATACTGGCAAACCAAATCCAGCAGCATATCAAAAAGCTTATCCACCATGATCAACTCGGCTTCATCCTTGGAATGCAAGGCTGGTTCAACATACGCAAATCAATGAACGTAATTCATCACATAAACAGAACCAATGACAAAAACTACATGATTATCTCAACTGATGCAGAAAAGGCCTTCAATAGAATTCAGCACCCCTTCATGCTAAAAACTCTCAATAAACTAGGTATCGATGGAACATATCACAAAATAATAAGAGTTATTTATGACAAACCCACAGCCAGTATCATACTGAATGGGCAAAAGCTGGAAGCATTCCCTTTGAAAACCAGCACAAGACAAGGATGCCCTCTCTCACCACTCCTATTCAACATAGTATTGGAAGTTCTGGCCAGGACAATGAGGCAAGAGAAAGAAATAAAGGTATTCAAATAGGAAGAGAAGAAGTCAAATTGTCCCTGTTTGCAGATGACATGATTGTGTATTTAGAAAACCCCGTCATCTCAGCCCAAAATCTCCTTAAGCTGATAAGCAAATTCAGCAAAGTCCCAGGATATGAAATCAATACACAAAAATCACAAGCATTCCTATAAATCAATAATAGACAAACAGACAGCCAAATCATGGGTGAACTCCCATTCACAATTGCTACAAAGAAAATAAAATACCTAGGAATCCAGCTTACAAGGGATGTGAAGGACCTCTTCAAGGAGAACTACAAACCACTGCTCAAGGACATGAGAGAGGACACAAACAAATGGAAAAACATTCTAAGCTCATGGATAGGAAGAATCAATATCATGAAAATGGCCATACTGCCCAAAGTGATTTATAGATTCAATGGTATCCCCAACAAGCTACCATTGACTTTCTTCACAGAATTAGAAAAAACTACTTTACATTTTATATGGAACCAAAAAAGAGCCTGTATAGCCAAGACCATCCTAAACACAAAGAACAAAGCTGGAGGCATCAGGCTACCTGACTTCAAACTATACTCTAAGGTTACAGTAACCAAAATAGCATGGTACTGGTACCAAAACAGATATATAGACTGATGGAACAGAACAGAGTCCTCAAAAATAATGCCACACATCTATAACCATCTGATCTATGACAAACCTGACAAAAACAAGCAATAGGGAACGGATTCCCTATTTAATAAATGGTGTTGGGAAAACTGGCTAGCCATATGCAGAAAACTGAAACTGGACCCCTTAACTTAAGATGATTAAAGACGTAAACGTAAGACCTAAAACCAGAAAAACCCTGGAAGAAAACCTAGGCAATACCATTCAGGACATAGGCATGGACAAAGACTTCATGACTAAAACACCAAAAGCAATGGCAACAAAAGCCAAAATTGATAAATGGGATCTAATTAAACTAAATAGCTTCTGCATAGCAAAAGAAGCTGTCATCAGAGTGAACAGGCAACCTACAGAACAGGAGAAAAATTTTACAATCTATTCATCTGACAATGGCTAATATCCAGAACCTACAAAGAACGTAAACAAATGTAAAAGAAAACAACAACCCCATCAAAAAGTGGGCAAAGGATGTGAACAGACACTTCTCAACAGAAGACATTTATGTGGCCAATAAATATATGAAAAAAAGCTCATCATCACTGGTCATTAGAGAAATGAAAATCAAAACCACAATGAGATACCATCTCACACCAGTTAGAATGGTGATCATTAAAAAGTCAGGAAACAACAGATGCTGGAGAGGATGTGGAGAAATAGGAATGCTTTTACACTGTTGGTGGGAGTGTAAATTAGTTCAACCATTGTGTAAGACAGTGTGGTGATTCCTCAAGGATCTAGAACCAGAAATACCATTTGACCCAGCAATCCCATTACTGAGTGTATACCCAAAGGATTATAAATCATTTTACTATAAAGACACATGCCCACATATGTTTATTGCAGCACTGTTCACAAAAGCAAAGACTTGGAACGACCCCAAATGCCCATCAATGGATAAAGAAAATGTGGCACACATACACCATGGAATACTATGCAGCCGTAAAAAGGATGAGTTCATGTCCTTTGCAGGGACATGAATGAAGCTAGAAACCATTATTCTCAGCAAACAAACACAGCAACAGAAAAGCAAACACCACATGTTCTCACTCATAAGTGGGAGTTGAACAATGAGAACACATGGACACAGGGAGGGGAACATCACACACTGGGGCCTGTCAGGGGGTAGAGGAGGGATAGCATTAGGAGAAATACCTAATGTTGGTGACGCGTTGATGGGTGCAGCAAACCACCGTGGTACGTGTATACCGATGTAACAAACCTACACATTCTGTATATGTATCCTAGAACTTAAAGTATAATTTTAAAAAAAAGAGTGCATAACAAGAACAGCCAGTTGTGGCAGCTCACACCTGTAATCCTATTACACCACTGCACTCCAGCCTGGGCAACAGAGTGAGACCTTATCTCAAAAAAAAAAAAAAAAAAAAAGGAAGAAAGAAAGAAAAGAAAGAAACAAACTCGTGGTGCAAAATAATAATGAGTATTCTTGAAGAAATATGGACACATGACTGTAAATACATACACGCCTATAAATACATATACACATTTTACATACACCAGTTGTCAAAAACATACCACGGCAATTTCTAAGCAATATCCTACAAACAACAGCAATATATCTTATACTTAAAACAACAAAGTCCTTGAAAAATTCTCAGTCTTGCAAAGTCCTGTATTTTTTATGAGCCAATAAAAATGTAATCCCAGATCCAAACATTTACAGATCACTCAAATTGCTCGCTTCCTCTACAAAAAGGCAGGAGACAGGATGAACTCTGTTAATAGGATTACACCTGAATATGTGTGGGAGGGCCCAGGGTCACAATCAAACCATTCAGTTTTATTCAGGGGACAGCATCGTGTGTGTGTGTGTGTGTGTGTGTGTGTGTGTTTGGGGGGGAATAATTTAGATTGAGTTCTGGGCTGAGACGGTCTTAGAATCTTTTCAGCTTCCATCTACTGTCCAAACCAGATACTTTTCTTCCTCCAGCACTCCTCCAACACCTTCTCTGGGCCAGGTCGAAAATCCCTTGTGGGGACTGGTCATTTTGGGGACGTGGGAATGGTGACTGTGGAGCTTAGAGTCTGGTGGAAAGTTGGGCCATCTGGGATACCCAGCAGGACCTCCTGGCTGAATGCCCCAAATACGTGACTGGAAACAAGGTCATAAGCATCAAAGAGCTCAGGGAAGGGAAGAATGGTGGAGTCAAATCTGTCAGTTTAAACAAACCAAACCATTGCTTTGAAGGAACATCCTATTGTTCAGGCCTCTGCTTATTTGATCCTTATGGAGGAGTCTAGTTGTAACTCAGTGTTTCTCAACATTTAATGTGCTTGTTAAAAAAATTTCCCAGACCTCATTCCCATAGATGTTTAGTCAGTTAAGTTGAGATAAGTTTCATGAATCCGCATTTATGACAAGCCTATTGTCACCTATGCTGATACTACTGGTTCTTCAAAAACTACACTTTGGACATCACAGCTTTTGTTTTAGCTCAGAACTTCTCAAGCTTCAATGTGCATGTGAATCATCTGGAAATCTTGTTAAAATTTAGATTCTGATTCAAAAGGTCTGAAGTGGGGCCTGAGATTCTGCATTTTTAACTAGCTCCCAGGAGATGGTGGTGCTGCTTGCTGGTTTATAGACCACACTTTGACTACCAAGGGTTTAGCATATGTTCCCTCTGATGGTTAATTTTATTATATATGTCAACCTGACAGGGCCCCAGGATATGGAGACATTTGGTCAAATCCTATTCTCAGTGTGTTTGTGAGGGTATGTCTCCATGAGATTAGCATTTGAATTGGCAGATTAAGTAAAGCAGATTGCCCTCCCTATTGTGGGTGGGCCTCATGCAATTGATTGAAGACCTGAATACAACAAAAAGGCTGACTCTACCACAAGTAGGAGAGAACCCTTTCCTGCCTGACTGCTTGAACTGAGACATTGGTCTTCTCTTGTACTTGGACTCCATCTGAAACACTGACTCTTCTTGGGTCTCAAGCTGGCCATCTTTCAGGCGAACTACATCATCAGCTCTCCTGGGTCTTCAGCTTGCCAGTGCAGAGCTTGAGACTTCTTAGCTTCTGTAATTATGGGAGCCAATCCCTTATAATAAATTTCTTTCTATATTTCTTTTTTTTTTTTTTTTTTTTTTTTTTTTTGAGACGGAGTCTCGCTCTGTCACCCAGGCTGGAGTGCAGTGGCGCGATCTCGGCTCACTGCAAGCTCTGCCTCCCGGGTTCACACCATTCTCCTGCCTCAGCCTCCCTAGTAGCTGGCACTACAGGCGCCCGCCACCTCGCCCGGCTAATTTTTTTGTATTTTTAGTAGAGACAGGGTTTCACCGTGTTAGTCAGGATGGTCTCGATCTCCTGACCTCGGGATCTACCCGCCTCGGCCTCCCAAAGTGCTGGGATTACAGGTGTGAGCCACCCTGCCCGGCCTTCTTTCTGTATTTCTATCTATACCTCTATCCATATCTATATCTATTTATTATCTATGATCCTTATTTATATCCTACTTGTTCTGTTTCTTTGGAAAAGCCTGATTAATACATCCCCAGATCTAATTTGAAAATCCAGTCCCCATATGATTGGGTACTGTGTTTCTATGTTGGGGGGTATCAGTCTAAACTGGAATTCTGGAGGCCTAAAACGTCATACTCTTTGGCATTAGAAGCAGTGACCAAAATCTGCTATGGGTTCATGGGTTCCCTGAACCATTTAAACAGTAACAATTCATGTTTAGTGAATCTCACAATGTGCCAGGAGTTATGCTAAATATTTACATGAATTATCTTATCGGAAACTCCCAACAGGTAGTACTGTTACTATCCCCATTTTATAAATGGTGGAATGAAGACTCAGAGAGTTTGAGTAAGTTAAGTAAGTGAGACACAACCTTACTCTCTTTGATTTCCAAAAAGAAATCTTGGTCAATGATTCAAGAGAATTTTGAACCCAATCTGTCTCATAGCAAGCCCAAGCTTCTAACCATTATATTACACTGTCCTTCCTGCCGACCAGTTATGGTATTGCCTAATTCACATGAGGGGTTCAAGGTAGATTTTGGAGACATGTCTTTCTGCTAGTTTCCCAGAAGATACACTGAAAATACTTACTGTGCTTTTCCTCTTTGTCAGTGGTTATGGGATGTTTACATTCTAAAATTTGGTGACAGCTCTCAGCTCTGCATGGCTCATTTTTGAGTCATGGCTATATGTTGGGTTTCCTGGTATAGGCAGATTACATTTAGTACTTTATTCAAGCCCCCATCAGTCCAGAGCTCTAGGCTGGCTATTTCTCACAGGTTAACAGCATTTATGCATCATCTGTGCATGTCTCAATATTGCAATCATCAGTAGACATCAGTTTCCAGAAGGTAGGCTTTGGCACTTTGGATGCAAGGGGCATGCAGATTTCAGTACTAGGCGATGTTTCCTATCTGTAGGTGGCAGCAAACAAAGTGATGGACCAGATGAAACAAATGGTTGCAGGAGTGGCCCAAGTCCAGATCCAATAAGAGCTTTCTTTGAAGCTCCCATTTCTGAAAAAATCCATCATTCCCAGAGGAGAGGAGTATGGCTGTTTCAAAAGCCAAAAACAAACTCTCTCTGAACAGATTAATCCTTCTGCCACAGAGGTAAAGCTCAAAACCAAAAATTGGCCAAGGAGCTCTGATGATGTCTATCCATCAGCCAAACCAAGGGCAAATCAGGCTGCACACAGGATGGGGAACAGAGTCAAACCAGTTGAGTCAGCTGGGCCCTTAACTGTAAGAATGAAAAATATTTCTCACTTCAACTGGTGGCATTAATATCACAAGGTACTAGTGCTCATTTATGGTGGTAGTGGATACATTTGATTGAGGATCATATATATATAAATGTTCTTACCTCTTTTCTGTGCAGGCATCGTCTTTTCCTCATGCAATTGCTGCTGCACAAACTCAAAAGACTTATGGGCAGGAAGTCTGAGTGCCTTGACCTAACATTCACCTTTTGTGCAAAGTAAGGTTTTACTGAGGAAAAGGAACTGGGGCTGGGTGGATTATAAGCTCTAAGCAAATTTTTGTGGATTCGCTTGAAGATGCCTGTGCTGTTAACTCCTCCATTTCTATGCATTTGCATTTGACTTCTAATTCCAACCTTATCTCCGCAGAACTGAGGGATTTGTCCACAACTGGCCAGCTTAGATAGGGAAATAGTGGCTTCTCAGAGGCCAGGTGTCGGGGTGGCAGCATTCATCTCAGCTCAGGATTCCGGGGAAAGCCTGTGTAGGTGGAGGAGAGGCAGAAGGAGACAGCTGAAGCTGTTACTGAGTCCTTCCTGTCTGAGACTGCCCTTCCCCTTTGATTTCTGTAGCAGGCATGGTTGCACTACTTAATTTTAATGCCTCAGCCCTGGCATGAAGAAATGCTGCTGGTGCACCTGATTCACAGTACCCAGGAAAGGAGAAGCCAACAGGATCACTGAGCCCAGGCCTTAAGCTCAGTGCAGCAGCATATTTTGACTGCTGTTCAGTGACCTGCTTGTTCCAAGGAGCAAGATGGGAGATTTCTTCATAAATATTGATCCATCTATCCTGCACCCCCGACACCAGCCAAATCTGTAGGTGAAAAGGATGGATCCAAGGGAGAAGTGCCTCAAAATCTGAAAACCACATGAGCTTCATTAAGAGGTTCTGGAGACTTGTGAGGTGGCATTTAAAAAATAATAGCTTTATCTGCATGTCATCTGAGCTTGCTGATTCTTATTTATTTTCATTTACTTTACTTTTATTTCATTTCGTTTTATTATGACACAAAAATCCCTTGAGTGGCTTTGCTTAGTTAAGTAAACTAAGGCCAGTGTGCACATTTGTGCAAGAGAAAGGGTGTTACAGAGTTTTTTGCCCTAAGCTTCTCTAATTCCTTCTTTAAACAGAGCTCCAGGTATGCATGTGGGGTGGACAGGAAGGGTGGTGGCTTCTGAAGGAAAAGGAGTGATACCCCAAGCTCTCTTTCCGGAGATTTCAGGTTAGGGAAATCTGACCAAGTGGGTAGGCCTGACCATAGTTTCTTGCCAGGAAAGAACACTGAAGGCCACAAGGAGCAGCTCAGTGTGATGGAAGGGAAGTGTGTCATTTTGAAGGCTTCTTTTTCTCTGCTTCCTACTCTGCTTCTTGCTTCTGCATCTGCATGTGTTTTTGTTTCCCTTGGGTCACCAGGCACAATCTTAGTTCCTCTTTGATTTCCAAAAGAAATCTGCTCGTGCTCAGTATCCAGCAAGTCTGAATAACCTTCACTGGTGTTTTGGGAGGATGCCAGGGAGGGGTCACAGCAGGGAGCCCTTCCGTGTCTGCCAGACCTCTTATATTCTTCTTCCCATCCTTCCTTTTATGCTTATTTTACCTTCCTCCATCCTAGATTGTGTTCCTACCTCTCCTGCAATTTCTTCTCCCTCTATTAGAGCATCTAGCAAGTCAATCCATCAAGGCCTCAACAGGATTAAGAATCTTCCATGTTCCAGTAGCCATCCTCTTTAAAAGGAGGTATTTATTTTTGCCGTTATCATTTGTCCTCATACTTTCCCATAAGAAAGTGGAAAAACAGAGGTAATAGAGAGGCACATAGCAATCCAATAGTATTGCGCAGGACCAGGCACAAGTCCTTTGTATACCAGCCTGGTTCTCTTTTCTGAAGAGCACTGTTTGTTCTTTGTAATAGGTTTGCTAACTGCACATGTTCTTTATTTATTTTTTTTGAGATGGAGTCTTGCTCTGTCGCCCAGGCTGGAATGCAGTGGCACAATCTCGGCTCACTGCAATTTCCACCTCCTGGGTTCAAGCAATTTTCCTGCCTCAGCCTCCTAAGTAGCTGGGATTACAGGAGTGTGCCACCATTCCTGGCTAATTTTTGTATTTTTAGTAGAGACAGGGTTTCCCCATATTGGCCAGGCTGGTCTGAACTCCTGACCTCAAGTGATCTGCTTGCCTCGGCCTCCCAAAGTGCTGGGATTACAGGTGTGAGCCACCATGCACAGCCCCCAGCTACACATGCTGTAATGAGGAATCTTTTCTGGATGGTGGATAATATGGTTTGGTAATTTTGTTCCCTCCAAATCTCATGTTGAAACGTGACTTCCAGTGTTGGAGGGGAGCCTAGTGGGAGGTGTTAGTGTCATGGGGGGCAAATCCCTCATGAATGGCTTGGTGCTGTCCTAGCAGTAGTGAGTGAATACTCACTCTATTAGCTCACACCAGATCTGGTTTTTTAAAAGAGCCTGGCACCTCCTTGCTTTTCTCTCTCTTGCTCCCCCTCTCACCAGGTGACATTCTGGCTCCCTTTCACCTTCTGCCATGAGTAAAAGCCTCCTGAGGCCCACCAGAAGCTGAGTAGATGCTGGAACCATGCTTGTACAGCCTGCAGAACCATAAGCCAAATCAACCTCTTTTCTTTATAAATTACCCGGTCTCAGATATTCCTTTATAGCAATGCAAAATGGACTAACACAGTGGATGATCTTGTCGTTATCCCCTAGGCTACATGCTTCTCTAGGTTCTCAGGTGAAAATACCACCTCTCTAATTGAGCGTTCTTGGAATGCAGCCAAAGAACTTTTCGAGATCTAGGAGAAAATACTGATCTTAGAGGGAAGAAATATAGATATTGAAAGGATCTTCAAGATCTATGAGAGTTGTTTAAATTGTTTGGGGTATATTTCCTCCTTTTCAAAACCCACTTCAACATTAGCTAAGAGGGAAGAAATTGGGGAGGGATGACTGCAAAAGGTTGAAATAAGCACTCTTAGGCCGGGCGCGGTGGCTCAAGCCTGTAATCCCAGCACTTTGGGAGGCCGAGGCGGGCGGATCACAAGGTCAGGAGATCGAGACCACAGTGAAACCCCGTCTCTACTAAAAATACAAAAAATTAGCCGGGCGCGGTGGCGGGCGCCTGTAGTCCCAGCTACTCAGGAGGCTGAGGCAGGAGAATGGCGGGAACCCGGGAGGCGGAGCTTGCAGTGAGCCGAGATCGCGCCACTGCACTCCAGCCTGGGCAACAGCGTGAGACTCCGTCTCAAAAAAAAAAAAAAGAAAAAAAAAAAAAAAAGAAATAAGCACTCTTCCATAAAGAATTTTTTTTTTGAGGATTTTTGTTTTAAAGCCAGTTAAGCCACTTACCACTGTGGTCAAGGCAGTCAACCAAATATTGAATTTCCTCAGGAAGACCTATTTCTCCTCTTACACAAAGAACATCTGCCCCAGAACTCTGTATGCAGGGAGAATAGAGCTGGGGAAGGCCTATAGAGATAGTGAGTGTAGATGTGGTCACTAAATCTAGGAGACTCTTTCAGAACCCACTTGTGGTTTTGAAAGAGGTATGTTTAGAGAAACACAAATCAATGTGATTTTATGCAACAGGAAACAAATGTATGGAATTCATTATCCTCAAGAGTTAGTGTAAGCTGAAAGTATGTATAAATACCTTTTTAAAAGGGTTAGATGCTTTCATAAATTTATGCATAGCTGGTTACTAAGGGCAACGAGGATGTTTTCATGGGAAACCAGAAACAGAAGAGATATTAGATATCAGCTAATCTCTTCCCCTCTACCCCTCCACCTCTGTAGTGAGGGGATATCAATACAGGACCTCTTAGAGCCAAAGGGGAGACTAGATGGGAAATGGGTGATTTCTAGTGGTCTCCCAGGTAACCCCCACCCCAACCTTTTTCTTCAAAGTTAAATTTTAAGAGAGGGAAGGAGGGACCAAACACACATAAAAGCCTCTAATTGGCTAAAGAAGCCACATTGACTCCAGGTGTGGGGGACTTGGTGGATGGGCAGTGAGGCTAATATGCAAAGACGGGTAGTAAAAGGAGCCTGGCCAGGCACAGTGGCTCAGGCCTGTAATCCCAGTACTTTGGGAGGCCAGAGTAGATGGATCACTTGAGGCCAAGAGTTCAAGATCAGCCTAGCAACATGGTGAAACCCCATCTCTACTGAAAATACAAAAACATTAGTTGGGTGTGGTGGTGCACGCTTATAATCCCAGCTACTCAGGAGGCTGAGGCATGAGAATCACTTAAGCCTAGGAGGTGAAGGTTGCAGTGAGTTGAGATTGTACCACTGCTCTCCAGCCTGGGCGACAGAGCGAGACTCGGTCAAAAAAAAAAAAAAAAAAAAAAAAAAAAGGCCTATTCTATATCCTAGTGGAGGCTCTCTTGGAAGAAATCAGTCTAATAAGGGAAATAAGTAAGTGAGAATATTAAGAGTTTATGTACAGCAAAATGGATATAAAATGAGGGTGTGGAAGGGATGAGCACTGTGTACCAAGAAGATGGAGAGCTGGGTCAACTGGCCTCTAGATGTGAGAGAGAATCTGAAGAGAAGGACAGCATTTGGCTTAGACACATCAAAAGGGGGAACAGTTAGCTCTGCCATCATCTAGCTGGGGCCATGGAGGCAGTTTACACCTCACGTTCCTTCAGGGACAATGTAAATAGTGCCCCTTGGAGTTGTGCATCTCAGAAGCACTCCTCAAAAATCAGCTACTCCAACTCCCCCATTTCCAGATGAGGAAGTGGAGGCCTGGAGATGTGAATGAGAGGACTCCTTGGGTTGCACAGCTCTTTTACATCAGAGTGGGTCTCTACTTCCCCTCCACCACATTATCTTGCCATGGAGGTTGAGCTATCAAAGGCAGCCTGGTCCTCTTATGAGACACATCTAGAGACACCTTCATCAGGGAAACAGCTGACCAACACATTAAAATTACACATTAGAATTACACTCATTTCCTCAGCTGGATGTCATGCATGACCAACCTGCCTGACCCTACATGGTAGTCCTGACAATTACAGAAAAGAGTCGTGAGTTAAAGAAACTGTGAAGCTAATTCAGGAAGCATCTGTTATGCTCTGATGTTTCTTTCAGAATGACTTAGGACTACGCCAACCTGAAGCTGCCTGTGGGCCTATGAACTGGAAATAAAGCCCCTGGGCCGGAGCTGTCACTCTGTCGGTAGAAAAAGGAGGCTGACTGCTTTTGGCTACCTAGGTTCCACCAGAATTGAGAGGTGACTGGAATTGCAAAGCTGAAAGTTTCTGCTAGGAGAAAGGCAGCTGAGTGAGCTGTTTATTCAACAGGCACTAAAAATGAAGTTTGGCACCTCATTTGAGAACTTCCAGCAGCGTGAAGAAAGCTGATTCATTTGTTCAAATAAAACCCAATTGTATTATTGTTTAACAGTGAGATAATAACATCTTATGTTTATAAACTTGTCTTATAGCCTGAGGGAGTCCACACCAATTTACAGACTTCAAAATCTGAGAGAAACTAGGACTATGTCTTCTAACACTGACATGCCCTCCCCTGGGGTCTGGACGGTAAGGGTGGGGAGGGATCAGCCCCCGCAGCAGCTTTACATCAAATTCTCCCCAGTGCAGTCCCACCCAGCAAGTTCCAGAATTGGGCCTCCTACTGACATACGGGGGAGGGGGCCTCTGCAGGAGAAGGGACCCTGACCAGCTGGGAGGTACACCAAGATTTTGCTTGGAGAGAGAAAAAAAAAAACCAGTCTGAACTGGGTGGAGTGTGCAGATACAACTGTTGGCAGAGGTGGTGTAGTACCTGATCAAACTCAGAGGGGGGAAGATTTCATCTCCTGACAGTCAAAACAGGGCAAGTTTTAGAAATAAAGGACAATTCAGTTGTTTTAGGGCATTAAGCAACCCTCTGACTGCTATAGACAGGCCTAGCCTTAGAGTTGATGGCCTCAGCCTGACCAGTTTGGATCCCTGTCCTCAAGGCCCTTAAAAACCCACAGCTTAACCTCCACTCCCAGAGTGTTCCTCAAACTTGACTGGACCTCAGAATCACATGGGGAGCTTGTTTTATATGCAGATTCCTGGTCCCTCACCACCACTCCCACTCACTAGGTCTGGGGTAAAATTCAGGAATCTGCATTTTTAACAAGCATTCCAAGTGATGTTGAGGATGCTACTCCTTTAACCACACTTAAAAAAAAATATTGGCTGGGCACAGTGGCTCATGCCTGTAATCCCAGCACTTTGGGAGACCAAGGCGGCTGGATCACCTGACGTCAGGAGTTCGAGACCAGCCAGACCAACATGGTGAAATCCTGTCTCCACTAAAAATATAAAAATCAGCCGGGCATAATGATGCATGCTTGTAATCCCAGCTACTAGGGAGGCTGAGGCGCAAGAATCATTTGAACCTGGTAGGTAGAGGTTGCAGTGAGCTAAGATCGTGTCACTGCACTCCAGCCTGGGCAACAGAACGAGACTCTGTCTCAAAAATAAATAAATAAATAATAAATAAACTAAAAAATAATAAAAAAAATTGATTCCAGATTCCACACTACCGGCATTGGAACAAATCTGGGTCTGCAACCCTTGCAAGTAGCTCAGCACACAGTGAACCTTGGTTTCAGTCACACTTTGCTTTCTGGGAAGAACTGAGACCTTGCCAGCACTTTTCACAGGTTGCTCTGAGTAGATCCTGCACATCTTGGAACACAGGAGAGGTCCCTGCTGTGTAAAATTTAATATTGAAGGAAATTCAGACTACAGTTTCTGCTGAGTCAAGAATGAACCACACCAAGTCCACTAGGGAGTAGGGCAATTACCACTACCCTCCCTCTCCCACCCTCACAAGTCACTCTAGGGACATCTTTTTCCCTTGGAGTCAATGAAGTTGGCTCTTTGCTGCCTGTGGCAGCTTCATAATGTCTATATAAATGGGGTTTGGGTTGTGGGGAACCCTTTGGTTGAAGGGGGAGGAGGTAGAGATTTTGCTTTGAGGCTGTGTTGGCAAAGCAAGCAAAGGTTTTTACTCAGCACGATGTTTTCTAAAGCTGTTTTTGTTTATGCTTAACATTAAAACTTCACTTGTACATGTTAAAGAGTGGGGAGGGAAAAGTCAATGGAAATAATGAGGAACTAAGGACACTTCCCCAGCTAACCTCTGCCATTGCCTCAGCCTACAACCATGACTCTGGCTGAAAATAATGCCAACTATCTGAGGGCTGTGAGACTAGAACTAGGTCTTATTCTCTCCTATCTGGCCTACACAGCTTATCTCCTTCCTAAGCCATCTTTCAGAGATATGTCAATTAGGAACAAAAACAGAAACTCTTGAATTGGAACTTGTCCATGTTCCTCTTTCCTTTTCTTTTTCTTTTTCTTTTTTTTTTTTTTTGTTTGTTTGTTTTTGTTTTTGAAACTGAGTCTCGCTCTGTCGCCCAGGCTGGAGTGCAGTGGCACGATCTTGGCTCACTGCAAGCTCCGCCTCCCGGGTTCACGCCATTCTCCTGCCTCAGCCTCCCGAGTAGCTGGGACTACAGGTGCCCATCACCACGCCCGGCTAATTTTTTGTATTTTTAGTAGAGATGGGGTTTCCCCGTGTTAGCCAGGATGGTCTCGATCTCCTGACCTCGTGATCTGCCTGCCTTGGCCTCCCAAAGTGCTGGGATTACAGGCGTGAGCCACCGTGCCCAGCCCCATGTTCCCTTTTCTATCGTTCCTCAATTTCCTGTGGCTCAGAAGATGAGATTGAACACACAGAATGGGGGAAATTTTCCCCACTGGCCCCAGCACTCACTAGTGCCTGGAATTCTCACACAAGTCTGATTTCTTCCTAACACATGACTCCAAGAATCCCTAGGTAATTATAAATAGCTCTGATGGGGTGAACTCATAGTATCAGTCACTAAAACTGCAGTGTGAATGTGCTAGCCATGCCTTTTCCATTGGGATAAAAAGGGTCTACGAATCCAGAGACATGCAATTATGCCACACTTTCATGGAATGTATCTACTCCACCAAAGTTAGCTGTAAAATGACTTCTGCTTCTTCATTAATTGTCCTCCCTCCCTCTCTTCCTTCCTTCCCTCCTCCCTTCCTTCCTTCCTTCTTTTTTTCTTCCCTCCCTCCCTGTCTCCCTTCTTCCTTCTTTCCTCCCTCCTTCCCTCCTTCCTTCTCTCCCTCTGTCCCTCCAGTCTTCCAGTCCTCCCTCCCTCTCCTTCCTCACTTCTTCCCCGTTTTTGTAGATGTCCTTTAGCAAGTTGAGTAATTTCCCCTCTATTCCTAGTTTTCTGGGAGTCTTTATCGTGAATGGTCATTGGATTTTGTCAAATCCTTTTTCTGCATTTATTAATATGATCATATAATTTTCCTTCTTTTGCTTGTTGATGTGATGGATTACACTAATTGATTCTTGAATGTTAAACCAGGCTTGTATACCTGGAATAAATTCCACTTGTTCATAGCTTATTATTTTTATACATTGTTGGATTGGATATGCTAATATTTTATTGAGAATTTTTGCATCTATGTTCATGAGAAATGTTGGTCTATAGTTTTCCTTTCTTGTAATGTCTCTGTATGGATTTAATATTAGAGTAATGCTGGCCTTATAGAATGACTTAGGAAGTTTCTTCTGCTTCTATTTTCCAGAATAGATTGTTGAGAATTGGTATCTTTTCATCCTAAAGTGTTTGGTAGAATTTGCCAGTGAACCCATCGGGTTCTAGTGCTTTCTGTTTTGGAAAGTTATTAATTATTGATTCTATTTCTTTAACAGATATAGACCTATTCAGATTACCTATTTTTCCCTGTGTAAGGAAAAATGTAGATGTGTCTTTGAAGAAATTGGTCCATTTCGCCTAAGTTATCAAATTCGTGGGCATAGAGTTGTTGAGAATATTCCTTTATTTTCTTTGTTATGTCTATGGGATCCCTTCTACTTTTTACCCATTTGCTCAAGAAGTATATATTCAGTACTTACTATTAAAAACATTAGTTCAGCATATATTTATTAAATGGCTATTATGTGCCAAGTATTGTGCTAGGGCTGGGGATAGCATGACATTGATGTCTTGTAACTTACTTTCTTGTAAAGAAGATCAAAATCGAATGAATAATAGACATATCAAACAATTGTAATTGTGACTAGTGCCAAAGAAGGAATTAAACAAGACTGGAGAGAATTTCTTTAGCAAGTGTGGGCAGGGAAAGCCTCTCTAAAGGAGGTGACATTTTAGCTGAGAACTAAAAACTGAGAAGGATCTAGCCTTGAGAAAAGCCTAGGAAAGGGTATTCCAGGCAGAGGAAACCACACGTGCAAAGAAAGACACTCCAGAAAAGGAAGAGATCAGCATGTAGGAGGGAATGAAATAAATTCAATGTGTCAGGAGCATAGAAAGCAAGGTAGACCGGAAAGGTCTAAGAGGTGGGCAGAGGCCAGATCCTGTAGAACCTTATAAGCCATGGTAAGGAGTTTGGATTTTATTCTAAGTGGAATGAAGAGCTTTTGAAGGGTTTTAGGCAGGAGAGTGACATGATCTAATTTACATTTCTAAAAGATTGCTCTGTGATCTTTCCTCACTGCTATGGGGAAAATAGGAGCAAAAGTGATGTCACAGAAATCAGGAGTTATTGCAGTAATCTAAGCAGGCAGAGTTGGGTGTCCTGGATTTGGGCAGGGGGACAGTGACAGTCAAGATAGAGAGAAGGAAAAATGAATAGATGGGAATTTGTTTTACCTGGCGCTGGACTGGGCATTTACAAACTGCATGAATTGGGCAATCTCACTGCCTCCACCAGCCACTGGAGGGTGCCTTTCTCTACCTTCAGTTTGAGAGTTTCTTCCTCAAGAACCAGGGGCCTCAAAGTCACCCCACTGGTTCCACACTTTACTCCAATAAGCTCTGGGAGTGACTCTTACAGATCCCTGGGCCTATCAGTGACATATGTTCAGGGGATCACTGGTTCCATTCCAAACAGGTGTTTCTACATTCTGGGCACATCCCAAGCAGTGCATACTCTGAGGATCATTGTTCTCATCTCTCTCGGGTGGGTGACATTTAGAATGATTATTGTTCAGCAGCACTCAGGCTTCTACTAAATGGTATGACAGAAGGAAGAACTTTGACTATCATGGTGATTAGACAGTGGAATGGATTGTCAGAGGAGGTTATGAAGGTTCCTTCAGCCAGACAAGCTGCTGAAATATGAAGACATTATGTATCAATGTGAGCAACATCTTTATATTCTAAAGGTGGGTAGAGAAAGCAATTCAAGTGACAAGAGGAGTAAGGTGGAAGAACGCTGACGATGCTAGGTCATGGGTGGCTGCCAAACAACACGTGCCAGGACTCACAGGCAGGCTGGGCCAGCAGGTGAATAGGGAAGCTAGAACGAATGACCAGAGAGCTAGTTACAGTGAGTTATGAGGGGGAAACTGAGTTCTGAATCCAGGGTATAAAGCTAAACTGGAGGACACAGACATGGTCTGGAGTCTGAAAAGATAGGCAAGAGTAAGGCTGCAGAGGTCCAAGCCAGGCAGAAGGCAGTGTCAGGAGAAACCTATTCTAATAGTAGTGTTGGTCCCTGGCTGGGCTTCAAGCCAGGAGGAGGGAAATAGGTGGAGAGAAAATCAGAGTGGGAAAAGTATGCCCTGAATCAGAACAGCTAGGTGCAGCCACATCATAGTCAGCCAGCGTGTATCAGTGGAACCTAGAACCAGTACCAATCTGCTTTCTGCCCTGTTTTCCAACTTCCCGAGAGAGTCAGAGTCTCATAGATTTCTGTGACTTCAACACAGTGCTAGCCCTCTAGGGGACCAGGCATCACCGGGTAATTTACTACCCCTGTTCCTTGCATTTCTGTGGATAGTGGGTGTCCTTGTGAGCTGGGAAACAGGCTGAAAATAAAATCGAGTACACAACATAATCTCACAAAGTAATTTCTCTGTTTCTGCCCCTGCCTGCATTGGCCCTTCTTCAAAGCCTTCCACCAATCCAACTATTTCTGCAAGTCTCTCAGAGGTCTGTCCCGAAGGTTCATTAACAGAAACCTTTTGCCTCCCCAGTGGCTTCCAGCATTTCCTCTGTTCCTTCTCTAGCTCTCTGGGAGTGATAATCCTCTTTTAATGCCTATAACAAAGCCATCCACTCAATGAGGTGGCTGCTGCTGCCGCTGTTGCTGTCACAAGCTGCCTCCCACCCAACTGAAACTACTAAAGCCAATGTTTCTGTTGTGGCTTTGTGTACTGAGCGCCCCACAGAGATTTTAGTGAAATAGTCCTTTAAATTGGTACTTATTCTTACAAAGCTCTCTCTATTTAGGACTTAGGTATGAGATCTGGGAGGTGGATCAGAAGATAAGCAGGATAGTGTTCTCTGGTAGGTATTGTTTTGTTTTATTTGTTTGTTTTTGGTCTTCCCAGCAGGCTTTCTCTCTCCCCTTCAGTTGATAGACTCTACTCCTGATCTGAAGGGTAAGCATGTGAAGCAGACCTGGACAAACACAGAGTATCCATTCTCCTAGCAACAGTGATTGGACCAAATTATAGGCACATTACCAAGGAAGGCCTATCAGAATTGTTCCCTGGGATAGATGAATGGACTCTGGGAGATAGAAATTCTCTTTGCTAAGCTGTGACTTATGGCAGCTGTGTTCCCTGCAATATGGAGAAGACCAGTCTACATCAAGAGAGTGAGACAAATGGAAAAAGAGATGCAGAGGCAAGCAGAAATAAAATACAGACACAGTTCTGACAATGTTGAATCCCTAGGCTTGGTTCCTTTGAGCGTTCCACTCTCCTTCCTAGCCTTTTGTACCAATATAGTGCCTTTTTTTTTTCATAAGCTGGGTTGGATTCAGTTTCTGTTATTAATTATTTTTATTGTCCTGATTAATTACAACATGAGAGCTGTATGGGAAATTTTCTCTCTCCTTCAATCCTGAGGTTTAGGAAGACCCCCCTTATATGTCTATTCTTTCTTCCATTAGGATGTGTCTTTCCTGAGAGGCCCCTTAGGCTCCCAAACAAATAATTCCCTAGTGGACCTGCCTCCTAGACCCTCCATCCACATACACACAAGATGAATATGAATCTTTGGGAGAGTACAATTTAGGCTTCCATGTTGGGCCCTATTCATATATCATTTGTTCATTTAACAAATATTTGTTGAGTTCTTGTGATGTGCCAAACACTGTTCTAGGAGCTGAGAATATAGAAATGAATAAAATAGGCAACATTTTTGTCTATACGAAGCTTGAAATAGATTGCAAACAAATAATTACATGTATAGTATAATCTCATGACTGTTATAAAAAAAAATAGAGCAGGTAAATAAGATAAAAAGTAATGGGGTGGGGTTGCTGTTTTAGGCAGTATGGTCTAGGAAGGCCTTCTGCAGAGGGCACAGATCTGAATGAAGTGAGGATGTGAGTCATGTGTGTATTTGAGGAGAAAACATTATAGGCTAAAGCGACAGAGAGTGCAAAGGCCTAGAACTGCTTGACATGTCTGAAAAAGCAAGAAATGCCAGTAAAATGAGGTGAGCAAAGGAAGAATGGTGGGATACTAGGCCAGAGAGGTAGCCAAGGGCCAAATTGTGGAAGGCCTTGAAGGTTGGGCTCAGAACTTTGTATTTTTTTCTAACTGTGATGGAAAGCCATTAGAATGTTTTGATCTGGGGGTTGACAGGACCAGCTTTACCTTTTAAAAGCCTCCCTCTGGCTTCTGTGTAGAGAATGGACCATAGGGAATGAGTGGAAGCAGGAATACCACAGAGGAGACTACTACATTAGGTATTTTTTGGTGGTGTTGTTTGTTATTGTTTTTTTTTTTTTTTTTTTAACAGAGTCTTACTCTGTCACCCATGCTGGAGTGCAGTGGCACGGTCTCAGTTCACTGCAACCTCTGCCTCCCAGGTTCAAACGATTCTTGTGCCTCAGCCTCCCAAGTAGCTGGGATCACAGGAGCATGCTACCATGCCCAGGTAATTTTTGTATTTTTAGTAGAGACAGGGTTTTGCCATGTTGGCCTGGCTGTTCTCAAATTCCTGGCCTCAAGCAATCCTCCCACCTCGGCCTCCCAAAGTGCTGGGATTGCAGGCATGAGCCACTGTGCCCTGCTGAGAAACTACTGCATTAGTTTATGTGAGAGATGATGGTGGTGTCAACTAAGATGGGAGCAATGGAGGCAGTGAAAAGTATGCGGATTCAGTATATATTCTAAAGATAAAGCCAATTAAAGCTAACAGACTATGCTGGTGGATTGGACATGGAGTACGAGAGAGGGTCAAGGATGATTCCAAGTGTTTTGGCCTGAGCAACAAAGTGAATCAGGATGACAGCTATTGAGATGGGAAAGAATGGGAGAGGCACAGGATAGGGGACTGGGAACATCATGAATTTTGTGTGGAATCTGTTAAGTTTGAGATGCCTATTAGTCATCTAAGTTGAGATGTGAAGAGGTCAGGAAAAAAGAAATACATGTCAAACAAAGGAATGCAAAGTATTAGGACAAAAAGAACCCTGAGAAACAAGGAGTGTCCCAACCATCACCATGCAGAGCACATCACACTTCCACTAATTTGAAGAGAGAAATATATCTCTTTTCTCAGAATTTCCTCAACCAGGACCTGGCAAAAATTCAAACTATCACAATAAGAAGGGGGTTTGTTACTATAAATCGAGGTAGGCAAAGGGACAGAGATTCTATTAGCATAATAATCCAATGCAGGAATGCTAAGAGAATGTCAATATTGGTAGTGTGGAATACTATTAGCTGTCTCATAGATATCCCACTCTGAGGCTAGTCTTTAGTTAGGACCTCTTTTCCTGCCCCCACTCCCCCAGAACTGGAGGAGCTTCCCCCATGTACACTCCAATTCATTGGAACTGGATGGAACCAAATGAGTGACAGTGACTGATTACCCAAACTGGAGACTCACATCAGGAAAGGAGTTCCCCAAAGGCCATCGGGGAGGAGAAGTAGTAGTCAGGGGAGGCTTCTCCACTGTCTGCAAGAGGGAAGGATTGCTACCAATGGTCTTATGCCCCCTGAGTAACTAAGAATGAGTGGCATAATGGGCGGTCACTCAAAAATCTACATGTCCGCCCTTGCACAGTGGCTCATGCCTGTAATCCCAACACTTTGGGAGGCCGAGGCTGGTGGATCACTTGAGCTCAGAAGTTTGAGACCAGCCTGGGCAATATAGGGAGACCTCATCTCAAAAAAACATTAAAAAGTAGCCAGGCATAGTGGCCTGCGCCTGTAATCCCAGCTACTTGTGGGGCTGAGGTGGCAGGATCTCTTGAGCCCGGGAGGTTGAGGCTGCAGTGAGCTGTGATTGTTCCACTGCACTCCAGCCTGGGCGACAGAGGAAGACTCTGTCAAAAAAAAAAAAAAAATATATATATATACACACACACACACACACACACACACACACATATATCTGGGAACTTTCCAGAATGCTCTGTGAGAGGCAGAGTTATGGTAGCTGCTGAGCTGCACACAGCTCTGAGCTCCTTACCACTCCCTCACACACCAGCCTCAGCCCACTCACCGGCAGAAGATGGTGAAAGAAACCACTTACTGTGATGTTTTGGGGATCAAACCCAATGCTACTAAGGAAGAATTGAAAAAGGCTTATAGGAAACTGGCCTTGAAGTACCATCCTGATAAGAATCCAAATGAAGGAGAGAAGTTTAAACAGATTTCTCAAGCATATGAAGTTCTCTCTGATGCAAAGAAAAGGGAATTATATGACAAAGGGGGAGAACAGACAATTAAAGAGGATGGAGCAGGTGGCGGTTTTGGCTCCCCCATGGACATCTTTGATATGTGTTTTTGGAGGAGGAGGAAGGATGCAGAGAGAAAGGAGAGGTAAAAATGTTGTACACCAGCTCTCAGTAACACTAGAAAACTTATATAATGGTGTAAAAAGAAAACTAGCTCTGCAAAAGAATGTGATTTGTGACAAATGAGAAGATAGAGGAGGTAAGAAAGGAGCAGTAGAGTACTGTCTCAATTGCTGAGGTACTGCAATGCAAATAAGAATTCATCAGATAGGACCTGGAAAGGTTCAGCAAATTCAGTCTGTGTGCGTGGAGTTCCAGGGCCATGGGGAGCAGATCAGTCCTAAAGATAAAAGCTGCAAGGGAAGGAAGATAGTACGAGAGAAGATTCTAAAAGTTCATATTGACAAAGGCATGAAATATGGCCAGAAGATAACATTCCATGGTGAAGGAAACCAAGAATCAGGACTGGAGCCAGAAGATATTATCATTGTGTTAGATCTGAAGGACCTTGCTATTTTTACTAGATGAGGAGAAGACCCTTTCATGTGTATGAAAGGGTACAGCATACAGCTGGTTGAAGCACTGTGTGGCTTCCAGAAGCCAATATCTACTCTTGACAACTGAACCATAGTCATCACCTCTCATCCAGGTTAGATTGTCAAGCATGGAGATATCAAGTGTGTAATAAATGAAGGCATGCCAATTTATCGAAGACCATATGAAAAGGGACGCCTAATCATTGAATTCAAGGTAAACTTTCCTGAGAATGACTTTCTCTCTCCTGATAAACTGTCTTTGCTGGAAAAACTCCTACCTGAGAGGAAGGAAGTGGAAGAGACTGATGAGATGGATCGAGTAGAACTGGTGGACTTTGATCCAAATCAGGAAAGATGGCGCCATTACAATGGAGAAGCATATGAGGATGATGAACATCATCCCAGAGGTGGTGTTCAGTGTCAGACCTCTTAATGGGCCAGTGAATAGCACTCACTGGTGGCATTTTATGTGCAGTAGTAAATGAGTGAAGGACTATAATCATAATATGCTCACTACTTGCTCTTGTTTTGTTTAATATTCAACTATAGTAGTGCTTTAAAAAGTTAAATGAAGAATAAATTCAAATATAAAAGCTCTGACTTTATCCTTTATGTATGATGACTTCGGTGTGCAAGATGAAGTTTAATACCTGTAAAAACTACTTTACGAAGAAGTTCCCCTAGCATTTCTAGGCCAAACCTTGTAATTGACTTCAGCTATGTACGTGGACAAGCTTAGACTGAAATGCTAGGTATATGTATTGGCTTCAGTGTATGAGTCTTCATTGTTAAGCTATGAAAGTAAAACTCTGTATTTAACTGGCAATGAGGAAAAAAAATTTGTACAGAAGTTTTGGTCTGTATAGTTCTTTGTGTTAAGTGGGATTCATTGTAGTGCCTCTGCATTTATCCTATTGCCTCAATTGTTACTTGAAGTTGGCATAATAAATAATTTGTCCTGTGGGATCAGTGATAAAAATGATACCTTTCTGTAGGAGGGGCTTATCATAATGATGCTGCTTCTTGAAGGTTTGCACTTCCAGAATTGTGTTTCCTTCTGCTGTGCCATCCATATGTGTGTGTGTGTGTGTGTGTGTGTGTGTGTGTGTGTATCTCCATATATATCTTGACCAGCCCTGGTTATTTGCCCCCTCCTTGTCTGTGGACCATGATAAGCCCGAGTAGTGACTTCAGAGCTTGGGTAACATAGAAATTAAAATGAAAAGACCTTTACATGGAGAAATAATTTGCATGGGTAATATAGGAAGGTATTATTTAGGTATGTTACAGGATTACTTTAAACCATTTGACTTACGCTCCAAAGTAATTAATGTTGGTAGCATAGCAAATTATGATGAATCGCTTTGTCTCATCATATGTTTACATGCTTAAATCTGGGTATCAGAATTTAAGCAATTATTGAAATGTATTGTCTCCTTAATATACTAATTACAAAGCAAAAAAAAAAAATTCCAACAAACACGATAACTACATGTCCTATTGACTCCTATTGGTTAGAATAAGTGATGTAGACTGAGAGTAAAGGTCATTTTGTACATTTTCTTGAACTTCATGTATATGTTGATAACCAACTAACAGGCTGGTTTAATCACCCTCTTTTTCCCTCCCTGGAGTAACACAAGTGTTTAAAGCACATGGAAATACTGAACTCCTTGGGGGCAAGGACTAGCATTTGGTTCAGTAGTTGGAACATAGTAGGCACTCAATAAGTGCTTGTTGATTTGTTTTAAAGCTACTAAAAGAATAATCCAAGTAAAAATTGAGACGAGAGTCAAACCAAATGGACAAGTGAGCAGAATAAGAGGAAAGGAGAAAAAAAATGTAAATGTGAAGGATAAGAATTCTATGAGTGCACCTGGGAGGAGGATAAGATGCAACAGGAGGGGGGAAATTTAAAAAGGAAGCAAATTAGAGGGGTTAAAGTTATCATTAGAAAAGAAAAGCAGAACTGAGCAAGGTTTGGCTGCCAGCTTTTCTGCCTGATTCCTGCCAACAGGGTGTATAGCTTTGTTGATGAGAACCTTTTCTTGGCCTTGTACAACAACAGAGTAAATACAGAAGAAAACTCATAGTTTTAGCATCCAGAGGTCACAGTCAGGCAGTGGGGATGGTGGCCAGCCTTGATCAATGCAGAATTGATTTACAATTTAATGCTTTTGTGTTTCAAAGTAGGATACCCAAAGAGGACAACTGGGGGGCAGACTTCAAATTCCTTCTGCCAACACTAAAAATGAATAGGAGAAGCCCATGTCACTTAAAGCAAGATATATAGTCCTGGGAAAGAGTGACTTGTGAATAGGACGTGACAAAGAAAAGGTAGTGGGGAAAGAAAGGGTAAGGACCTAAAAAGGGAGGCTGAGAAAGTGATATACAGAGAAATATCAAAGGAGGGCTAAGCCTATAAAATTGAAATCGATGGATGAGGGGATGAGGACATTAAAAAGATCTTTAAGAGGCTTCAGGGAATGTAAGATCGAGGGCAAAGCAGAGATGTCATGTGGAATGCATTACATAACAAGCAGCTTGTGAAAGTTAATGCATAACATCATAGAAAGAAGGGTATGCACAGGGTCTAGGGGCCGGGGTGCCCCAGCACTTTGGGTCTGAATATAAATAGTGGAGTACTGTGGCTACAGAGCTAATGGGATCTTGTGAAGACAAAAGAGGATGTTATAGGCTCTTCTTTATATACAGAGAGGATACTGGGGTAATTGGGTTGACCAAGCATTGGTGTCAACAGAGTGGCATTAACATCTCAGTCCTATCACTTAAAAAGTAACTTCTTTGGCCAAGCTCCTTTGACTTCTGAGTCTCAGTTTTCTTATCTGTAAAATGGGGACAATAAAACTCAAATCACAGTGTTGTCATCAGGATAAGCAGTGCATGGACAGTGACTTGCACATAGGAGACACACAATACTACTACTACTACCACTACTACTACTACTACTACTACTACTACTATTGCTTTTTCTGTCATTATGCAATCATCATTTTACTTAAAAAAAATAAGGTGAACAGACAAAATACACTGCTAGAAATTATGCTACCCCTAATAAAAATTTCCCTTTTTTCAAGGTAAGGAAAGAGAGTGGATCAAAGGGGAAAGGGCAAATGCACAATCTTAGACATAAAGGCTCATCCAAATATGAGAATGCTGATGTATACAGGCACAGCAGAGTCGATGCAGGAACAAGCATATATTAAATATGGTGTAGGGGATGATGGATGGGGAAAGAATAAACATTAGAGTTTAGTGTGTTTAAAAGTGATATTGATCATTTGTGGAAAGGTGTTTGGCAACAGAAAATAAACTGTAAATGGGCAAAATATCTTAAATCTTTTATAATTAAAAACTCCACGACATGGCCTTCCCTGGAGCTCATTAAGAATTAGCCCACATCTGTTTGGCATAGAGATGGAGGCGCCCTCCTACGGGAAGAGGGAGAGAGACTGAGTCATCTTATCCTTTTCAGAGTTTCCTCCTTTTGCTTCCCTTCTTTTCCAACCCAGCCCTCACCTTTATTTAACTGTCCAAGAGCCTCAGAGCTAAGCTTGTCCACACGTTGATAAAATGCTTGCTTGGTAGAGCCTGGGTGGTTTCTTTTCTTTTCTTGGCCATGTGTCTTATTTTAGTAACAAGCAACAAGCAATACAGAGAATGCTCAGACGGAGGGGGAAGAGGACAAGACAGACAATCCTCACAGCTTTGGTGAAAGTGTGTTCTTGGGGGTGGGGAGGAAGCATCGCCCACAGAGCAGTGCCTTTCACCAGCGGTTCTGAAAAGGAAAAGGAACCCTAGGAGGGTGCAGAGACTGTAATTAGCCACACAGGCAACCAAATCAGAAAGTTGTCAGTAAGAAGAGCAAGGCTTAGGGCACCCAAAGGAGAGTTAAAGATGAAAGCTGCCGGGCGTAGTGGCTCATGCCTGTAATCCCAGCAATTTGGGAGGCCAAGGAGGGTGGATCACCTGAGGTCAGGAGTTTGAGACCAGCCTGGCCAACGTGGTGAAACCCCGTCTCTACTAAAAATACAAAAATTAGCCAGGCATGGTGGCACATACCTGTAATCCCAGCTACTTGGGAGGCTGAGGCAGGAGAATTGCTTGAACCAGGGAGAAGAGGGTTGCAGTGAGCCGAGATCACACCACTGCATTCCAGTCTGGGCAAAAAGAGCAAAACACACACACACACACACACACAAAGGAAAGAAAGAAAAAGAAAGAAGAAAGAAAGAAAGAAAGAAAGAGAGAGAAAAGAAAGAAAAGAAAAGAAAGAAAGAAAAGAAAAGAAAAGAAAGAAAGAGAAAGAAAAAAGGTGAAAGCTTGGACATGCAAAGGGCTATCCACCCACTACTGCAGTGCAGGGTGCAGGCTGGTGACTTGACTTGGGGTCAAGGGTAGGGGCCCAGAGATGTCCTAGCTACATAATTTGCAGAATCTATTGCAAACTGTGTTATTATTATGATAAGTGTAAATTATTGTAAATAAACATTATATTATTGTGTTATTAATAACATATAATTATTACTATTTGTTTAAAAATTATTCAGAATTTCAAAATAGTAGAGCGTTAAACCAACTGGGCCCTTCTGAGCATGGAGTCCCCAATTGCACAGGGCCTCATGCTCATGAAGCTGGCACTGCCTAGGGATATGTTTATGTGGATCACCAAACATAGGCTGATTATTTTATTTAACAAATCAAAATGATAGCGCTAGAATGATTTTGTGTTATTTTATTCAAAGTTTTGTTTTGTAAATTTTAAAACTTCTCTTATGATTTTATATTATACTTAATATATATTATGATAATGCAATCATATTCTAACGACAAATAAAAAGTTTTTTTTTTTTTTTTGCAAATTTGTTTGAATGCCAAACACCTATCCTTTAAATAGGAGCTACTTCCTATTTTCTTTAGTTTCTCTGGCCCTGTGTGATTTTGACTGAGGCTCTGTAAAATGGATAAAAAAGACAAGGAAAGCTATTTCCAGTGCTCTCCTTCTCCCAGCCTCATGCTGCTCTGTGTGTCCTCATTCTGGGCTCTTCTCCCAACTCTCCTCCCTCCCAAATCTTTCCCTGAGTTCTTTAATGTTCTTTCCGCTTATTTGTCACCCCTTGTGGCAGCTATAAAACCAAATCTTTACTTTGAGAATTGGTAATTAAAGGGAAAGAATTAAGCATTTATTCTGCCTTTCCGGTAGGGACTATATTTCAATATAATCAAATAGCCATAGTTTTACTTTTTGTTTATTTAACACTTACATAGTGCTTACCAGGCAGCCTGCTTTATTCTGATTGCTTTACTAGTATTACTTAATTTAATGATCATAACACAACATTTTATAGATAAGAAAATTGAGGCATGGAGAGGTTAAGTGACAGTCACATAGCTAGCAAGAGGTGGGACCAGGATTTGAATCCAGACCCTCTGGCTCTAATGTCGATGCTCATACTCACTCCACCGGGCTACTCTGGTTGAACAAGGTAAATTCTACTTTCCTGAACAACACTGGCTTGGAAATAGAGATAGGGTGATAGAATTTAAAAATCGTTTTTAAGCCTGTCATGAATTCATTGATTCAGACCAGAATCATCAAGTGGGATTAAAACTATTAGGTGAATAGCTGATGGGGACCTGGACATTTGTATGGTGCCAAGGTAACAGCACACAGACTATTTCCTGGTCATCAAGAGGAAAGCAACTATACAGTGGGTCTGGCTGCCATCATGCTGATCTAGTGGTGAACCACAGCATTACCAACAGTGGGGCAACCAGACACTACATGTCTTCTGACATTCTGCTGTATGTGATGCAATGCCATGTGGATGTATTCTAGCCGAACATATTTAATTTGAATGTATCAAGCCTTTTGTTCTAATGTGCAGTTTCTGGGAAATACAGGAGATTGAGAAACAAGCTAAATAACACCATGAATAAGCACTTAGACAAATACAAAAGGTGGAACATTTTTTAGAACCACTGGCCTGATTTCCTCAATGAGTCAATTTAATGTGAAATAGAAAAATAATGTTCTCTAGTTCAAGAGACTGAAGGGATATAACAAGATGACTGCATGATTTGAACTGAATCCTGATGTGGACAAACCAGCTGTAAAGAACATTTCTGGGATAATTGGGGAAATTTGAATATGGCTTGAGCATTGTCAAGTGTTAAGGAATTTGCACACTGAAGTAAATAATTAATAAAATAATTTTTAAATGTCCATTCTGAAGTAAATGAGCTCTCTCTCTCTCTCTCTCTCTCTCTCTCTCTTTGAGACAGGGTCTCACTTTGTCATCCAGACTGGAGTGCAGTGGCACAATCTCGGCTCATTGTAGCCGCGACCTCCCGGGTTCAAGTAATCTTCCTGCCTCAGCCCCCCAAGTAACTGGGACTACAGGTGTGCACCAGCACACCTGGCTAATTTTTGTATTACTTGTAGAGACAGGGTTTTGCCATTTTGGCCAGCTGGTCTCCAACTCTTGAGCTCAAGTGGTCTGCCCGCCTCAGCCTCCCAAAGTGCTGGGATTACAGGTGTGAGCCACCATGCCCAGCCACTTTCACTCTCTTTGCAGAATGGTCCCTCCACTTTGCCCTGAGTGAATCCTGACTCCTTCCTTGCCCATTTCTTCCTGTAGCAGATATTATTGGTGCTCTACCCAAATCTCTTTGGCCCTCATCATTTCTGTCCATGTAGGCTGACTTCCAACTGCCAACACTGGCATCTTTTCCTGGAGGATTTTCTCTGGCCTCCAGAGCCCTCTTTGCCTGCACACATAGGAAGCCAGAAGTTACAGGGGATTAACAAATTCCCTAGGACGGCTCTGAATCAATGAGTGACAGAAGTAGTTGATCCCTTAGGTGGCATAACTCTGAGATGCATGTTCTACACAACCTCCTGGAATTCCCCAGCATGATTAAGCTCCACTTACCTACAGTGGTAACTTGATTGATAACATGCCCCTTTATTGGCTCAGTCCCCTACTCCTTTTGTGTATTTCCTGTGATCATCTCCAAACTACTTATGGTGGCTGGAATCTCATATTTCAGAGTCTGCTTTGGGGACAGTCCAGACTAATATATTTCACCTGGAGCCCTCTTTTATGGGAATTGTTCTTTCTCCCATAGCCTGAGAGCAAGAGACAGTTCCAGCATATTTCTAGTGCCATGCTTTTACCCTCATGCAACATTCTTTCCTTCTTTGATGCTTACACCATTTACCCTCTATGTGTCCTCACTGTTAGCATTTATTGGCATCATGGCTATTATCCCGTATCCACAGAAAATTCTGGTGCTCCCCTCTAAACCCAAATCCTATCATTAGCCTGAGGGTTTCATATGGAAGTCCTAACCTCCTCCTGGCCTCTTGGCTTCAGGAGCCCCTCATCTCAAGTTATCTTTAGCTCTGCTCCATTTTACCCACTGCCTTGGCCACACTGTGGAAGTCATCATTGCCCCAAACTGCTTTACTTCTGAAATTCTAAACTTCAATTTTTTTTTGTATTATTTATTTATTTATTATTATTATACTTTAAGTTCGAGGGTACATGTGCATAACGTGCAGGTTTGTTACATATGTATACTTGTGCCATGTTGGTGTGCTGCACCTATCAACTCGTCAGCACCCATCAACTCGTCATATACATCAGGTATAACTCCCAATGCAATCCCTCCCCCCTCCCCCCTCCCCATGATAGGCCCTGGTGTGTGATGTTCCCCTTCCCGAGTCCAAGTGATCTCATTGTTCAGTTCCCACCTATGAGTGAGAACATGCGGTGTTTGGTTTTCTGTTCTTGCGATAGTTTGCTGAGAATGATGGTTTCCAGCTGCATCCATGTCCCTACAAAGGACACAAACTCATCCTTTTTTATGGCTGCATAGTATTCCATGGTGTATATGTGCCACATTTTCTTAATCCAGTCTGTCACTGATGGACATTTGGGTTGATTCCAAGTCTTTGCTATTGTGAATAGTGCCGCAATAAACATACGTGTGCATGTGTCTTTATAGCAGCATGATTTATAATCCTTTGGGTATATACCCAGTAATGGGATGGCTAGGTCATATGGTACTTCTAGTTTTAGATCCTTGAGGAATCGCCATACTGTTTTCCATAATGGTTGAACTAGTTTACAATCCCACCAACAGTGTGAAAGTGTTCCTATTTCTCCACATCCTCTCCAGCACTTGTTGTTTCCTGACTTTTTAATGATTGCCATTCTAACTGGTATGAGATGGTATCTCATTGTGGTTTTGATTTGCATTTCTCGGATGGCCAGTGATGATGAGCGTTTTTTCATGTGTCTGTTGGCTGTATGAATGTCTTCTTTTGAGAAATGTCTGTTCATATCCTTTGCCCACTTGTTGATGGGGTTGTTTGTTTTTTTCTTGTAAATTTGTTTGAGTTCTTTGTAGGTTCTGGATATTAGCCCTTTGTCAGATGAGTAGATTGCAAAAATTTTCTCCCATTCTGTAGGTTGCCTGTTCACTCTGATGGTAGTTTCTTTTGCTGTACAGAAGCTCTTTAGTTTAATTGGATCCCATTTGTCAATTTTGGCTTTTGCTGCCATTGTTTTGGTGTTTTAGACATGAAGTCTTTGCCCATGCCTATGTCCTGAATGATACTACCTAGGTTTTCTTCTAGGGTTTTTATGGTATTAGGTCTAACATTTAAGTCTCTAATCCATCTTGAATTAATTTTCGTATAAGGAGTAAGGAAAGGATCCAGTTTCAGCTTTCTACTTATGGCTAGCCAATTTTCCCAGCACCATTTATTAAATAGGGAATCCTTTCCCCATTTTTTGTTTCTCTCAGGTTTGTCAAAGATCAGATGGCTGTAGATGTATGGTATTATTTCTGAGGACTCTGTTCTGTTCCATTGGTCTATATCTCTGTTTTGGTACCAGTACCATGCTGTTTTGGTTACTGTAGCCTTGTAGTATAGTTTGAAGTCAGGTAGCGTGATGCCTCCAGCTTTGTGATATAAGAACCCATTTTTCCAGCTCTCTTACTCTTTCAGTGCTTGCTCATGGGCTTCGCTGCATCTTCCCTACAAGCCTCCACCCAAAGCCAGTTCTGCAATCTACCTTTTCTGTTCCTGAGGACTGCTGGAGAAGATCACCCATGGTTGCATACTGCACCATCTTTAGCCTCAGTTAAACTCTCGGTTTTTAGTCAATCATTTTGCTTATTGTTGGGCAGCAACTTCTCCTTCTCTCCAATAATGTTCCTGCCTGTTGTCTGGGTCCCTTTTCATTTGCCTCAGCCCACTCACTCCTTTTCCAATTTGGTTTCCATCTTGCCTCTGACTCTTGGCTCTATACTCTTTTAAAATCTGCCTTTTGTCATCTAGTGGTTCTATTCTTCTCAAAGTCTTGGCTCAAGTATGTATGTACAAAATTTCTTCTAGTGTTGATGGAAAAATACCAAACTGTAAAATTTTTTAAAGAGGTTTTTTCTGAGCCAATATGAGTGACCACAGCTAGGGGCACTCATACGCAAGAAGCCTTGAGTAAGTGGTCCTGAGACAGTCAGAATGTAACTTTGTTTCATATATTTTAGGGAAGCAGGAGTTACAGGCAAAGAATACATTCCTTCCATGTAAAGGAATGTATGCCTTTCATGTAGAACAATACATGGAAAGTATACATTGGTTAGGCCTGAAAAGGTAGGATATCTTGAAGCAGGGGCTTACAGGTTATAGGTGGATTCAGAGATTCTTTTAAACTTTTAAGTTCAGGGGTGCATGTGAGGGTTTGTTATATAGGTAAACTTGAGTCATGGGGGGTTGTTGTGTAGATTATTTCACTACCCAGGTATTAAGCCTAGTACCCATTAGTTATTTTTCTGTATTTAGAGATTTTTAAAATTTGCAATTGGTTAAAGGAATAAAGCTTTGTAAAAATTACCTGGAGTCAGTAGAAAAGAATGTTCAATTTAAGATAAGGGTTTGCTAAGCATCATGTGATGTTATGCTAGAGTCAGGATGTGAGGGCAAGCCAGAAGATACTGGGTCAGAGTGACCTGTAGGGGTGTGTGCCTTAACCCTTGCCTGGCATGGCCTTAGGTTCTGTTTATAATTTGTTATCTTATTGTTTCAAAGAGTCCATTTTGTCAGTCTTATGATCTCTACTTTAACATTAATGCTGGTCAATTGTTGTGAATAAACTGCAAAAGGAGGGGAGTGCAATGAAGCATGTCTGACCTCCTTTTTTATCATGGCCAGCAACTCAGTTTTCTGTTTTTATTTTTATTTTTTAAAAATATTATTAGCCAGCCGGGCACGGTGGCTCAAGCCTGTAATCCCAGCACTTTGGGAGGCTGAGACGGGCGGATCACAAGGTCAGGAGATCGAGACCATCCTGGCTAACACGGTGAAACCCCGTCTCTACTAAAAAATACAAAAAACTAGCCGGGCGAGGTGGCGGGCGCCTGTGGTCCCAGCTACTCCGGAGGCTGAGGCAGGAGAATGGCGTAAACCCGGGAGGCGGAGCTTGCAGTGAGCTGAGATCCGGCCACTGCACTCCAGCCTGGGCGACAGAGCCAGACTCAGTCTCAAAAAAAAAAAAAAAAAAAAAATTATTAGCCTGTCCTTTGGAAAGGAACTCCATTTTAAAGGTTTATCTGCCATCCTCTTGGCCAAGAGGGTGTCCGTTCAGTCAGTTGGGGGACTTGGGATTTTATTTTTAGTTTACATACTGTACCTTCAGGACCCGAAGTCTGTCTCTGGCCTTGGACTGGCAGCCCTGCTGGGCCCATCCAGCTTCACTCATTCCATAGTACTTTCTTCCTCCCCTCTCAATCGTTAAGAGAGGATTTAGATAACTTCCACTTGTTGATTCATCATTTCAACAAACAGTTATTGAATATTTTTTGAGCCCAGTAACAGGCATACTGCTAGGAGCTATGCTAGGTGCTGGAATACAGCGGCAAATAAGAAAGGCAAGGTCTCTGACGCTCATGACTTGCACATTGTGACAATATCATTGAAAAAAAACCTCATAGAAAATAATATGAACTACTTCAGATAAGGTAGTCAGGGAACACCTCCATAAGGAGTTAACATGTGATTCAAGTCCTGAAGGTAGAAAAGGAGCCAGACAGGGAAGAACCCAGTGAATGAGTGTTTCAAGCAAAGGGAACTATAAATGAAACAGTTCTGAGGCTACAAAGACCATGACACATAGTGCAAGTACAGAAGGCCAATATGGGTGGAGCATAGTCAGTTGAGGGGAGAAGAGTAGGAGAAAGGAGAATCGACCAAGAGTCATTCAGACCACTGGGCTAGATCATGTAGAGATTTGCAGAACAGACTGAAAAGTTTGAATTTTATTTTAGATGTGATGGAAAAGCATTGAAGAATTTTGATAAGGAGAGTCACATAATTTGATTTCCATTTTTAAAAGATTACCTTAATTTACAATTTGGGCAAGAGATAATGGTCCCTTGGACTAGGGTAGTAATAGTAGAGATGGGAGAAGTGGATGAATTAGAAATTCATACTGGATATAGAATGGTCAGGATTCGCCGATGAATTGAATTTGGGAAGTGAGAGGAGGAGGAATCAATGATGACTCTCAGGTTTCTGACATATGTTAATGTCATTTTCTAAAATGGGAAAGATGGGAGAGGAACAAATTGGGTGGGGGGAGGGTGTCGAGAGTTCTGTTTTGCATGTACTATGTTAGACATGTCTAATAAAAATCCAAGTGGCGGTTTTAAATGGTCAGGTAGATCTATGAATCCTAATTTTAGAGTCTTTTTAGGGTCTTCACTGAAAATTGTCAGCATGAAGATAGTATTTAAAGCCAAGGGAATGAATGAAACCACGTAAAGAGCAATTTGAGAAAGAGAAGAGAAGGCTCAGGACCAAGCATGAATAACGCCAATATTTAGAGTTCAGGTAGAGGACATTGAGAAGGAGTGGCCAGATTGGTAAAAGTGTGGTATTAACAAAACCAAGGGAAGAAAGATTTTAAAGAAATAGTTTTTAAAGAAAAGTATTAGAGATCTTCTGTATCAAATGCTGGTGACAGAGCTGTTAAAATCAGGACAGAAATGTGAAAACTGAATTTGGCAAAATACAGGGCTCTGGGGATCTTGAGAAGAGAGGTTTCAGTGAGTTGATGAGTATGGAAGCAAGCCTGGAGTGGACTGAAGAATAAATGAGAGATGAGGAAGAAGAGATTGCATGTGTAGACAATACTTTGGAGAATGTTTGCTGTTGGTGGGTGCAGAAATGTAGGGAAGAAGTTGGGGGGATAGTAGGATAAATAAGAGTTTATTTGGGGGTTAATAAATGCTAAATCAAGTTCATATGCTGATAAGAATTATTCAGTGGAGAGGGCAAAAGTCCTTAAGAAGGGAAGAAGTTATGTTGTGGCATAGACTGTTAGATATCCCATAATATTTCTCTCCCCTTCTTCCACAATAATAAAATTCTCAATTTATAGCTGGCTTCATGGCCTACTGGAATAAAGATTATACTTTCCAGCTTTTCTTGCTGCTCAATAAAGCCTTGTAACTTTACTATCTCTGGCCAATAAGATGTAACCAGAAGTTATGTCTCCTATCATTGGGAAACTTTTTTGAAAGATAGATGGCATAATGCCCTTTGTCCCATCATTTGTCTCTTTTCTCCATCCTACTGCCTGAAATTTGGATGCGATGGCTGGAACTCAAGCTGCTATCTTGGACCTTGGCCACACCCAAGGGACATGGTAAGTTGAGATCAGCCTGGGTTTCTGAAGACTCTGTGGAGCAGGGTCACCAGATCAACCCTGAACTGCCTACCTTTGGTCTTTCATGTATAAGAGAAATACACTCTCTTGTTTAAGCTACATTATTTTGGACCTCTGTTGCTCTCCTACAAACCTAAGGCTAACTGATTGAAATGGGATCCAGTGAACAAGTGGAACGGATGGCCTTTAACAGGGGACAATTCATTTGACATAGCAGAAGGCAAGGGTACAGATGGTAAATGTGGTGGTGGGAAAGTGAGAAATTTCCCATTTAATTCTCTTTTTTCTCAATGAGGTGGGAGGTGAGGTCTTCCGCTTAAAATGGAGATGGATGCTATAGAAGGTTGTATGTAGAAGAGAGATGGTATAATATAGACTCCTTTATATGTAGGAAGTGGGGAGAAGTCTAAGATATACCTGTGAGGAACCCTATACTGGATCTGGATTATTTCTTTCTTTATTTCTGGCTGCCCTGTTATCCTGGATCCTTGACCCTATGACCACTTTTTTATTCTTTATTTCCTGCTAAGTACCCTTATTATGATGTTCTCATGGTTCTTACCCTGTACTTCCAAAGCTGTGCCCTCTTTCTTGGTTCCCAGGTAGGATTCCCCTGGGATTTCAGTGCTTTCCTAAAACTGAACTAGATTTGCCAGGCCTTTGCTGGGCTGTACTTGCAATTTTTAACACCCCACCCCCACTCATTCTGCCCATTTACATTTCCAATGTGCCTTGTTGTCCCGCTACCTTTCTTTCTCTTAAGCAAACTCTAGCTGTTAGCTGACACCTTGTCAATTCCTTGTGCCAAAATCCAATTTGTCTATCCTTCAAGGCCCACTCTATGTCCCACCTCCTTCTGGAAGCGTTTCCTAACTATTTCAATCTACCTTGAGTTTTTAGTCATTGAATGAATAAGTTGACACTATTATGTGCCTAGAGTTGATTGCTGCCTCTAAAATATCCATACGTAAGTATCCATACATTGATCATTCGTATCACATAGTTGAATATTTGTAACATATGGGCTTCTTCTCTAATGCAGCACAGATGACATATGGATGTTTCCTCCCACTCCCCCTACTCCCTCCTTCTTTTCTTGTCCCTTACCCCTTTACTAGGAGCAGATTTTTTGTAAGTAAAAGTAAAGATTCAGAGGATTTTTCCCCTCCAAAATAAAGCATTAAAGTTGTGCTTCAAAATGAAGTCGTTACTAGCAAGAGAGTTTTATTTTGTACATGTATCACTCTGAAGAATGTGAAGGACCAAAGAGAGTGTTTCTTGGACCATTTACATCAGACTCAATCTGGGAAGCTGGGTAAAAATGAAGATTTCTATGTGCCAAGAGACATATATAAGAATGCTTATGGCAGTATTATTTATAATAGCAAAACAAAACAAAACAAAAGCTAGAAACAACCCAAATGACCACAAACAGGAGAACAGATAAATAAATTGTGGTATATTCATGCAATGGAATACTGTAGAGCAGTGAAAATAAGTAAACTGCAGCTAAACGCATTGACATGAACGCATCTCAAAAACAATATTGAATGATAAAGTTGCTAAAGAATATAAACAGTATAACACCATTATACAAAGTCCTCCAACAAGCAAGCTAAACAGGATTTTTTTGTTTTTTTTGTTCAGAGACACAATCATATGTGGGAAACACTAAAGAAAGGCGAATCAGTGATAAGTGTGAAATTTGGTAAAGTTTGCCTCTTCAAGAAGAGGGGAATGCAGTTGGGAAAGAGTACACAGAAAAATGTTCTATTTCTTAAACTCAGTGGTCAGTACATGGGCATTCATTTTATTATTATTATTTAAATTATCAGTACCCTCCTTTGTATGTATACCTCAGAGTAAAAGAAATGAGTGTAGATTTCTACACCCTGCCCAGACCTACTAAACCTGAAATGCAGATTTCTAGGCCCTGGGCAGACCTAGTGAACCTGACCTTTAAGGTGAGGTCCTGGAAGCTGCATTTTTATTTGGCATTCTAGGTGGTTCTGAAGTCTAAGAACTACTGACATGAGATGTCTTTAAGAAACTCACAGGATCTAAAGGATCACACACTGCCTCTCCCTGATAGAGCCAGGAATCTGGGGCTGAGAAGCAAGCTAGAAAAAGGCCCAAGGGTATGTGGGAGAGGAGATAAACTACAGAGATAAAGATCCCATGCTGTTGCTAGATGCTCTATGTGTGGTGTAGTAGGACCCGAAGTTTTAGAAAAGTCAAGGGACTTTTTATATTCTTTGAGTTTCATATTTTAATTCTGATTGGTGATAGAAAAGATTTTCTGGAGAAAGTCTATATCTATACATCCTCCCAGATACTATCAGCAGTAGTAAAGTGTTACATGTGGGTTCTTTTTCATCTTACTGCAAGCTCCACTATATATATAAAGTCCACTATATATATAAAACTTTATATATAAAGTTTTGATATATATATATAAAGTTTTAATATATATAAAGTTTATATATATATATAAAGTTTATATATATATATAAAGTTTATATATATATAAAGTTTATATATATATAAAGTTTATATATATTTATATATATATATAAAGTTTATATATATATATATATATATATAAAGTTTTCTGGGGCTGTCATAACAAAATACCACAAGTTGAGTGACTTAAATAGCAGAAATGTACCTTTTCATAGTTCTGCAGGTTAGAAGTCAAAGATAAGGTATCTGCAGGGTTGGTATCTTCTGAGACCTCTCTCCTTGGCTTGCAGATGGCCACCTTCTCTCTGTGTCTTCACATGGTCATCTCTGTGCATGTATGTATCTTGTTGCCTCTCTCTGTGTCTTAATGTCTTCTCATAAGGACACTAGTCATGTTGAATTAGGTCCCACCCTGGTGGCCCCATTTTAACTTAATTACTTCTTTAAAGGCCCTATTAGTTGTATTCTGAGGCACTAGGACTTGAAGCTTCAACATATGAATTTGGGAGGGGGAACACAATTCAGTCCATAGCAGTATGGAAGATATATTTTGTTTTTATCGGTTTGTTTTGATACAGCTTTTGTAATAACCTGTATAGAGCTGAGCATACAGTTGGTGCCTAATTCTTATTGACTAATTGATTGATTAGTAACTCAGCTAAAAGATTTGGTGGGGAGAAAGCCATAAAGCAATGAGTTAAATTAATTAATTCATCTTTCTCCAGAGTTGATTGTAGTTGTCTTGTGTTTATCAGATTGACTAACCATCAGTTATTTTCAATTCTAAATAACCCAGGCATTAAGAATCCACGAGACATTCATTCCAAAACATTATAAAGCATTAAGCTGCTTGAAGCCTGAACTCTTAACAGTTTGACATTTCCTTTAAAAGCTGCTGGAATCCCTCTCTCCAGGAAGCCCAGTCAGAGGGAGCTTAGTGTTTTACTTATCCAAGTCTTTTGCAGCAATGAATTAAACATGTATCGAAAAGGCAGGCATCAAATCTTGCAGCATCCCCCTCTCCCATGCTGAGCTGGTACGTCCCAAGGGCAAGGTCAATCAGCCTCGTCATGAAACGTCGGAGGCAGACAGATTTATTGGAGAGGAGGAAACAAGCAAAGAAAACACTTTCCTTGGCAAAGAAAGAGTCTGATTTCTTGGCTCATCATCCCAGACGGAGCTGCTGAGACTGTTCCTTCAGCTCCCACCAGGACAGGCCTGACTTCTGGGGAACTTACAGGCATGTGGGGACTGGGAATGAGGGAAGGAAGCAGGAAGCAGACTCTACTGTCACAAGACGTAGAAGGAGGACACAAGGCAAACCTGACCAGATCCCAGTAATAAGCATCAATTCTGCTCACAATACACTTTTAACTTTGCAGAGTGCATTTACATCTATGACTTCATTTCACCCTCACAACCACCTTAGGAAATAGACAAGACAAGTAACATTTCTCTCTCACCACAGATCATGAAAAAGAAGTCCAGAGAGATGGAGATGTGTACAGTTGGTTGGTGGTAGACCTGGGGCTAGAATCCAAGGCTCTGGACTCACAATTCAGGGTTCTTTCAACTATGCAAAACAGATGACTCTCCTTGGGATAAGAATTAATGTAACTTTCCCACTACCTAGATTTTATACAGGGAGGAGGAGGGGAGGATTTGCATCACTGACTTTTAGAATTGGAAAGTAAACTTTAAAATCATTGGAAGAGAGTACAAGAATTCAGGAAAAGACCCAACAGGGCTCCAGAGGTCTATTATTTTCCATAAGCCACTTTGTAAAACTACCTCTGTAAGCTTGCCTTGCTTCTGCCTCTTGTGCAACATCCAGCTCAAATAGTGGCACATGAGACCCCACTACATCAAGCTCTGCTTATCTCTCTGGCCTCCTCATTCTCTAGGTCTCCTCACTTTTCTGGGTCTCCACTATTGTCCCATGATTCAGCCAAAAGGAACAGTTACTGGAATATGCTGAACTGTTTCCCACCTCCAAGCCTTCTAACACCTGCTCTTCTACCTCACAGCAACCTTCAGTCTCGTGATTCCTCCATCCTCCTACTCTGTTAGCCCCTTCGTGTTCCCTCTTCCTTCTATACCAAGCAGGAACCTATAGCTGAGCACCCAAATCCCTGCTCAGCTTCCCCTCCCTTTGCTGGCACCCTATGCTTCTGTCACATCCACCCACCCAAACCCCAACTGTAGAATCACACAACACTACCTTCTCTGCTCCTACATTTGAACAGTTAAGCACTACTGGATGCAAAACCCACGATCATGGAGACCATGGCCTTTACAAATTTCCACTCCCTAACTTTAGCCCCACTCATCAATCCTCTCACTTGTCCTTGGTCCAGCCCCTCTCACAATCCTCTCAGTGACTCTTCCAAACTTTCTACTTCTTTCCTCAAGCCCCTTGCTTGACACTGCTTCCCTCACTCTTGGCAGGAAACTTTGCCTCCTACCTCATTGAGAAAATTGAGGCCAGCAGGATAGAGCTCTGTAACTTCCCACTCCCACCAACTACTATCATATCTTCATACAGACTCATCCTTCCTTTTTTCTCCTCAAGTTCAGAAGGTAAGGTGCCATCTTTCTGTTTAAGGCCAACACCTTTAACTAAGCTAGGTCTTGGAACCTCCAGGATCTCGCTCGGTCAGATGACTTTTCTCTCTCTCTCTCTCTCTCTCTCTCTCTCTCTGTCAACTCAACTATATTTTTCCTCTAAGCCTAAAAACTCAAGCCTCTCTTATAAAAAAGTAAGCAACAGAAAACCACAACAAAGCAAACACAAAGCAAAACATTTTGGGGCTCTTGGTCCCCTCTAGCTAATATTCAGTCTCTTTTCCTCTCCTCCTCATGTAATTTTCTCAGAAGAGTATTCTACATTGGCTAGCTCCACATTCTTACTTTACATTCACTTCTTAACCAATTGCAGTTTAGTTTCTGTCTCTCGCCTACCACTCTGCTAAATGCACTCACCAAAATGACCAGCTACCTACTGATGTCCAGCCCAGTGGGCACTGCTCAGAGTCCTTATCAGACCTCTCTGCAGTTTTTGACACTTCTGATCACTCTCTCTTTAAAGAAAAACAAACAAGATCTCTTGACTTCCACGTCCCCTCATCTCTTGGTAGTACCCTATGTCCATCCCTCTATATGTGTATGGGTCCCGTTTCCTCTAGTTACCTGTTCACTGTTAGTATTCCCCACTGCTGTCCTTAACTCACTGCCTTTATCATGCGCTAGTTTCTCCTTGAGTGATTTCATGTGGGTGACTTCTCTTTTGGTTGGAAAAAAAAAACTCACTCAAACTATCCTCAGATGGCTGAGGTTTCATTTGAGACTACACCAACTGAGATGAGAACACTTATCAGATAGTGAGGCAGCCTCGAGAATAAAAAAGTCTGTTTTTTCCTTGGGCCATGTGCTCACTTTCTTTGTCTCTCTCTTTGTTATCTTTTTCTCCTGTGTCCACTCCATTCTTCTGCCACCAAATATCCTTTGCTTTCCTATCATTTCCATCCCATTCTTACCTCGACTTCAAATGGTCTTTGCTTGTCATGTCCCAATTTTCAATAATCTTTCAGTTTTGACTCCCATTGTTAACTGGCCTGGAGTCTCTGTAGTTCTTAGCTCAAAATTCTGAGACAGGGATTCTAAATAACCCAGATGATCTTTTTCACCAGATCTGTATCACCAGGCTCTGGTCAACTTACAGACTGGCTGCCCTTGGGTCAGTGACCTAGCAGATTCCATCGGCTGTAGCCAAGTCAGATAGGATGGATTGTGTAGAACAAACTATGGCTGCATGGACAATAGTCAGTGCATGCAGCAAGTTCCCTTAGAAATGGTATGATCAAGGCAGGCTATGATTAATATCCTTAGTATAACCTCAAATCTAAATCTTTAGCACACATCCTCCCCATAGTTTTAAACTATTCAAATTGGGTACTAGGTATCTTCCCTTGTATGCTTCACAAGCACCTTCAACTCATCATGTCCAAAAGAGAATTGTCCATTTTCCACTAAACTAGCACTGCCTCCTGAATTCTCTATCATAGTTGATGGCACCACTATTCCTATTATCATCTTCATTAGTGCTATTATTATTATTATCTACATAGCTACCCAAGATAAAGATCTGGATGTCATTGTTGATAGCTTCTTCACACATATTGTATTAGTCTGTTGTCACACTACTATAAAGATATTATCTGAGACCGGGTAATTTATAAACAAAGGAGTTTTAATTGACTCACAGTTCCTCATGGTTGGGGAAGTCTAAGAAAATTTACAGTCAAGGCAGAAGGGGAAGCAGGCATGTCTTACAAGGTGGCAAGTGAGAGAGTGAGCAAGAACAGGGAAAACTGCCTTATAAAACGATCAGATCTCATGAGAACTCACTCATTATCAGGAGAACACCATGGGGGAAACAGCCCTCATGATCCAATCCCCTCCCTCCCTCAACAGGTGGAGATTACAGATCCCTCGACATGTAGAATCATGATTCACGATGAGATTTGGGTGAGGACACAGGGCTAAACCATATCACATATTCATATACAATTGATCACAAAGCTCTGCCAATTTTACCTCCTAATTTGTTTTAATTCAGTCCCCTCCTTTCCAAAACTACTGCTCCAGTTTAAGCCGCCATCATCTCACTTGAAAAGCAGCAAAAACCTCCCAACGGGATTACCCTTTTCTGGTCTTGTCCCTCTATAACCCATCCCTCACACACTGATAAAGTTATCTGTATTTCTAATAACATACGTGACCATTCTTTATTGTTGTTTTAGATCTCTCAATGACCCTCTATCACAGGGGTCCCTATTGCCTGGGCTACAGACTGGGACTGGTCCCAGTCTGTGGCTTGTTAGGAACTGGGCCACACAGCAGGAGGTGAGCTGCAGGCCAGTGATCATTACTGCCTAAGCTCCATCTCCTGTCAGATCACCAGGTGCTTTAGATTCTCATAGAAGCGTGAATGCTATTGTGAACTGCACATATGGGGGATCTGGGTTGCATGCTTCTTATGAGACTTTAATGCCTGATGAGCTTCTGAGGTAGAACAGCTTCATCCTGAAACCATCCCTGCACACCACATCTGTGGAAAATTGTCTTAAACCGGTCCCTGGTGCCAAAAAGGTTGGGGACCACTGTTCTATCATCTACTGGATAAAGACTAAGCTCTTAAAATAACATACAAGGGCCTGCTCTTCCTTCTGCTCCAGCTGATCCAATGCCATGACTTACCTTCCATTTTGCATCCCAGCATCACCACATTGCTTGTTGCCTTCACTCAGCATGCTGTGTCTTGCTTCTATGTCTTTGCTTATGTTGACCCCCTCTTCTTGTAATACCTTCCTCCCAGTCCTTCTCTCACAAAACCTCTGCCAGGATAATTCAGATTCTGTTCAGGTATAACTTCATCCAGGAAACTTCCCCTGTCTTCTCCCATTTCCAGTCTCAGTAAGGCATGTTCTCCTGATATCCTGGTTTTATTTCTGCCATCACATAACTTCCCTACAATTTTTTTTTTTTTAGTTCTTTAGAGAGTAGAGCCTGTGCCTCACTCATCCATAGATTTGCAACACCTAGCATAGGTCCTGGCACACAATAGGTGTAAAATTTTTGTTGGAATGTGTATTAGTCCATTTTCATGCTGCTGATAAAGACATTCCTGAGACTGGGCAATTTACAAAAGAAAGAGGATTAATGGACTTACAGTTCCACATGGATGGGGAAGCCTCACAATCACAGCAGAAGGCAAGGAGGAGCAAGTCACATCTTACGTGGGTGGCGGCAGGCAAAGAGAGAGAGCTTATGCAGAGAAACTCCCATTTTTAAAACCATCAGATCTCATGAGACTTATCACTATCACAAGAACAACAGAGGAAAGACCCACCCCAGTGATTCAGTCACCTCCCACAAGGTTCTTCCCACAACACATGGGAATTCAAGATGAGATTTGGGTGGGGACACAGGCAAACTATATCAGAATGCATGAAAGAAGAAGGAGGAGAAAGGAAGCTGAGGCAAAAATAGATAGGTCAGTGAGACAAAGAAGAGGAAGACAGACAGTGGATAGAGGAGATGGGGGGGGGAGGAGAGAGAGAGAGAGAGAAAGAGAGAGAGAGAGAGAGAGAGAGAGAGAAGAGAGAGAGAGAGAGAGAGAGAGAGAGGCTGTGTTGAAATAAACTTTAATATAACTCAGAGAAACTAGCTGGAGGGCTGGGACCTGATTCCACCGCCTTTCCTCTCCCCTAGAATCACAAAGGCTGGTAGAGCCACATCAAGGGCTGGGCACAAAAAACCCCAGAGACAGCTGGAAATGCAAGCTAAAGGATCATCTGCTTGGCCAGCTGTAGCAAAAGGGCAGCAGATTGTAAGAGATGAGGTCCTGCTGGGCTGCTGGAACCAGGGATGAGAGAACCACCAGTTATTAGTAACCATAACAGGGCTGTGGGGGCCCAGAGAGGGGACTGACTCCACTGGGCTAAGATTCCAATTTTCAAACAAGCCATTACTTCACACATCTGTGGGTAATGATGCAGTTCCCAGAATGAAACCAGAGTCCTATCAACCAGTCCCAGGGTCTTGGCTTCCCTAACCACATAGAGAAAGACAAATGGTAAGGGCTTTGAAATAAGGGGCTGAAAGGCTACAAATTATGACAGTGTGGTCTGCACTCAAGGAAGCCCAATCCTAGTAGAAGCAGAAAGAAGGCATGCCACCCTGAACAGACTGCTCCTCCATCCTCCTGTCACCCCCAAACCACTCCCAGACCAGGCTTCTCCATTTCTGTCAAGGGTGTCAACAGCCTTTCAGTCACTAGGCTCTTCCTCACTAATTATTGTTAATTAGTCAAGACTTGCTTATTCTTTCCACAAAATTTCTTTTTGCCTTTCCCAGTTAAGTTCCTATTCCCTCCCACACAGGCTAACATAGCTGCCTCCTAAAGCCCAAAGTCTTCAGTGGCTCAATGTTATCCCACAAATGAAGGCCACACTGCTGATCGCAAGCCTTCTTTCCAATTATATTTCTTACCATCCCAGCATGAACTTTTTATCCTTTCCCATCTTGGAACTCACCCTTCTCTGAAACCCCCACCCCTGTGCTGTCCTACATCTGTGTTTGACTGAAGGATTCCTTCCACCTAGCATGCTTCTCACCAATCTCTCCCTCTGGCACAATATAGGCAAGTAGTGGTAAGTCCATACTCAGAGTCAAGTCCAGGCTCCCTCACTTACTTTCAGGGCAATATTGGGCAAGTTATGTTGGTCCCCCCACCAAGTTTCAATTTCCTCATCCTTAAATAGGGATAAACCCAACACCAGAGTATTGTAAGAAATACAAACATTTTTAAAAAGATGATTCAGTCTTATTGCAAATGACAAAAAAAAAAAACAACTCTAGCTGTATTCAGAAGAGTGATTTATTGAAAGAATAGCAAATTGTTCACAGAATCAACTGAAAGGGTGGCTTTCCAGTTCATAAAACGGTTAGGCACTATGGTGACCCTTAACTAGCTCAGGGTCAGCGTAGCTAAAATGCCACCACTGATGCTACCATGTCTCTGGCACCATCCATAGACTTCTGACTCATCTCTGTCTTTCTGCTACTCCTCTAAGATTCAAAATCCTGGACAGAAACATCAACTTGGCCAAACACATTGCATGTGCCTGTGTTCTAGGAGCCAAGGAGCTAGAAGACAGACTATCTGCCTCCTCTGCTTCCGGTATATATACATAGCCTGGCTCCTGGCATTTGGCTAAGTGCTCAGTAAATGGTAGCTTTCATGTTAAATGATAGCATTCAGTATCCTTTAAGGTCAACTCAATAACAATAGTAATATCCACAGTTTTAAATATCCTTAAATGTTTATTATCTCACGTGATCCTCCCAAGCACCTTGTCTGGTAGAAGGTGGTCAGCTGGGGCAGAACTTATTTGCCCTAGGATACATCACTAGTAGTGACAGGCTGAAACTCAGGTCTTCTGTCCCTAAATACTATAACAGTAAAATTTACCTGATGATTACTATGTGCCAAGCACTGTTTTAAGAGTTCTGTGTGTATTAACTCATCAAATCCTAATATAACCATATGAGGTAGGTATTATATTTAGTCCCATTTTATAGATGGAGTAACTGAGCAACAGAGAGGCTTAGTAATTTACTAAAGTCATTTAGCTATTAAGAAGTACCAGATTCCAACCCCAGACAATGTAGCCTCAGAGAACATCTTAACTGCAATACCTAGGCAGCCTGATTTCAGAGTCTAAGCTCTTAACTGCTACATCATATTGCATTGCAAGTCTTAGATCTTTGTTTTTTTTAATGCAGAATAATGTTTCTCCTCCTTCACTGACATCCAAGTGCCCCAACAAGAAGTGATGCCACATGCCTAGTTCATCTCTAACCTTACAGGTAGATATGTACCAGTTATAAGACTTTAAGCTCATTAGGGCAGGATGCTATATACCTTGCAGCACCTCAGAAACTGTTCAGTGAGGAGTAAATGAAGGAAGGTAAAAGAGAAATGAATTAAACTATGAAGAAATGGACAGTGGGCCTGGGGTGAGGGTGTGAGGAGGAGCACAATATTAGATGCCCAGATGATTCAGGCTCAGGGGTGGGTCTGAGGTTATCCCAGGCACTCCAAGGCTGACCTGGAGTACAAGGTTTACCTATGAATGGACCCTGCCTTAGTTTGCTAAGGTTGCCATAGCAAAATACCAAGGACTGGATGGCTTAAACAACAACAATTGATTTTCTTACAGTTCTGGAGGGTAGATGTCCAAGATCAAAGTACTGGCAGAGTTGGTTTCCTCTGAGGCTGCTCTCCTTGGCTTGCAGATGGCTGCCCTCTTGCTGCCCTCTGTGCCTGCATGCCCCTGCTGTCTCTTATGTGCCCAAATTTCCTCATGTTATAAGAACACCAGTCAGATTGGATTAAGGCTCACCCTAATGGCCTCATTTTAACTTAATTATCTCTTTAAAAACCTTACCTCTATATACAGCCACATTCTGAAGTACTGGGGGTTAGTGCTTCAACATGTGCATTTTAGAGGGACACAATTCAGCCCATAACAGACTCCAACCCTCATCTTCCCTTGGCTTTCTCCCAACAGGGGTAGGTGGGAAACAGTGTGGAGTGAAGCTGGCTTAGTCTCCCAGGGTAGGTAAACAAGAACCTGAGTGACTCCACGTATTTACGTCCACCTAGAAGTGAGTAGAGAGTATCTTTTGAGACTGGACTTAAGGTTGAACAGGACAATGCTGGCACTTAGTGCTTCTCTTCCAGATATATACAAAATGAAATTTGTGCCATATGGCTTTTAATATTCCACTTGGGTGCTGTCTATTTAGTTAATAAAAGAAAACCCTCATAGCTGTCCTTTGCTAAGTGAGCTATTATAACATCTGTTTGAACCCCCCCACACACAAGTAATTAAATAAGCACAGTGTCCTTTGAGTATGAAGCAGGGAAGTCCTAGTTGCACTCTCAAAGTTCTCCAGCTGTACGGTTCCCAGTGTCCCAGAGTCCTTGTTCATTTAGCAACTGTTTCCTCAGGGCCTACTACTGACCAGGCCTGGGGCAGGGGTGGCAACAGAGACAGAGACAAGGCATAGTTCTAGCCCTTAAGGAGCATACAGTCTAGTGGCAGAGAAAGACAAGTTGCTAGACCATGACAGTATGGTAGGACCAGCACTATGACAGAGGGAGGCACAGGGAGCTCTGCACGCAGAGAGGGCCACTCAGCTGGCTTTAGGGGCCAGAGCGGGCTTCCTAGAGGAGGAGAAGATGCAAGAGCTCAGTCTAGAAGAAGGATAAGTTAGCAAGTTAAAGAAGGGGCAGGCTGGGGTAGGGAGGTCACTAGATGCTGCAAGCTGGGAGATGGTGTTGCACAAACCCAGGGGGTGCCATTCACACTCTGATGTATGAAGTAAACAGTGCTCCCTGGAGTTGTGGTACTTAGTGACCCAAAGGAGCTAGTCTCCCATATTTCCAGAAAATCCTCAAGAAGTTAGGCTGAAAATGTGGGCAAGGTCATATGATAAAGGCAAAGAAGAAGTCTTTAGGAGGGGGCTGCAGCAGAAAGGACGGGAGTGGGAATGGACACATAGATTCCTACAAAGATAAAGTCTGAGCCCTCCACTGAAAGCATTTGAAAATGCCACCAGGACCTGTAAAAAGTGCTAGGACTTGGCTGGTGAAAGGCAAGGCTATCAGGAGGTAAAGCTAGAGAATGCTGGAACCTCACTCCCAGGAATACAAATAGACTTGGCTCACGCCTATCAAAAACCAGGCAAAACATTCACACTTAGTCTCATATTTTACAATGTGGAGTTGCTCATTTTCATAAGCTCATTTTCAATAAGTGATAGTCCTGGGCAAGATTACAAGATAAATTCATACTGCCTTGTGTAGTCTACATAAAGTTTTGTTATTCATTTTTTTTCATCTGAGCCTCATAATAAGTCCATGATAACTCCATGAGACAAGTAGAACAGGGATTGCCATTCTCATCTGGCATATGAAGAAACCAAGGCCCAGAAAAGTTGGGTTACCCAAAATCAGCCAGCCCTTAAGTGGAACAGCCAAGCTAGATCTCAGGCCCTTGGAGATCTGGTCCGTGCTGTTTCCTCTAGGCCATGGAAAAAGGCTTGCCTTTAACAAACTTCCCACCTGTTCCCTTGCCCATGCTTCCTGCACTGCCTTGGTGCACCCCACTCCTTATAAGCACCCCTTGGAACCTTCCGATTTTCCTCCCTCTCTCAGGTCTACCTTTTCTAGGCCACAGCCCATTCTTCACACCTAGCCTTTCTCTTATCTCAAGAACCTATTCATGCAGAGGAGCTCTTTTGACAGTTCTATCTACATGGAGTTCGCAGTTGAGGTGTGGAGAACCTATCCACTGACATCATTTACTAATTCTTTCCAAGAAGTTTGGGAAATGATTGTTATCTCTTTAATTTCATAATGCTTTAATCCAAAGGATAGATCCAATGGTGGGAATTGTAGCATTTTGAAGCAACTTTGAAACACCTTGACATAATATCATGTAACTGCCCCCACCCTCCCATCCCTAACACACACAAACACTTCAGGGACCCCGCCTGCATGAGCTAACAAGCTACTCATCTAGTCCTTTGTGCATAGGTGAGACAAGTGCCTTCTTCCCTCTGAACACTGCACACCCAGAGAACATATCTTCTTGATTCACTGCAGAAGGCTGACACCTGTGGCCGGCTGGCACCAAGAGGAAGGACTCCCAGGGACAGCAGCTTGTAGTGAGCTAACAGAATGCCAGCCTGGTCTGCACCTCCCTTCTCCCGATCATAGGTCTCCCCTGCCTGTCCCGTCATCCCTTATGGTAGCTGAGACTTCCCCTTCCATCCCCGAGAGATGCTCTGAGATCTTTGTCAGGTAAGAACCAGGAGGCAGGCCGCACAGATTTGCCAAGATGGGATAACAGAAACCACTGAGCCCGCAAGCTCTGTGCCGAGCCAAGGCCCATGTCCTGTGGCAGGTCCGCTACAGCCCTTGAGGAGACTCCAGGAAGAGAAAGACAGGGAGAGTTCCTTTTAAACAAACAAAACTCAAACAGGAGAGTGGCTTTCTTTAGGAAGGCCTTATGCTTGGCATTGAGCTGGATAGTGGTGTGGAGCTCCACTTGGGTTCATCTTGGTCTCTGTGATAATTTCCTTCCAAGTGGGAAAAGGGAAGGGGCGCACGCAGACCTGGTTGAGGCACAAGGGTGCTGAGAGGGAAAGTACAAGGAGACTAGTACTTTGCTCTTGTCATCTCCCTCAGACTAGCAGGTACACAGGGTGAGCTCTGACGTCTCCCCCAGCAAGCCTTTGCCTCTGTTTTCAGGGCACACCTTTGCCCACTTGGCTCTCATGCAGCCATCACTCTGGCTGGGGAGGGAAGTCCTTTATCAGGCCACACTTTCAGACCTCAGGTCTGAGACCCTGGCTTTGCTCTGCCCTCGTGGGCTTTACCCACAGAGCTCTCTCGAGGCCCCAGTGTCTCCTATGCATGCCCTCAGCCAGCCCTGCCATGTCCCACTCTTCTCCTTCCTCAGCGAGGGCTCCTCAGCTGAATCATGCCCAAGCCCCATCCCCTTTCCCCTTCACTATAAAAAAGCCTGACTAATTGAGCTCCCTGGATCTGTTTCGATCTCTAATTTATCTGCCAGCTGGGGAGTAGGCCGCCCCACTTCTGCCCCTTATTTTCTTTATTTTCTGAAATCCCTGAGTCTTCACAACTGGAACTGAAATCAGAGCTGTAAAACATACCATGCCAGTGGATGTCATGAAAGTGGTTTAAATCTCTGTTCGAAATGCTTGTTTGTATTATAGTCCAAGTGTTCTGTGTTGTGTGCCAAGGCTTTTACCAGTAGCAACAAGCCATTGGAGAAATAAGTATCAAGTACACATCAACTTGGACCAGCCACAGGTCCCATTCAAAACAAGTGGACAGAACAGACAAATCCAAAGAGAAGAGTGGAAAGAGAGTTTCGCCTAATTAGGAAGCACAGCTTTCTAGATCCTCTCATCAGCAAGTATTTGTACTTTTTATCTCCTGTGTAGTAAAGAAGTAGCCAGAGAATGGGAAGGTTTAAAAAGCCTTTTTTTCTATTTTGAGACAGAGTCTCGCTCTGTTGCCCAGGCTGGAGTGCAGTGGTAATCATGGTTCACTGCAGCCTTAACCTCCTGGGCTCAAGCAATCCTTCCGCCTCAGCCTCCTGAGTAGCTGGGACTACAGGTGCATGCCACCACACTCAGCTAATTTATTTATTTTTTAGTGCAGACAGGAGTGTCTCACTCTGTCGCCCAGGCTGCTCTCAAACTCCTGGCCTCAAATGATTCTCCTGCCTTGGCCTCACACAATGCTGGAATTACAGGCATGAGCCACAGCACCTGGCCTAAAAAGCAAATTAAGTTAAATTCGTTTGCAAAGTCTAGGCCAGTAGTTTTCAAACTTGAGCCTGTATCAGAATCACCTGTAGTAAGTCTGGGGCGGGGCCTGAGAATTTGTGTTTCTAACATTGTTAAGGGATCTTTGGGGTGTTGTTTTCCTGGCTGGAAACCTCTGTGGCCAGTGGCGCCTTTGCCCGAATTTTGCTTGGGCCTGATGGGCTTGTTTGGTCCACTTGGCCTGGCAGGGGCGCTCAGCTCATGCTACCAGCCTGGGCCCCATGCCTGCCAAGGATGAGTCAGGTGTGGAGTGGTGAAGGGTATGTGAGCGAGCATGGGGTCCAGCCACTGTGCAGTCAGACATGCCGGCTGCTGCAGTGGGGCGGGCAGCTCCAGGTGCCAGCATGGGTGCCAGCTCTCTGCAAAATCGTGGCAGACCTGGCGCACTACAAGCAGCTTCCATGCCTGGCACCAGGGAACAGGTTGGCACCTGGAAGCTTGGAGATGCCAGGAACCACAGGGCCCCAAAGAGGGAGTCACAGCCCTGGTTTTGGGAGCTCCCAGGTCTGGGCTCCCTGAAGGGCTGTAGCTCTTCTTTCTTTCTCTTCTTCCGCAACATAGTGAGCAAGGGACATGTCTCAGCCCTGTTTGTGTTAGTCTCGCTATCCAGCAGGTCCCGCTATTCATCCTTGTCCTTCCAGTCCCGGGTCCCGAAGCGCGGCCCCTCTGCACCCCTCCTGCCTCTCCATGTGCAAGCGCAGCACCACAGACAAGTGAAAGGTGGACAAAATGAAGAGGTGCTTTATTGAGCAATAGAACAGCTCAGAGGAGACCTGCAGGGGGCAGCTCCTTTCCGCAGACAGGGTGTCCCATCAAGTATTTAGCTCCTAGCAGAGAGGGTAGCTCCTCTCTGCAAGCAGGTCGTCCCCACAAGTGTTCAGCTCCCAGCAGAGAGGGTAGCTCCTCTCGGCAGCTGGTTGTCCCATCGTCTCTTCTTCCTCTGCTCTGCTCTGGCTGATCCCAGGGCTTTCATGGGCCTCAGAGGGGAGGAAGTGCACACCGATTGGCCCATAGGTGACCATAGGCGGGCCCGGAGAAAGCATCACAAGTCCCTACTCTGGTCTGCCGTACGGGCAGCCCGGCCCCCAGCCTTCAGGCACACCCTGGCCTGAAGGTGGGGCCTCACTGGGGACCCGCCCCCTTCAGCCCAGAAGCCGGTCGGCCTTCTGCCGCTGTCCATGGTGCCTACACTGCTTATGCCAAGGGGCACCTGCAGGCCAGCGCGGAGCTGCTCTCAGCCCCGACCTTGGCTTCCTCTCCTGTCCGTGTCAGCACCCACATTCTGGAGAAGTCTGAGGCAGCAGGGCGCTGGCATGTCAGCACTGGCCCCAGTACATGCACCCCTGGCCAGGCTGCGACAACGTCCAGGCTTGGCTCCACATTGCTCGGAGATTGGAGCGGGTGCTAACAGCGGGGAAAAGCCAGGCAGCGGGACCAGGAAGTTCCAAGCCTGCAAGGGTGGAGGGACAGCCTTCCCAGGCCCTCAAGAGGGCAGAGAGACCTGGGTCCACAGCCCTGACTTGGGCGCCTGCTGTTGCATCCAGAGGGGTTGGGTGGGGCTGCTACCTGCTCCTGGCTCCTGCCGGCTCCTTGGAGTGTGCAACGCCAGCTGTGCCCCCTAGCAGCCTGTGGCGGGGCTTCAGGTCTTCGCTGGGCCCGGGGTGTCATCCAGGGCAGAGGCAACGTTGCCGCAAGCTTTCCCCATAGCCTCGTTGCTCAGGGATGCCCAAGGGTCCCCCTCACCTGGCTCGTGGCCCTACCTGGGGGGGGCGCCTCCGGGAGCAGATCATGGCCACAGGCCCTGGGCCTCGGGCCTGGCTGTTGGGACTGTCAGGCTCGACAGTCACCCCAATGCTGGACTGACCCTGGGGAGGCAGCCCCAGGTGGCCTCGCCCAAAGCCTCCTCCCAGGGCACAGGAACCTGGCACCCTCGGCAAGGTGGGCACAGTGGCTACACCACTGGTTGGGTGCCCAAAGCGGGCACTGCTCCTACTTCCAGTCCCGGGTCCCGAAGCGCGGCCCCTCTGCACCCCTCCTGCCTCTCCATGTGCAAGCGCAGCACCACCCTGGGCCAGCTCCGCCCCGGGGCCCCTCTCTGCGAGACCATGTAGCTCCGTCTCTGACGGGTGACCTGGCCCAGCTCCATTGAGGCAGCCCCCAGGGCGGCAGGCTGCCGGGAGGTAGGGAGGGTGGGCGGGGGCAGGTTGCCTGCCTCTTCCCCACACCCTCTCCACAGCGGTGGCATGATGGCAGCAGCCGCTCTGGACAGCCCACCACTGTCATCGACATCTTCCCAGGTGGGGCTGATGTTGTTGGTCTGGGACCACACTTGGAGAACCAGTGCTTTAGGGGTTGTGCGGAGTAGGCGTGAGGTCAGTGGTCTCTGGTCCTACCAGGCCTTGTGCAGAGGCAGGGACTGTGCCACATGACCTGGAGGAGGTTCTAGTTCTGGGAGGCAGGGCTTTGGGCGGAGCTCCACAACCTGCTCCTGAGGTTCCTACAGTTGTCAAAGAGCACGGGCCACCTCAAGGCCTCCTGGCAAAAGCTCAACCTCTTCTAGAGTTCTTTAGCTGCTACTGTCATGCCTCCCTCTTCTTGGGTGGGGAGAGGGTGGTGGAGGGAACCCTGGGGCACATGGTCCAAGAGGAGCCCCGAGCCCTAGAGCAGTGATGGTTCTCAAACCTGAGCAAGCATCACAATCACCCAGGGTAACATGTAGATTACTGGGCCCATCCCCAGAGTTTCTGATCACAGGTCTGGGCTGACGGTGACTGAGAATGTATATTTTCAGCAAGTTCTCAGGTGATGCTGGCTGATGCTTCTTGGCAAAGGGAATGAAAAGGCGTCTATGTTCTCATGTTCTTATGACTAGGACCTAGAGGCCTTGGACACTGACAGTTGCAGTCCAGGGAGCAGTCTGAACATAGACTGGGAATTCATCCGGTGCCAGACTAAGAATTCAGAATGACTTGATTTTTCTTGAGTGAAAGATTGGCAAAAAACTACCAAATTACATACAGCATTTATTCTTCTAAAGTATTTTTGAAACTAATCATTGGATGATGTTGTTTAGGTTCAGCCATTTCAACAAAGGGAGGAGAGAAGAGAACTCACATTTATCGAGCCCTACTGAGCTTTTTGCTAGGTGATTCACCTACATTATCTCATTTGCTTCTTGAAACGACCATACGAAGAGGAGGAAATAGGCTTAGAGAGCTTAAGTGACCTGCCTAATTTCACACAGCTTATGAGAGCCGGACTTGGATTCCAACTAAGGTCTGGCTCCAAACACTTCCCACTATACTGGGGAAGGGCGAAGAGGGTGCCTCTGACCCCACCTGCCAATCAGGAGGCCAACTTCTTGGGAGGGTACAAAGCTTTTGTTTAACCACTAAATCCCACAAGTAGTAAATACGCTGAGACACCATGCCTGACAGTGAGCAAGACAGACAGGCCATCCAAGCACATCTTTTAGAAAGCAGCAAATGGGCATTTCTAGAGGCACAGAGTCTTGAGTCGAACAAGAGTGAGGGCCAAGCAAGGTTTTCAATACGTGCTGTACTTGGAGAGGAAGAAATGGCAGTGGGTCACTCCACAAGGGAAACTATGAATGCTCGATCCAGACATAAGTGTTCTGGTTAATACGACTCCAGAATAGACATCCATTGTCCTTGCTTCTACGTCCTACTTAATACATTTCCCCCATCTGGAAAGATCAATCTCTGTCTTTTAAAAATATTTTATTATGAAATAATAAGATATACAAGCAAAGTATACAGACTAGTATGATGAAAACCTATTTACCACTGTGTTTAAGAAATAAAATCTTACGAATGTGATTGTCATCTTCTGTTTACTTCATTCCCATCCACTTGTCCATTCCCAGTAAATAACACCCTGACTTCAGAGTTTGTCATTCCTACACATGTGAAAGCCCTTCTTTGATCTATGTAAATCCATGTTCTTCATATTCATCAGTAATTTTAAATGTAGTGCAAAAACTCACCTCCTTCACAAATTGTCCTTGATCAACTCCACCACACTTAATTTTTACTCTCTCTTTCCTAGCTTACATCTTTCATTTTTTTAAACTCTATTCACTTTTACTTGTGGATTCATTCTTTGGAAATAGTTCACTTCCTTCATGAGCTTTTTTGATCACTCCAGGCAGCACTAATATCTGTTCCAAAGGCGAAATATAGGTGGCTTTTAAGTTAAAATGGTTCTGGATTCAAATATGGACTCTGTCACTTACTAGGTCTGTGACCTTGAGCAATTGACTCATTTCTCTTGGTGTCTAGTTGCTCATTTATAAGATGAGGTTATGGTAAAGATCAAGTGAGATAGTATATTGTGGTTCATCATTTCCATGCATGTGAATGTTATCTTCAAGGTATTCAAATCCACGACAATCACCAATTTTTAAATTACAAGCATTGATTTGGGTGCTTGAGCTTTTTTGGTTCATTTTTTGGTTACATACTGTCTCCTAATATGCTATAATGGCTCCATGTGCATAAATAAGACTTGTCTTCCCTCAGAAAACTGTATTCTCACGGAAAGCAGAGAGTGAGCCACGCAGAATGACAATATAACTTACCATTCAAACCAAGACACTTTTGAGAGTGAGAAGTGCTATTAGTAATAATTGCCCCAGGTCTCATCACAAACCAGGACTGTCCCTGGGAAGCCAGGACACATGGCTATCCTAATCATATATTTCTTCAGAGTCTCTCCAACCCTCAGTCCAGTGCTAGCTAGGAAGTAGGTACTTGCTAAATCAATACTTGTGGAGGGGAATTGAAGGCCTGACAGCCTCAGAAGTTAGCAAACATAGCTAGTCTTATATAGCTCTTCCTTTCCGCCCTCTGTCTCTGTGCACCCTTCTTATTCAGCACTAATGTCACCCCCAAGTGGCACATTCATCATCCCAAATTAGCCATTATTAAAGTCATCCATTTGCGGAGCTGCAGCTAAAATGAATTGTGTTATTATTCCAGTTACAGCAATGAATGGCTGAACATCAAAAGCCATTTTGATTTTGTAGCAAGAAGGCAATCAATTATTGTATCCTGCCGGCTTGTCCAAAGTAGCGCCCAGCTTGCTGCTAGTGAGTATAAGCCTCCTTCTCCACCTAGTTATACACACACACACCTCCTTAGGCCTCCCCTCATGATACTGGAGAGCCCAGGAAAGGGAAGGATATATTCTTTCTACCAGTCTGGATCAACTCTTCCTCCCAAAAGTTGGGGTCTTCTCCGCTTTGAGGCTACAGAGTCTTCTCCTGACTTAAACTGCCTTTCTCTCTCCCACTCCTGATCCCTATAGGCCTGGGCAGTGAGCCAGCCTTAGTTGCAGTCTTGGTTTGGGTCCCCCTCCACTACCCTGCTACCTACACTACAGATTGGTCTTATCTGAGGTGACTTTGTGAGGCTCAGTACCCCAGTGACTTAATTTCTCAACCCCTTCTTTTAGAGTCACACAGGTCTCAGGACCCCACCCCAGCTGCCCAGTGTCCTCACTCTGGAAAGTTACTGATGAACAAGAGGCTTGAGGCAGCTCAATGAGAGGCTTGAGGCAGCTCTTCTTCCAGAAAACCCCTGAATTGTAATAGAGTCTTCACTATTTTACCTCAAAGGAATGACTTAAGCTCCCTAGAGTAGGACAGTGCAGAGGAAAGGAAGAGGGTGATGGGAAACACTGCCTAGGCAGGGGACTGGAAAAGGTATTGATCAGCAGGCCCTTTCTGTGGTGGGAATAATGATAATGGTGGTGAGAATAATAGCAGCTACTGCTTTTCAGCTGTTTATACTGTGCTAGACATAAACCTAGCAATCCAGGCCCCTCCAAACCTCACTGTGCACAACCTCTGGCTGTTGGAAAGATGAAAGCAATGAAGGTACTGTAACTCTCCAATGTATATTTCCTGTGGGCTACACTGGGTGAGGTGCTGTGAGCTCTGCTATTTCACATCACATTACACTGCAGCTCTGCTGCCTTTAGCCAAATCTCCCCATTCATAGCCTCGTCTCCCTGTCACCCACTTTGCTTTAGGAGTCAGGCCTGAGAGTAAGATTTAGCAGGAGTGTGTAAGGTAGAGCAAATTTCCCGGGCTCTTCTCCCCATCAACAAGTAGAAGGCAACTAAGACCACGTTGATTAGCTGAAATTAAGTTCTCTCAGCTGGATAATGTCCCCAAGGGCTACCAGTATAGAATTCATTCACCTGTGCCCAGTGACAGAAATTACACAAGCCCTGGCATCTCCCTCAAGCCCCTAAAACAGGTTATCAGCCCAATGGCTGTCTGATCACTAATATCTCCCTGTCATTCCCCACCCACCCACCCACACACACACACACACACACACACACACTACAGACACACACTCACACATTCTGATGAAATTATCTGATGAGATCCTTCTAAGATGTTCACATTGCTTGTGGGGACAGAATCAAGATTATGAAATATTTGAGTGATGATTTTTGTTTATGGTTTTAAATTCCATTCCTGCCATTACCAGGAAGAGGAAGAGTAGAAGGAATTCTCCCCATTTATAGGTGAGAAAACAAATATGAAAGATAAGAGACTTGTCAAAATTATGTAAAAAACAGACACTGGACTTGAGTGACAAATGTAGCCTTAGAGTTTCTAATTTGTTTTCTCACCTTAAGTAATCTCTGAGTTGCGAGTACTTGGCAATTTGTTCTGTTGGGCCAGGAAGATCCAAAGATTACTATGATCCTCCAAGTATCAAATTGACTCAGATTCAACCTTGTTTTTCTCTGTTCCAACCTCTTTTTCTCTCAATAGGGAGCAAGAGCTTTCAAAACACAAATAATTGTTTTTCACAATTTAACAGCAATGCCAGCTTATTGCAGACATTTAGAAGCTGAAGATAAGCAAAAATATATATAATCTGCAGTTTCACCACTCAGTGATAACTGCTGTAATCATTGTGGTACATTTCCTTTTTGTCTTTTTTCTGTGTCTATATACCCATATGTGTACATATTTTATACCATATTTCCTACATTTGAATACACATATTCTTCTTTCCTGAAATCAGGATGCATCTTATAATGATGTCAAAATGACTTGCGAATGGCCAGGCAGAGGAATCTACTGTGATATTGTTGTCATTGCTTATGAGTATGCAGACTTAGCTGTACTGAGATGGTATCTGTACATCATGTTGTCACTTCAATTGAGTTATTTGCATTGGTAGAACCAACATGGTTAAATTTTTAACTTAAATTTGGCTTTTTCCTTAATTGTCACTTAAAATGTCTTCTAAAAATTACACTATGATGCATCATTGAAATGAAAAATTGTTATGTCTGCAGAAGATTCCCTGTCACATGCCAGACAATGCAATTAAAGATAGTAGAAATTGCCAAATCTCTTGGAATGGATCATATAAATTTCAAAGCTAGGAAAGGTTGGTGTGACTGTTGAACGCACTGTGAGGGACTATCACTCAGGCACAGAACGTCTATCCATCAACAGTTTCTTGGTGACTTTCAAGAGAAAGTGATTGATTTCTGGCTCATGTAATTGAATTGAAAAACAAGACAAATAAAAGAAAAAAAGGAAAAAAATATTAACAATGAGTTTAGCCAAATAGGAAATGTGGATAAACCCCCAGGATTCTTCTACATGCTTTAATAATCTTCTTGTCACATTATCACAAGGGGAAGTTATGAAAAGCAACAATATGTCAGCATAGTATGCTGCATCCCTGCCAATGGTCAAAAGGAATTCAGAAGAATCTTTAGAGTCTGGAATGTGAAAAAAGCTTAGACTCTATTTTTGGTGATGTTACTTAAGAAGAAAGCGGTATATAATTATATGGATATATATGTATGTTACCATCAGCAGAATAAAATTTTGGTATATTAAATATAGTTTTTTTCTTTCTACCATAGCTATTAATAAATCAGTCTTACAATATATATCATCTCTGATGAAGAAGTAGTTGGGATCTTGCTGTATGTATAGTTTTATATTATGATTTTTAACTTAATATTCTATAATGAGCATTTTCAACGGCATTGGATATTTGAAAACACGGTTTGATGGCTTGCTATATTGAAAAATTGTTTCTCAGAAGGTTATGCCAACTTACAATCCTATCTGTAGTGAATAAGAGTATACTCCAATTAACATGGTTAGTGGACTCTAATTAACACAGTTTTCATTCATTTAAAAAAATTAGTATTTGCTAATTTGACAGGCAAAAAAGACAGCATCTCATTTTTATTTAGAGTTCATTGGTTACTACCAAGTTTAAATTGAAAATGTAATTGGTGGCCATTTAAATTTTGTGTGCACAATTTGCCAGTTCATATCCTTTGCTCATTTGTCTATTGGGGTCTCAAGGTCTATCATATTTATTTCCAATAATGCACCAAATGCTGTTGATGATGCCCCACCCCATGTTCCCCTGGCCCCCTGATTTTACCTGCATCTGCAGTTTCCAGCATCACCTCAAGTTGCTAGTCTCTCTTTTTTGCTTCAGAGCTTTCTCAAACACAGTGGCAGCTTACTTTGCTACAGTTAGGTGCAACCTGGAGGTGCAGGACAGTTGATGCCACGGGAGCTAACCTTCAATCAATGGGGATGGAAGTCCGTGGATAAATACCACAGACTCTCCATCCTCCAGTGGGATGATTTTAAGACTGTTCCACACAATTTCTCAGAGAGTCTCCAGAAGGGCTGAGTCCCAGTTGCCCACAGGGTAAACTTCTCATTAACAGACTATTAACTTTCCTCCCCTGTTTCACTTTCACCATTTCCTTTTTGTACTTCCTAAGATCACCTCCCAAATAAGCCACCTCTCTCCAGATCTTTTTCTCAGGGTCCATTTTTGGAAACTGAAAGTAAGAAAAAACAATCATATTTTCTGTCCACACACCTTTTTATGGCAGTGATCACTCTCTCTCAAATTGAACTCCTCAATACGAATGGCATATTTGAAAACAAACACTGTCCCACGAATAAACTTTGGAGTGCAAGACACAGCAATGCAGAGACCTCTGTCACCTGGAGAATACCAGTTGGCTACTTCCAAAACCCTTGCAGGAGATTGCTGGACTCTCTGTGTAGAAACAAAACTGGCTTCCTGAACTGCGAGGCTGAAGAACAGAGCCCAGACTGAGTACATTCAATAAAGCAAAGTCAACTTAAGCAGGCTTACATGCCTGCTTAATTTGTAAATATATATATATGTATATATAATATATATATTTGTAAATATATATGTGTGTGTATATATATATTTGCCAGGATGACAATTTATTAATTTACTACAAGAAATACAGTTGTCAAAAAGGCCAAAATGCTTGACTAGGCAGATCAGTGCATTCTTTCCCTGTAGGCAAGTTGTGTAGGGAGCCAAATAAATTATCAAAAGATTGCTTGGTGAGCATAAAATCAGCACAAGGGAGTTAGTTGATCTTAAGCATGGTCTCTCAGCTTAGACAACTTGAAGCACTCTCATCAACTACAGGGCCAGCCTTGCCAAGGAACCCATCATGTTTGGTTCACTTGGCCAAGATCCTTCTCCTGGCTGGAGCTTGGCTGGCAACTGTCATTTCTTTGCATTTAGCAGGCCAACTACTTTCTATTCATTCCAAGTAGTGTATAACACAATTAACTTGGTTCCCACTCAGAAAGTTACAATTGAATTTCAGTCCTGCCTCCTTAAGGTTTGTACTAGATCACCTTGAACAGAGTTTTGAGTGTTCCCAAAATTTTTAGTCACACTTTTACAGATAACTTCTTGGTTAATTTCCACAGATATCCAACCATATCTCCTACTTGTGGATTTTTGCTAGTTCAACTTTCAGATGGCAACTGCATTTGTTTTTTGTGGGAGGGGGTAAAGTGTGTATAGAGAGCATCATAAATCTGTCCCCTTCCTGTTGAGATGGGAACTACTTTCAACTCAACAGATTTCTGCCTTTTTTCCAGCTTCATCTTCCAAAATCACTCTGTGTTTAACATACCCTTCAGCTTACCACTCCCAGGATAGTCCATGCTCTCTCTCCCTCCCATATACCACAATGCTAGATTGTTTTCCTGCCCTCATTTCCCAATGAACTGATTCATTTTTCAAGATCCAGCTCAAATATCTCTCACTTCCCCTAAGATTCTGTATTAAGCCATTCTTGCACAGCTATAAAGAAATACCTCAGGCAGGATAATTTAAAAGAAAAGAGGTTTGTTTAGTTGGCTCACAGTTCTGCAGGATGTATAGGAAGCATAGAGGCATCTGCTTCTAGAGAGGCCTCAGAAAGCCTCCACTCATGGCAGAAGGCAAAGGGGGAGCAGGCATTTCACATAAAGGGAGCAGCAACAACAGTGAGAGAGTGGGAGGTGCCAAACACTTCTAAATGACCAGGTCTCATGAGAACTTACTCCCTTTCATGAGGACAACACCAAAGGCATGGTACTAAACCATTCATGAAAAACGACCACCATGATCTAAGCACCTGTCACCAGGCCCCATCTCCAATACTGGGGATTACAATTCAACATAAGATTTGGCAGGGACACACATTCAAATTATATCAGACTCCTTCCTTGGACCACTGCCATCTCTGCTCCAACATCAAAGAGTTAGACCTTTTCTCCTTAGTGTTACCACAACACCTAATTCAAACCTGTAACATCCCATTGTACTACAGTTATTTATATGTCCATTTTCCCCACTAGAGTATACATTATTGAGAGCAGAGGCTATTGTCTTATTTATTTTTATATTTCCAGAGCTTAGCATAGTGCCTGGCCCTTAGCAAATGCTTGAATAAATTGATTATCCAAAGTCCTACAGCCAAATATTCAGGAACTGCTATATTTCAAAAACTATAGTCCTGAAAGGTATATGACAGCAAATCACCATGTGTCATTTAGCAAAGCTGACAGTGAGCTAGGGACTAGCATCTTGTGCCATCCATTTACTAATTTAACAAACATTTATTGAGCGCCTACTATGTGCCCAGTGCTGGGGATACAGTAGTGAGCAAGACATACAAGACCTGTACTTTCATAGAACTTACATTGTACTGGGGGAAGACAGATGATAAGCACATAAGCAATTAAAATAATTTCTAGATTGTGGTAGCTATTGAGAAGAAAATAAAACAGTGTGACATAAATGTAAGTGACTTGAAGGAAAATGTTTCTTGGGGGATGTTGAGTGTTAGGAAAAGCATTTATGAGAGAGCGACATTTGATCTGAGAGCTGAATGATGAGAAGGAGCCAGCTATGTAAAGATGTAGGGACAGAGTGTATCAGGCAGAAGGAGCAGCAGGTGCAAAGTCCCTAAGGTAGAAATATGTGGTTATAAAACAGAACATTTTGTGGCGCTGAAGAATATGTGAGTGCTGGAGGCATGGTACAAGATGAAATCAGAAAGGTAGGCAGAGGCTAGGGCATGTAGGGCTTCGTAAGCCATGGAAAATTGTTTGGATTTTCTTCAAAGTACAATGGAAAGCCACTGGAGGGTTTTCAGTGAGAGAGTGATGAGTTTTGATTTACATTTCTAAAAGATAACTAGCCTGCCACAGGATAATTATACATAGAAACAAAGATTCTCATCTGCAACACAAAACTAAAAGCTATCACTGAATTCTGCTACTCCAGCAGCACTTAGTATAATGATGTACTGATTCACAAGGGAGTGAAAAACCAACTTCAGTCTCTAGTATATCCTCTAGAAAGTTAATTTACAGATGGTTGGGGCAGGTCTTGGAAGCCATACTCCTTTTCAAAAAAAGATCTTTATGCTGAAGAATGCAGAATTCATCCCAGCTGTATACTTAAAAGACGAGGAGGAAAGAAGAGTAGTCCACCTAATGGCCTAGAATAAGCTTTCATTATTAAGGTGTAATTAGCTTTCAGCTCACTGCTAGTGGTCAATAATCGGTGCTGAAAACTCTACCTCAACTCCCTAAGATTCAGGAGTTTCGAAGAGAAAAGGGCTAAGCAGGCAGTAGTCCACAGAGCATCTACTTTCCCCTCTTGATAAATCACTGCAAAGAAAACACGGAGCAGCCAGGTCTCATTCTCAGCTCCTCTCTGCCAAGTACAGGATTTGTAGCAATATACGTGCAACTACAATTCCACCATAACATATTCTATGTACCCTGTGAGGTTCTGTATGGTGGAATTGTCCTTAAATAAACCTTAGGAGAGATATTGGAATGCAGTCCCACTGGAATATTCTATCAGGAGTTATGCTTTTTGCTTAGAGTGAACCAAGGCTTCACGCTTCTGCGGAATCTTAAGCAAGACAGAACAATATCTCCAACTAGGGAGACTTTTGAGAGGCCAGAACCATGGAGGCCATTTCAATCCCAAGCCCCCAACAGAGGCAGGAGCATTGGATAAGGAAGGCAGCCCTAGAACTCGTAGCTTAGGAACAGTAAACGTGGGGAGTTGAGCCCAGAGAGAGAAAGGAGATTTAGAAGGCAACAAGGAGAAGGTCCAGCTGGAAGCTGCAAACTGCCAGGAATCTAAGGGAATGGACTGCCAGATGTACTAGCGATGCTAAGTTGAGGTCTGCACATGTAAAAGAAGAAAATAAAAAGTTTAAAGTATTGGGGCTGCCTAGGTAGAAGAAGGGGGTTATTCATATTGTTTGTCCCCAAAGGACACTTAAAATCCAGGGTATTACAGGCAAGGGGATCAGGGACCAGTAGTGGAAGTGAGGAAAGGGTTTAAAATTCTTTCCCCAATAGGTACACAAAATTAAGCTAGCATCCAGTCCATGGATGCAATTGAAATGTTAGGTAGGAGAATTGAAGTTGTTTCTTAAAAATCCAGGGGTGTTTGGCCACCCACATAGATTACATTCAAGACACAAAGACCTTAAACAGTAATCTGGCATCTATCTGGGGGCCCTAAAGAAGGGAAAGACCTGAAAATTTTAGAAATGAGCACCTGGGGAGAGGTTATGCTGGTACCTGAGTGAAAAGGAGCCCCAAGATGAGGTCAGGGAGAAAACTGAATGGAGGAGTTTCATGCTGTGAGTAAAATGGCCTACTGAGTGAGAGGAACCTAATGGCAGTGTGTGGGAAGAGCTGATTAATTAACTGAATTGTGTGGAAGGATATAATTATAAATCCCCCACAATTCTATTACAGTCACTTCAGTAGGGGCAGCTATTTACTTCACAGCCCTTGAGCACCTGAATCAACAGTGCATTCAATGCTCCTTCCCCTCCATATGAGACTATCATCCAAAATTGACTGGAGAAGATTACAGATCAGGTAGGAGCAGTGCATGAAATTATATTAAGCCAGGCACACGTGGGATGGAGGGTGGATGGAGAGAACAATGACCTCAAGGTGGGGAGCCCATTTTTGAAGCTGCTGATTGGCCACTCTGGTGCCGAGGGCCTTTTCTTATGCACAGAAGGCCAGGATGACGGGCTATTAAGAAATATCTGAATCAGTTTCAACCTCCCCCATGCTTTTCCCAACATACATTGCAGAGCTACTTCAGGCTAGGGAAATATGAGACCTGGTAAATTGATGGGAAGACAGGATAGCAATTGGATGATATGCTGTCCATAACACAACTAAAGCTGCAGGTTGGATACAAGATATTAGGGGAAATAGTGAATATCACAGCTCCTATAAAGGGACATATCACAAAGGAGTCAATTTTTATTATATTGTTTGACCTGATGTGTTTGAAATATAGCAAACTGTCCAACTCTATGGCACTTGAAAGATTTTCGCTTGACAGTTCCGGAGCCCTTCAATATGGGTGGCATTTCATTTAGAAAAATATATGACCATTGTCAGAGGAGATATAAAGCTGAAGCAGCAATTCCAGAGACAGTTAGCCAAAGCTCTCTTGGCCTTTTTCTCAACTTTGGGTTGATCTGTTAAGTCGAAATCGTATTGCATTTTCACAGAGCCTTTAGTTGTTCTTCCAAAGTGTTGAGAGAGTCAGTGGGCTATAGGGACAAAACACTGAATCACATTCAGACAATCTGAGTTCTATCAAGTGATAGAGCAAGGATATGAGTGGCTTAACCTACCAAGTTTCCCCCTCTATGGAGAGGAATAACACCTCATCTACTTCACAAGGTTGTTTTGGAAGTCAGCTGAGAGAAAAATGGATGTGCCTTGTAAACTGAAATGTGTGCTATAAATGTAAGAGCTTGTCGTTTACCATCACCACAGATAAGGGTCAATAATCTTCAGAAAAGTGCCAGATAGTAAATATTTTAGTCTTTGTTGCCCTCAAAAGGTCTCCGTCACAAAACCTTCTTTGTTTCTGTTGCTTTTAACCACTTTAAAAAATATAAAAACCATTTTTAGCTTACAGGCCTTATAAAAACAGGCTACTGGCCAGAATTCGCCTGTAGGCTACAGATTACAAAGTCCTGTCCTAGATTATTGACATACGATGGTGCTGATGCTCCATCCTCTCCATATTTGGTAAGATTCCCCATAAAGTCTACTATCTTGGCTATATGACTGTAAGAATTACCTAAATTTTTGAATTTTTTATTGAGGCAAAATTTGTATAATGTAAAATTCTTCACTTTATCTATATTAAAGTGTATAATTCAGTGGTTTCAAGTACATTCCCAATGTTGTGTAACTACCAGCACTAATTCCAGAATATTTTGATCACCCCCAAAATGAATCCATACAACTAAGCAGTTATTCCCCTTTCCCCACTTCCTCCAGCCCCTTGCAACCACCAATCTGCTATCACTACCTATGCATATTTTATGTAAATAGAATCATGCAGTATGTGGCTTTTTGTGCTTGGCTTTTTTCACTTAGCATAATGATTTTAATGTTCATTGATGTTGTAGCGTATATCAGTACTTCATTCCTTTTTTATGGCTAAATAATATTCCACTATATAGACATTTTGTTCATTCATCAACTGATGGACATTTGGGCTGTTTCCATTTTTGACTATTAAAATAATACTGTTATAACATCCATGCACAATTTTTTGTGTGAGTATATATTTTTATTTCCCTTGGGTATATACTTAAGACTGAAATTGCTGGAGCGTATAGTAATTGTATGTTTAACTTTTTGAAGAACTATCCAACTGTTTTCCGCAGTGACTGTACTGACTGTTTCATTTTATATTTTCACTAGCAATGCATGAGAATTCCAGTTTCTCCACATCCACACCAACACTTGGTAACGTCATTAAAAATTATGGCCATCCAAAGGACATGAATAGACATTTCTCAAAAGAAATACAAACAGCCAATGGATACATGAAAAAATGCTCAACATCACTAATAATCACAGAAATGTAAATTAAAACCACAATGATTTTTTATCTTACAGCAGTGAGAATGGCTATTGTTAAAAACTAAAAAAGCAAACAAATGATGTTGACATGGATGTGGAGAAGAGGGAACACTTATACACTGTTGGTGGGAATGTAAATTATTTCAACCTTTATGGAAAATAGCACAGAGATTTCTCAAAGAACTAAAAATAGAACTACCACTAGACCCAGCAATCCCACTACTGGGTATTTACCAAAGGAAAATAAATCATTATATAAAAAAGACACTTGTGCTTGTTTGTTCACCACAGCACTATTCACAATAGCACAGTCAAGGAATCAACTGAAGTGTCCATTAACAGTTGACTGCATAAAGAAAATATGGTACATATACACCATGGAACACTATTCAGCCATAAAAAAAAAAGAACGAAATCATGTCCTTTGCAGCAACATAGATGGGAATGGAGGCCATTGTCCTAACTGCACTAATTCAGGAACAGAAAATTAAATACTGTATGTTCTCACTTATAAGTGGGAGCTAAACAGTGGGTACACTTAGACATAAAGATAAAAATAATAGACACGGGACTTCAAATGGGGGGAGGGAAGAAGGAGGAAAAGAGTTGAAAAATTACCTATCAGGTACAAAGTTAACTATTTGGGCAATGGGTACACTAGAAGCCCAATCCCACCAGTACACAATATACGCAGGTAACAAACATGCACATGTAATCTGGTAGATACCCAGTAGTGGGATTGTGCACCTGAATATAAAATAAAATAATTTTTTTTTGAGACAGGGTCTTGCTCTGTCACCCAGGCTGGAGTGTAGTGGCACAATCCTGGCTCACTGCAACCTCTGCCTCCTAGGTTCAAGCGATTCTCGTGCCTCCCGAGTAGCTGGGATTACAGGCCCATACCACCACATCCGGCTGATTTTTGTGTTTTAGTAGAGACAGTGTTTTACCATGTTGACCAGGCTGGTCATGAACTCCTAACCTCAGATGATTCACCTGCCTGGGTGTCCCAAAGTGCTGGGATTACAGGCGTGAGCCACCTCACATGGCCTAAAATAAAATAGAAATTTAAAAATAATTATAGCCATCCTAGTGGATGTGAAATGGTATCTCATTGTCATTTTCTTTCCATTTCCCTAATGACTAATGATTTTATGTGCTTATTAGCCATTAGTATATCTTCTGATGTCTACTAAAATGTCTACTAAAATCCTTTGCCCATTTTTAAATTGTGTTGTTTGTCTTTTTGTAGTTGAGTTGTAAGCATTATTTTATGTATTCTGGATACTGGACCTTTACTGTAAACATTTTTTACATCCAGTGGGTTGTCATTTAGCTTTCTTGATAATGTCTTCTGATGCTCAAGAGTTTTTAATTTTGATGAGGTTTAATTTATCTATTTTTTTTCTTTCGTTGCTTGTGTTTTTGATGTCATATTAAAGAATCCATTACCAAATCCAAGGTTATAAATATTTCCATTTAAGTTTTCTTCCAAGAGATTTATAGTTTTAGCTCCTGCATTTTTAGGCCTTTGATGCATTCTGATTTAATTTTTGTATGGTGTGATAGTAATTTTATGAGTCAACTTGACTGAGCCACAAAGTGCCCAGATAATTGGTCAAACATTATTCTGGGTGTCTATTTGAGGTGTTTTTGGATGAGATTAACATTTAAATCAGCAGACTGAGTAAAGCAGATTGCTCTCTCTAATATGAGTAGATCTCATCCAATCAGTTGTAGGCCCAAATAGAAAAAAGGCTGACTTTCTCTTCCTGCCTGACTTGCCTTTGAACTGGGAGATCAGCTTTTACCTGCCTTTGTACTTGAACTGAAACATTGACTCTTCCTGGGTCTTGAGCCTGCTGACCTTCAGAACGAACCTACACTATCAATTCTCCTGGTTCTCAGTCCTTCAGACTCAGACTGGAACTACATCACTGGCTCTCTTGGGTCTCCAGATTGCTGACTTACCCTGCAGATCTTGGAATTTGTCGGCTTCCATAATTGCATGATCCAACTCCTAATAATAAACCTTTTTCTAAATATACATATATACATCTATTGATTCTTTTTCTCTGGAGAAGTCTGACGAATAAATGTGGTGTGAGTTAAGAGTCCAGCTTCATTCTTTTGCATGTGAATGCTCAATTGTCCTGGCATGATTTGTTGAAAAGGTGCTTCTTTCCACATTAAAGGGTATTGGTTCCATTGTTGTAAATCAATTGACAATAGATGTATGGGTTTATTTCTGGACTCTCAATTCTATTCCAATGATCTATATAGCCATCCTTATGCCAGTACCACAGTGTTTTGATTACTGTAGCTTTATAGTAAATTTTGAAGTATAGAAGGGGGAGTTCTCCAACTTTGCTCTTCTTTTTCAAGATTGTTTTGACTATTTGGAGTCTTTTACATTTCAATATGAATGTTAGAATCCCTTTATTTATGCCTATAAAAAGGCATTTGGAATTTTTACAGAGATTGCAATGAGTCTTTAGACTCCTTTGAGTAGTATTGTCATTTTAATAATATTAAGTTTTCTGATCCATGACCATGAGATGTCTTTCCATTTATTTAGTTATTCTTTAATTTCCACAATGTTTTGCAGTTTTTAATTCACAAGTTTTACACATTTTTGGTTAAATTTATTTCTGAGTATTTTACTTTTTGATGTTTTTATATTTGTTTTCTTAATTTGCTTTTAGGTATGTTCATTTCTAGTGTATAGAAATGTAACTGATTTTTGTATATTAATCTTGCATCCTGATGCTTTGCTGAATTTATTTATTAGTTCTAATGGTAGTTTTTGTGTATGAATTTTTCTTAGGATTTTCTATATGTAAGATTATGTAATCTGCACATAGAGATAGTTTTACTTCCTTCTTTCTAATTTGGATTACTTTTATTTCTTTTTCTTGCCTAACTGCCCTGACTAGAACCTCTGGTATAATATTGAATAGGAGTGGTGAGAGCAGACATTCTTGTGTTATTCCTGACTTTAGGGTGAAAGCTCTGTCTTCCACTATTAAGTATGATGGTAGCTTAGGGTTTTTAAAACACCACTATTGAGGTATAATTGACGTGCAAAAACTGCAAATATTTAATGCATACAATTCGGTGAGTTTGGACCTATGCATATATCTATGAAACTATCATCACAATCAAGGCAATAAACACATTCATCATCCCCCAAAATTTCTTCATGCCTTCCATTTTTTGTGGTAGTAACACATGAGACCCACCCTCTTAAAATTTTTAACCTCACAATATAGTATTGTAACATCACCTCTTTCGTTTCTAATTTTAAGTCTTCTTTCTTTTTTCTCAGTCTAGCTCAAGTTTTGTCTATTTGTTTGTTTTTAAAAAGCCAACTTTTAGTTTTGTTCATTTTTCTATTATTTTTCTATTCCTTATTTTGTTTATTTCTACTGTAATCATTATTTCCTCCCTTCTGCTATATTTGGGCTTAATTTGTTCTTATTTTCTAGTGCTTCGTGGTATAAAGTCAGGTTGCTTATTTGTGATGTTTCTTCATTTTAAATGTAGAAGTTTATCATTATAAAGTTTTAGTAGTGCTTTTGCTGCTTTTTTCATTTTCATTTGTCTCAAGATATTGTCTGATTTCCCTATCAATTTTTTATTTGACCAGTTGATTGTTCAAGAGTGCATCGTTTAATTACCACATATTTGTAAATTTTCCACTTTTCCTTCTTTTATTGATTTCTAGTCTCCACTGTGGTCAGAAAAGAGATTTGGTATGATTTCAATCACCTTAAATTTGTTAACATTTGTTTTTTGACCTGGCATGTGATCTATCCTAGAGAATGTTCTTTGTGCACTTGAGAAGAATGTGTATTTTGCTCCTATTGGGTAGACTGTTCTGTAGATGCCTGTTAGGTCCATTTGCTCTATAGTATTGGTCAAGTCAGTTGTTTCCTTACTGATCTTCTGTCTGGATGTTTTATCCATTATTGAAAGTTGGGTATTGAAGTTTCCTAATATTATTGTATTGCTGTGTATTTCTCCCTTAAGTTCTGCCAATGTTTACTTTATATATGTGTTACTCTAATGTTGGGTGCATCTACATTTCCTGAAAAATTGGTCATTTTATCATTATATAATGTACTTTCCCGTCTCATTTGACAGTTTGGTTTAAGGTCTACTTTGTCTCATCTAAGTATAGCCACCCTGATTTCTTTTGTTTACCATTTGCATGAAATATCTTTTTCCATCCCTTCAGTTTTAACCTATGTGTACCTTTAAATCTAAAGTAAGTTGCTTATGGACAGTGTATGATCGCATCTTTTTTAAAAAACCATTCATCCACTCTCGGTCTTTTGATTAGGAAATTCAATCAATTTACACTTAAAGTAATTGCTGATAGGGAAGGACTTACTATTGCCATTTTGCTAATTGTTTTCTATCTGTCTTGTAATTCTTTTCCTCTCTTGCTGTCTCCCTTTGTATTTCATTGATTTTTTTTGTAGCGATATGCTTTCATTCCTTTCTACTTCTTTTGTGTATCTTCTGTAGGTATTTTCTTTGTGGTTACTACAAGGCTTACATAAAGCATCTTATAGTTATAATAGTCTATTTTAAGCTAATAACAACTTCAATCACATTTTACAAACTACATTTTTACTCCACCCACTTTATATTATTTATATCTTTTGTATTATGTATTCATTAATTTTTTTGTAATTATAGTTATCCTTAATAACCCAATAACTATTTTAACATTTATACTAAAATTGAGTGATTTACATGCTATCATTACAGTATTCTGTATTTGCCTATATATTTACCTTTACTGGTGAGTTTTATACTTTTATATGCTTTTTGTGTCATTGTTTAGCAGCCTTTCATTTCAACTTGGAAAACTCTTTAGCATTTCCTGTAAGGCAAATCTAGTGGTGAAGTCTAGTGGTGATTAACTCCCTCAGTTTTTGTTTGTCTGGGAAAGTCTTTATTTTTCCTTTATTTTTTGAAGGACAATTTTCTCACGTACAGTATTCTTGTTCAGCAATTGGTTTTCTTGCTCTCTCAGCACTTTGAATATATTATCCCACTCTCTCCCGGCCTACAAGGTTTCTGCTCAGAAATTCACTGATAGTCTCATGAAGCTCCCTTATAAGTGGCAAGTCACTTTTCTCTTGCTGCTTTCAAAAATACTTTGTTTGTCCTTGACTTTTGATAATTTGATTATAATACGTCCCAGTGTAATCTTCTTTGGGTTGATTCTGTTTGGGGATGCTTGAGCTTAATGAATCTGGGTGCTTATTTCTCTCTCCCAAGACTTGAAAAGTTTTCAGCCTTATTTCTTTAAATAAGCTTTCTGCCCCTTTCTCTCTTCTCCCTCTTCAGCTCCCATATTGCATATACGGGTTTGCTTGATGGTGTCCAATAAGTCATTTAGGTTTTCTTCACACCTTTTCATTCTTTTCTTTTTGTTCCTCTCACTAGTTTCAAATGATCTTTCTTTGAGTTTGCTGATTCTTTCCTCTGCTTAAGTATGCTGTTGACACTCTATTAAAAATTTCAGTTTAGTTATTGTATTCTTCAGCTCCAGAATTTTTGTTTGCTTATTTTTATGGTTTTAATATCTTTATTGATAGTTTCATTTTGTTCATGTATCATTTTCCTAATTTTATTTAGTTGTCTGTTTTCTCTTGTAACTCAGTGAGCTGCTTTGAGATGATTATTTTCAATTCTTGTCAGGCAATTTGTAGATCTACATTTCTTTAGGGTCAGTTAGCAGAGATTTGTTTTTTCTTTGGTTGTGGCATGGTTTCCTGGTACTTCATGTTCCTTGTGCTTCGTATTGGTGTCTGTACATTTGAAGAAACATCCACCTCTCCCAGTCTTTATGGACTGACTTTGACAGAGAAAGATCTTCACCAATCAGCCTGGCTGGAGATCCTGGGAACCGCTCAAACATTTTCTATGGATGTGCACACTCCACTCCTCTCCCTCCCTCCCTCCTGGGGAAGGAGTCTCAGTGTTGTGCACCTTCTTCCAATCTTGCAGAGCCATGATGACTTGCAGTAAGCTGCCCAACCCTTTTCCCTAAAACAGTGTGCTGAAAGGCTGCAACATTGAAATAACACTCTACTCCTCTCTCTCTATCCTGGGGGAGAAGTCTCATGGTTGTTGTCATGAGTTTATTTAACATTGTTGCTGCCTCAGTATCCTTTTTTATCCCTGACACAAGTTGTTTGAAACCCAATCATACCTTGTCATCTTTGGTCTAGTAAAAACTTCCCTATGTGGTTGTCTATGTTACAGAGTGCTTGTTCCTCGTCTCACTGACCCTAAACCCAGCACATCCCACAGCTGCTAACCATGATAAAAACCTAATGGTCAACACCGGAGTCATACAAATAAGTTACCCTCCCCTCCTTTGCTTGTGTTTCCTTTAAATGAGCCAATTTAGAACTCCCATGGGAAAGCCTAAGGCATAATACCCATGGACCTTAATCAAAGCATAGCCCCCAGTGTCTCCCCCGCCCACCCTGCTCTCTTTTGCTTCCTACCTACTGTTTGAGCTCCCAGCTTTCTCCAGATTTCCTGTCTGCCTTCCAATGGCACTTCTATGATTTTGTTTATCTGGAAATGTCTTAATTTTGTCTTCCTTTTTGAAGGATAGCTTTGCCATATATAGAACTATTGGTTGATAATCTTTTACTTTCAGCACTTTGAATATGTCATCCCACTGTCTTCTAGCATCTGTGGTTTCTGATGAAAAATGAACTGTTAATCTTGAGGATCCCTTGCATGTGACAGCTTGCTTCTCTTTTGCTGCTTTCAGAATTATCTTTATCTTTTGACAGCTTGTTTATAAGGTGTCTTAGTTTTGATCCCTGAGTTTCTCCTTTTCAGAATTCTTGAGCTTGACATTCAGATTCATGACTTTCATTGTATTTGCAAAGTTTTTCGCCATTGTTTCTTCAAATATTTTTTCTGGTCCTATTTTCTCTTAGGTCCTTCTGGGACTACTGTTATGCATTGTAGATATCCTTGCTGGTGCTCCACAGGTCTCTGAGGCACTGATCGTTTCTCTTCATTCTTTTTTTCTTTCTGTTACTCAGTCTGGATAGTTTCAATTGTCCTATATTCAAATTCACTTGTTCTTTCTTCCTCCTGTTTAGATATGCTGTTAAATCCCTCTAGCAATTTAAAAAATTTCAGTTATTGTATTTTTTAACCTGAGAATTCCTATTTGGTTCCTTTTTATAATTTCTATCTTTTATTCATGTTGTCTATTTGCTAGACATCATTATCATGGTTTCTTTGATTTTTATATTATTTTATCTATTTGAATATATTTAAGGAAGTCGACTTAAAAGTTTTTTTTTCTAGTAAGTACAATGTTGGGGATTCCACAGGAACAGTTTCTACTAATTTTTTTTCTTGTGTATGGGCTCTACTATCTTGTTTCTTTGCATGCTTTGTAATTTTTTGTTGAAAACTGCACATTTTAAATATTATGATGTGTCAACTTTGGAAATCATGTTGTCTCTTAGTCCCATGGCTTGTTATTGCTGCTTGTTGTGGTTGCTCTTGTTTGTTTAGTGACTTTTCTAAACTAATTTTGTAGAGTCTATATTCTTTATTGTTTATGGCGATTAAAGTCTCAGTTAAGTTAGCTTAGTGGTTAGGTTAGTTAGTGAATAAAAATGCCACAAAGCTCTCCTTCCAAGAGTCAGCCACCTTCATCTTGATTAAACATTGGCCTGGTTGCTATACACCTTTGATTAGTTTCCAGAGCTCCAATAAAGTTAATGATAGCTTTTGTCCATTTATTCACTCTTTTTGTGGAGAGATGGGCTCTTGGAGCTTCTTACTCTGACATTTTCATTGTTATTACCTGAATCTTTAATTTCGAAAGAGAATTATAAGTCTGCAAGTGTAGGTAGTTTTTTGGGTTGGATAAGTCATTGAAATAATGGTATCATATGACAACCCTGGACTCAAATCCCAGTGCCTTTATTTGACTTATTCAATTTACTTTGCCCTTCTAGCCTCAGTGTACTCATCTGATAAGCAGGAAGAACATAATTCATCTCATCAGGTTGTTGTGAAAATTAAATGTTGCAGTCTAGCACAGTAGGTCATGCTAAACCATTATGGATCATTACCACTTTTGCTCTAATTGGTTTCTAGGGAGAAGGTACACCTTAAGAAAAACGAGACTCAGAACAGGTCAACTGGATTAAGTAGAGGACAGCAACTTGGCAACCTAAACAGTATTAGCACCCTGCCTAGGGTCAGGGGAGGATGAAAAGGCAGGAAAAACAACTTCTTACTTCATAATTTTGTCCTAGGTCAATCACCAGTGGCCACCACTTATAACTCAGCTCCACAGAAAGCCTCCCAAACACGCACCCAAAAAGCCCAAGGTACTTTTTGCTTATAAGACCACACTTAATTTCCTACTTTTTCCCTAAAGCTTTCCTGATTTGTCCAATGAACAAAGATTTATCCATCATTAACCTGACTCTTTGCTTGTGTCACTAATCTGACATTAAATTTTAAATCACTCTTGTACTATTGTAGTGTTAACTTTTCATGGATTCCAACTCAACTCATCCTTCACTGCCCCTCCCTAATTGTACCATAACCTCCTTGAGAGTGTGTTTGGCATGTTGTTCATTGTGTTTTTTTATAGCTCTCAACACAGTGCTATGCATGTAGAAGGTATCCAATAAATATTTTAAAAAATATTTTTAAAATGATAAAAACTTCTATCTCAAATAATAGATGGAATTCTTCCAGCATCTCTATGTCAATGTAAATCATCTGAGTGATCATTAGTTCTGTCGGCTCAGCTACAAGCTTTCACATGTTTCTTTTTGGTTTTTTTTTTTTTTTTTTGAGACGGAGTCTCGCTCTGTCGCCCAGGCTGGAGTGCAGTGGCCGGATCTCAGCTCACTGCAAGCTCCGCCTCCTGGGTTCACGCCATTCTCCTGCCTCAGCCTCCCGAGTAGCTGGGACCACAGGCGCCCGCCACCTCGCCCGGCTAGTTTTTTGTATTTTTTTTAGTAGAGACGGGGTTTCACCGTGTTAGCCAGGATGGTCTCGATCTCCTGACCTCGTGATCCGCCCGTCTCGGCCTCCCAAAGTGCTGGGATTACAGGCTTGAGCCACCGCGCCCGGCCACTTTCACATGTTTCAAAAGAGAACAGGGGTCCTAAATAAGACTCAAAACAAACAAAGCAAAATTCTTAGCCCAAATGGAGGGAATTATCTTTCAAAGAGAACCCATTCTATCTTCAAGTCCTACTATTCTCTGTTAATCCAGAGCTACTTCTTGCTGTATCAAAAGCTCTAGAAGCTCCTTTAGCTCAAACAACTGTGGATTCAAAATCAAACTTCCCAGCACATGAAGTGTTGCTTCTCTATCTCAGACTTTGCCACAAGCAGCAGAAACTTTGCACTTGCCCATTCCTCCACAGCCTATCAAATCGGTTATCTCTGGGACACATCAGCCACATCCAGACTGTCAGAAAGTGATCATTAATGATAGGGATACTTCCTTAGCCTGTTAGTTTCCTTACCCCTCTTGATTATATAGGGCAACCTGACCCATTCTACAGGACTGCATCCAGCCATCATATTATTGGCCCTTAGTTATGAAAGCTTTTGCCTGGAAAACTGTGTCAGAGGTTAATGTGACTATTTTTTCTCTCTCTTCAAATTCACTTTACTGGAAACAAACTCCCCAGAATCCTGCTTAAAGAGTTATTTATCTTTATAACTTGAAAAGGCCGTGTTCATGCCAGGGGCTCTGGGTGAATCTTACTATTGTTATTTTTCCTCTGTCACCTCCTACTAGTCTCTTCAGCTAAAAAGATCCAAAACAGACAGTGAAAGGGAGTAGGTCAATAGAATGCAGGCTGGGCCTTCTAAAGGGCATGGCTTTTTTCCCAAAATGGTTTGTTACTGGATACTGGAAGAGATGGACATGGATGGCTCTCTAGGGTTTTTCCATCTTGAATTTGAATGAGCCTGGCTCAGGGTGAATCAATAATGATCTTTGCTTCATGCTTTTCATCCACCCTAATATGCTGCTCAGATCTACATTACTGTTAAAACATGAGGTGGAGGGCAGTTTCTTTCTCTTGGAAGGGCAGTCATTCACTTTTTTTTTCTAGGACTTTTCAATCTTCAACTCACAATCTCAGCTTAGTCATTTCTCTAAGGCTTGAGGTTTGAGGGGAAAGTGAGTGGTCCATCTTATTTCAGAAACCAAATTGTAGCTTCTCTAGAAATACATTCTTCATCTGGAAGGACAAGAATATGAGAATTTGAACGATGTACTAGATATGAGAGAGCCATAGGGATGGATGGAGAGCAAGGAGGAGGCTAGCCCCAAAATCTGTTTCAAAGGCTGCCTCCTCTGGGAAGACTTAATGTTTCTCTCTCTTTTGTTTCTAGTGCACTTGCCTAATCCCCTGGCCCTGCAATCCTAATCCCCTCTACAGAGGTAACCCCCGTTATTAACTTGATGTATCTGCTTTTAGAATTCCTCTATCCATATGCAATGCAAACACATATGAAACATGTAGGGTTTTTTTTTTTTTTTTTTTCTTTTGAGACCGAGTCCCACTCTGTCACACAGGCTGGAGTGCATTGGTGCGATCTCGGCTCACTGCAACCTCTGCCTCTCGAATTCAAGTGATTCTCATGCCTCAGCCTTCCAAGTAGCCAAGTAGCTGGGATTACAGGCTCGCTCCACCATGCCCAGCTAATTTTGGTATTTTTAGTAGAGACGGGGTTTCACCATGTTGGTCAGGCTTGTCTTGAACTCCTGACCTCAAGTGATCTGCCCACCTCAACCTCCCAAAGTGCTGGGATCACAGGTGTGAGCCACTTGCCCAGCCTAAACATGTACTATTTTAAAAATAAATACTATCATGCTGTACATTTCATTTGGCAACTTTTGTTTCCCTTCTAAACTGGTGGTTCTCGAACTTTAGCATGCATCAGAAACACCTAGGAGGCTTGTTAAAGCACAAATTTCTTGTTTCCACCTCCAGAGTTTCTGATACAGTAGGTCGGGGGTGGGACCTGAGAATCTGCATTTTTAAAAAGTTTTCAGATGATCTGAAGCTGCTGGTCCGGGGACCATACTTTGAGAATCACTGCCTTAAATAATAGACAGGGAGACTTTTCCATGAATACATTTCATTCTTACAACTGCTATATAGCATTCCGTGGTAGCACTTTGTACATACTCCTTCTATAGTGTGTATTCTGTATCATTACAGTTAAGAATCCTCCCAGCCATTATTGCCAACTCATCCCGCCAGTACACTCACAATAGATTGAACTCGGAAAGAAAACATTGTGTCTTTTGCCCTTATTGTGCCTGGCATGTAATGTACACCCAATACATTAATGAATGAAAGGATGAATGACCAACTGATCTGAAGCCCCTCAGAAGCTGAATGGGTATGTGGGCTTTGGGAGAAGTCCAGTAACTTTTTTTTTTTTTTTTTTTTGAGACAGCGTTTCGCTCTGTCGCCCAGGCTGGAGTGCAGTGGTGCGATCTCAGCTCACTGCAAGCTCCGCCTCCCGGGTTTACGCCATTCTCCCGCCTCAGCCTCCCGAGTAGCTAGGACTACAGGCGCCCGCCACCACGCCCAGCTAGTTTTTTGTATTTTTTTTTTAGTAGAGACGGGGTTTCACCGTGTTAGCCAGGATGGTCTTGATCTCCTGACCTTGTGATCCGCCCGTCTCGGCCTCCCAAAGTGCTGGGATTACAGGCTTGAGCCACCGCGCCCGGCCAAGTCCAATAACATTTCTTGATATCTGGGACTCCCTTTGGACTCTGATGAGACATTGATATCAGAGTGGGAAGTATGTGTACACATTGGGGTGAGGATGGTGAATGTATACTTGTGGGAAAAGCTTGTAAGATGATTTGTATATTTCCCTTACCTTTTCCTCAACCCTCCACCTCTCACTGTCCACCTGCCGTTAAAAAAAAGAAGTGGCTATATAAGAAGGCAAAAGAAAGAGCCTCTCTCTGTGCTCAGATATTAATTGTTTTCTGGTTACATGTTACCAGAGGTAGAAATCACTCATCCTGCACTTTAGTATTTTCATTTGCAATACGAAGTGGTACTGGGAAAGGATACTAGTTTTACACTTTGAATTTAGCACTTTTCATTCGAGAATCATAACGCATTCTTATCACTTTGGTCCTTGTCTCCTCTGCCTAGAGTGTGATAGTTTGCGCTCAGAAGTACACTTTACTACAGTCATATGCAGATACATGACATTTCTACAGTGGACTTGCAATATGTTTCTTCTGATCAGCCACATTTCTTTACTAATGTGTGAATTACAATCCTCTGCTCATTGAATGAGGTAACTGAAAGCACTTATTCATAATATTACCTACTACTAGTGTGGCACCATGCTAAAATATGAGGGCCACAAAAGAATTTTAAGGCAAGATTTCTGTTCTGAAGGAGACTATTTGTTAAGTGGGAAGATTAGACATTTACACATGAAACATTCAAGTAGTAATATATGATGATGTGTTATTAGATGCCAGTATGTATAGAACAAATCTGTGTTGTCCAGTACTGTAGACACTAGCCACATGTAGCTATTGAGTAGTGACAAACATTCTGCTTGGCCAACTTTAGTCAGGTTCCTAAATCTTCTCCTAAGTCAATCTGTGCACTTCCCTGTAAAATCCAGTTTTAGCAAAAGACCCTGCTAAGTCTGTTTAGCAAGAACCTCCTACCATTCTTCTCCATCATCCCTGAGATGATAACTGATCATACTGGCCTGCCTTCAGCAAGAATCCTGTTAGGTTGGTTTAGCCAGAATCCCCTTTACCCCTGATGTTTCCTCTTAATAATTTTCCATTCACTGACCACCACCCCCACCACCCCGCTCCTTGGCTATAAAATTCACTAGCCCATGCTGTATTCAGAGTGAGCCCAATCTCTCTCTCCTACTGCAAAATCCCATTTTCATGGTCCCTATATCCATCATGATGGTCCTGAATAAAGTCTTCCTTACCATGCTTTAACAAGTGTCATTAAATATTTTTTCCTTTAACAATATCTGAAAAGTGACTAGTTAGAATTGAGATGAGTTATAAATGTAAAATATACACAAGATTTCAGACTTAGGACAAAGAAAGAATGTAGAAATAGTTCATTAAGAATTTTTATATTTATTATATATTGACCGATACTTTAAAAATATATTGGGTTAAGATATGTTATTAAATGTATTTCACCTATTTCTGCTTTTAAAAATGTGGTTACTAGAAAATTAAAATTATATGTATATATGGTTCATACTATCTTTCTGTTGAACAGAGTTATTATAAATAAGTGTTGTAAGAACTTGTAGGAAGAAAGGAATAATGAGCTAGAGTAGTCGCCCAAGGGGATGGAACTCTTGATTACAAATGATGTAAAGTCAACTCAGACTAGTTTATTCACACACACACACATACAGAGAGAGGGATAGGTGGGGGAGGGTATTTTATTGGCTCACATAACTGGGAAGTCTATGGAGTATTTTGGGACTGTAGGCAGCCATCTCATCCACCATGTCAAAAGAATAGAGTCAAGACAGGCAGAATTCTGATGATGCTGTTTGAGTCCCAGATTCACAATATCCTAGGTAAGCCAGGCAAGCAGAAAAAAAAAAAAAAAAGAATCTCTTTTCCTCTAGCTTCAGTATAAATTTCCTAGAGAAGATCCTAATTGGCCAGGCCACACCTGTGGTTGGGAGAGGCCAGAGCACTGTGATTTATAGCTTAATTAGGGTCACACCGAAAGGGGGAATGATTCTCTAGCAGAACCAGAGGAAAGGAAGTAGGAAAGAGTATGTGGAAGACAAAAGCCGTAGTTACTATGCCCACTACAGTTGGAGTATACACATGTAAATATAAGCTAATGTGCTACACAATGCTGAGGACAGACTTTTTTTTTCTTTAACTTTCTTTTCTTTTAATTAAAGTCAAGGAAATTTTTTTTAAGTTTTGCCTCACTGCTTCTTTCTGACATTTATGTTTCCTCCCCCTTACAGAGCCGATGTGGTATAGTGCAAAGACAAGATTTGTATTTGGCTTAGACCCAAGAATGAATTTAGGCTCTGCCATTTACTTCATACACAACATTGATAAAATACTTAATGTCTTGGTCTCAGTTTCCTCATCTACCATATGAATAGAATAACATATACCTTACAAAGTTGTTACAAAAATTATATGAGCTAACAAATTTAGTAGGTACACAACTGAGAGTTCCTCATCTCCTTCTTAATGATAGAGAATATATTTTGGAAAGAAATGCACCGAAGTGAACTATTAAATGATTATGAACCAATTCCCTGGGTTAAAAAAATGCTATAATTTGTAGTGTTTGCCATTTTCTGTGGTGTAAATACTCCTGTTACCAGTAGAGTGTCTTGACTGTAAGTCGTCCAGGATCTTGGCATTTTGAACAGAGTTGGACAAAATGCACAGTAAAGCAAGGAAAGAACGAAGCAAGGAAAGAATGAAAGCAGGGATTTATTAAAAATGAAAGTACAGGCTGGGCACAGTGGCTCATGCCTGTGATCCCAGCACTTTGGGAGGCCGAGGCTAGCAGATCTCTTGAGTTCAGGAGTTCGAGACCAGCCTGGTCAACATGGTGAAACCCTGTCTCTATCAAAAATACAAAAATTAGCCATGCATGGTGTTGGTTGCCTGTAATCCCAGCTACTTGGGAGGGTGAGGCAGAAGAATTGCTTGAACCCAGGAGGCACAGGTTGCAATGAACAGAGATCGCACTACTGCACTCTAGCCTGGGTGACAGACCAAGACTCCAACAACAACAACAAAAAAGAAATAAATAAAAGAAAAAGAAAGTATATTCCACAGTGTGGGAGTGGCAGAGTAGCAGCTCAAGGGCCCAGATACAGAATCTTCTCAGGTCCAAATATCCCCTAGATGTTTCTCATTGGCCACTTGGTGCTCACCTTATGTAAATGAAGTGGTGGCCTACAATCAATGTGACTGGTTGTGAACAGCAACCAATCAGAGGCTGAAGTGAAGTTACAAAGGTCACACTCCTGTGCAAACATTTGATTGGTTGAAACCAATCAGAGGCTAAAGTGAAGTTATGAAGTTGCATTTCTATGCAAATGAAGACATTAAGTACTTTATTGGTTGCAGAAAGCAACCAATCAGAGACTAAAGTGAAGTTAGGAGTTGCATTTCTATGCAAATGAAGACTTGGCTGGCAATCAGTCTGACTTGTTGCAGGCAGCAACCAATCAGAGGCTGGAGTGAAGTTACAAAGTTACACTGCTATGCTAACGTCTGATTGGTTGCAAAAAGCAACCAATCGGAAGTACTTTGAATTTCCCATCTGCTGGGCAGAAAATGTGGGAGTTTGCAAAGGGAGTAGCCTCTGGTCCTTTTGTTACTTAGGGGTGGATAGTTAGGGTTTTCCTTTCAATTTAGTTCTAGGAGGTCCACCCGAAACAGCCCTAGGTTCCCTGCCTCCACACCCTATTCTCCTGCTTCATTCCCACCGTGGCAGATTTCCAGATATCAATGTAAGGTCACTTAACACAAAGTTGGGAGTAGATGCGCATAATTAACTCTCATTATATCACCTTTATGACTCAATTCTCTCCTCAGATATTTAAATCAGACTGCTCTTCCCTTCAAAAGCGCCTATAGAACAAAATGGAAAAGTGATTATTTGCAAATATTGTCACCGAAATTATCTCTTTATACCCCTTCTGTGTCTGGCTCTTCTGCTTCCTCAAATGAATCCATAGCTATCTCAGCTTTTCTTTAGGCATAGAAAAAGATTGGTAATTGCTTTGTGGCTTTAGGGAAACTGACTCCCAGATGAATGGAGAAGATCTTTTAGTGTAAAAGTTCAAAACAGCTTTCCAGGCAAAACCAGTTAGGAGGAGGTTAAACTGAAACAATAGGAGATCTTATTTCCAAGAAATTCAAAATAGTTTCTCCTCTCTAGTTTACCTCTTCTAAAAATAAAAGATTAACACCACTACGTACTTATCAAAATGACTAACATAAAAGATAGTGACACCACCAAATGCTGGTAGGAACGTAGAAAAACTGGATCACTCATTCATTGCTGGTAAATATGTAAAATGGTGTAGCCTCTCTAGAAAACATTTTGGCAGTTTCATAAAAAAAAAAAACTAAAAATGCAAGTGCCATGTCACCCAGCAATTGCACTCCTGGGCATTTATCCCAGAGAAATGAAACTATATTCATACAGAAACCTGTACAAAAATGTTCATGGCAACTTTTACATTTGTGTTCCCCATCTCCCCCAAAATTAATATGTTAAAATCCTAATCCCCAAAGTGATGGTATTAGGAGGTAGGGCCTTTTGGAGATAATTAGGTCATGAGGATACAGTCTTCACGAATGGAATTAATGCCTTATGTAAGGGACCCCAAAGAGCTCTCTTGCCTTTGGGCATGAGAGGATACAACATTTCTGGCATGTGGGGATACAACAGAAGTCTGCAATCTGCAACCTGCAGGACAGCCGTCACCAGAACCCGATTATGCTGTCTGATCTCAGATTTCCAGTCTCAATAAATGTGAGAAATAAATTTTTGTTGTTTATAAGCCACTGAATCTATGGTACAGCAGCCTGGACTGACTAAGACAAGTGAAAAACTGGAAACCCAGATACCCTTCAACAGATGAATGGTTAAACAAACTGTGGTACATCTATACTATGGAATACCACTCTGAAGTTAAAAAAAAAAAAAAAACTATTGATACACATAGCAACTTAAATAAATCTCCAGGGAAATTATGCTGAGTGAAAAAAAGCCAGAGTGACAAAAATTTGCATGCTCTGTGATTCCATTCATATAACATTATTGCAATGACAAAAATATAGAGATGGAGAAGAAAGTTGTCGTTGCCAGGAGTCAGGGACTAGACGTAATGTGAGGTAGAGATAAGTTTGGCTATAAAAAGCAACATGAGGCATCTTTGTTATGTTCCAACTGTTGAGTATCTTGACTGTGATGGATACATGAACCTACATGGGTGACAAAATTGTGTAGAATGTGACACACAACACAGGAAATGAGTACAAGTAAAATTGGGGAAATCTGAATAAAATAGATGGATTATATCAATGTCAAGATCCTGGTTGTGGTAGCATACTATAGCTTTGCAAGATGTTACCATTTGGAGAAACTGGGAAAAGTGTACAAGGGATCTCTCTGTATTATGTCTTATAACTGCATGTGAATCTACAATTTGAATTAAAATTTCAGTTTAAAAAGAAGTCAGAGAAAAACCAAAAAGGAAAAGAAAAGAAAAAAAGAGAAGTTTCTCAACTCCAGGGTTCTCCAATGAGAAGTCTTATTTTAATAGAAGAATTTAATTTACTTGCTTCTCCCAGATGTCCCCTCTCCAGCACTGAACTTTTTGTCCATTAATATTTTCATTTAGATGCCTGTGGGTATTCAGTTTCTCCCAGTTTGCAACTGTGTTCTATGTGCATCACACACAGTGGTTTTTGGTCATCTTCTCATGTCTCTCATCTCATACACTTATTCTCACCTGTAGTATTCTTATTGGTTGACTGTTTTACAAATCTGGCGACTTAAAACATAACAACGATGTTGACAACACTGGCCTAGGCCATTGCACGACCAGCCTATTTCAATCTAATCTGGTAGCCTCACTTCATTTTCTAGGGCAAGCCTTCTTTAAACTATGCGGCTGTCATGCATCTTATCTACCAGGAAATAGTCTAGAAAAGTCTTGTATTCCAGTCATTTTTGAGAGTGTTGGTTAAGAATAAGACCTTTGGAATTTGACGGACCTAGGTTTGAATCAAGGGGTTGTCATGTATTAGCTGTGGCCTTAGGTTGAGTGTTTTCTCATCTGTAAAATGGGGATGAAAATAGTAAAAATAGTATCTATCTCATAGGCTGTTGTAAGGATTAAATGAGATAATGCATGTCAAGTGCCTAGCATACAGAAAGTACTTGTTTATTATTATTCTATTACTCTTTTTCTTACTTTCCTTAGACCTTACATTTCCAGTTTTATGCCCATGGGCTATTTAGATATCTAAGTCTAGGATCCATTGCTTCAGTCTTTTGCCTCCCAGTGCCTTGCATGCTTTTGCTACCTGGTGCTTTTATAAAGCTAAAACAGAAGACTATGGACAGAATAGTGGAGGACTGTGGTTATTGACAAGAGATATCTGAAGGTTCAGTCTCACCCTTATTTGACTCCTAAGCCTAGACTACACTGCAGCCTTTTCTTGCCTTCCTAGCCCTTGAGTGGTATTAGTAATAGCCCATGTGGGCCACCATAGATGTGGGGAAAACGACAAGGAGTTTATAGGCTTATCTGTTTTTCGTTTTTTTGTTTTCCAGTTCCAACCACATCCCTTAGGCCCTAGAGCTCAACTAATCAAAAATGTGGTTTATTTGCTCAGATAATTCTGGATAGGGAAGTACAGTAATTATTCCCCTGATAACTAAGGGAGAATCTTTCAAATCCCATTGGAAAAAGCAAGCAGCATCAACAATGTTACCACAAGCCTTTTTTTTTCCACAGAAGAGGTAGTATACGGTAGGACAGTAATTCTCAAAGTGCGGTCTCTAGACCAGCAGCATGAGCATCACCTAGAAGTTTGTTCAAGATGCAAAGTCTTGGACCCTACCTCAGACATTCTGAATAAGAAACTCTGGAGGTAGGGCCCAGGAATCTGTGTCTTAATAAACTCTACAGATGACTCTGATGAACACTGAAGTTTGATTGTCACTCACTGGGGTAGTGGTTAGGAGCACAGATTCTGAAGTCAAATTGCTTGGATTTCACTTTCTGCTCTTCCATTACTAGCTATGTGATCTTGGGCAAGCCAATTACACTCCCATGCCTCAATTTCCCTATCTGCAAAATGGGAATAATAGTATTCTCTCCTTGATCCTCCTTTTTTTCCCCTCTTGGTTTCAGTGATACTACATTGTCCTCCTGGTTTATCTTCTACCTCATTGGCTCCTCCACCTCTTTTGCTAGTTCCTTGTCCTTTGCTTGACTTCTTTAAAAAAAATTTTTTTTTAATTATACTTTAAGTTCTGGGATACATGTGCAGAACGTGCAAGTTTGTTACATAGGTATACATGTGCCGTGGTGGTTTGCTGCACCCATCAACCCATCATCTATGTTAAGCATTTCTCCTATTGCTGTCCCTCCCCTAGCCCCCCATCCCCCAACAGACCCCAGTGTGTGATGTTGCCCTCCCTGCGTCCACATGTTCTCATTGTTCAACTCCCACTTATGAGTGAGAACATGTAGTATTTGCTTTTCTGTTTCTGTGTTAGTTTGCTGAGAATGATGGTTTCCAGCTTTATCCATGTCCCTGCAAAGGACATGAACTCATTCCTTTTTATGGCTGCATGGTATTCCGTGGTGTATATGTGCTGCATTTTCTTTATACAATCTATCATTGGTGGGCATTTGGGTTGGTTCCAAGTCTTTGTTTTCGTGAACAGTGCTGCAATAAACATACGTGTGCATGTGTCTTTATAATGGAACGATTTATAATCCTTTGGGTATATACCCAGTAATGGGATTGCTGGGTCAAATGGTATTTCTGGTTCTAGAACCTTGAGGAATCATCACACTGTCTTCCACAATGGTTGAACTAATTTATACTCCCACCAACTGTGTAAAAGCTTATTTTTTCTACACATCCTCTCCAGCATCTGTTGTTACCTGCCCTTTTAATGATCGCCATTCTAACTGGCTTGACAAGGTATCTCACTGTGGCTTTGATTTGCATTTCTCTAATGACCAGTGATGATGAGCTTTTTTTCATATGTTTGTTGGCTGTACAAATGCCTTCTTTTGAGAAGTGTCTGTTCATATCCTCTGCTTGACTTCTAAATGTTGGAGGCTCCAGGGCTCAGAACAGGAACCTCTTCCTTGTTTCCATTACATTTTCTCTCTAGATAATGTCATGCAATCCCAAGGCTTTAAATACCACCTATGTGCTACTGACCCACAAATTAATTAATATATCTGACTCTGACATCCCGCAGAACTTGAGACATGTATATCTGACTATGTGATGCCTCAATTTGGAATATTATTAGGCATATCAACTTTTACATGTCTAAAACAACTTGTGGTACTTCATTGCCCCCCCATCCCCCACAAGTCCCTTCTCCTTGAATCTTCCCCATTTTAGTAAATAATCCCATCATTCATCCAAGTTAAGAAATTTGGGAGTACCTTTGAATCTTCTCTTTTATACCCTACATCCAAACCATCATAGCCCTAAATCCAAAATACATACAGAATTGTCCTTTGTTCTGCTCCCCACCAAATTACTTCAAGCCACCTCCCTCTCTCATACTGTCTCCTTGCAGTAATCTCATAACTGGTTTCTCTGCTTCCACTCTCACTCTATTGTAGTCTATTCTCCAGAAGTATCAGAGAGGTCTTTAAAAATGCAAATCTACTTAAGATCATCTTCCCTGAACCAGTGTTCGGAACAAGAATAAATGCCAAGCCCCTGACCCAGGCTTACAAGGCCTCCATGATCTGAACTCTGCCTACCTCTCCAATTTCCTTTCTCCCAACTCTCCCCGTTGTTCCTGACACTCCCATCACACCAGCCTTGTCAGCATTTCTTCAACATGCCAAGCACTTTCCTGCCTTTAGACTCAGGCACTACCTATTCCTTCTGCCTAGAACATTTTTCCCCTGGGTATGCAAATGACTGGACTTTTATGATTTATATCTTGGCCCAAATGTCACCTCCTCAGAGAGGCGCTCTTCTACCAGCTAATCAAAAGTAGATTGTCCATTTCAAACACACCACCCTGTCTATTTTTTAAGGCACTTATTAAAGCACCTGTCATTATATATTTGTTTGTGTTTACCTATCTTTCTGCACTAGAACGTGAGCTCCATGAGAGCAGGGACCTTGACTGTCTTGATCACTGTAGCATCCCAGTGCCTAGCACAGTGCTGGCATATAAAAGGTCCTCAGTAAATATTTGCTGAATTAATGAATATTCTCAAATAGTCATAGCTCTTGGAAATTGGGTATTTCTCCATCTATATGCTGAAACATGCCAGACATGTTCCTACATGCATGTCTATGTTCACACCTAATCTTAGGATCGTTTTCACTCTGAACAACTTATGGTATATAGAAAGGTGCTCAATAAATGTTCATGAAATGAATAAATGAAGAAATAAACTTCTTCATGCCTCATTTTTCCTAGCACATAGACATGAGCAACCATGAGTCTGTTACTTCTTTGACCATTTTTAGGGCATAGCCCTAAAAGCGCTGCCCTCCAAATGAAGGGAGAGAGCTGCCTACATGTAATAATGGAAGAAAGTAACAGTTAAAGGAGTTAGACAAAGCAGTTCCAGAATGAGCTGCAGGCTGGGGACAGTCAGGGGAGGGGATGGTGGGGTGGTGGTGATGTTCAGTGAGGAGGGAAGATGGAGTGCTTTCGCCACTGTATTGGTTCTCACACTTAAATTTTTATACAAAAGCAGGGATGCTTATTCAGAAGGTCTGAAGCAGGGTGACCACCCATCCTGGTTTGTTCAAGACTTTTCCAGTTTTATCACTGAAAGTCTAGTGTCCAGGGGAACCCCTCAGTCCTGGGAAACCCCTAAATGATTGCTCATGCTAGTTTTGGGGTGAATTATTTTAATATAACATCCCCAGCTGTTTCTGATGCAGGTAGTTCCCAGGCCACACTTTTAGACGACACAGGAAAAAGCCTTGGTGGCAGCCCAATTTACCTCACTAACTCTGATCCCAAATAATAGGGTTGGCTCAGTTCCTTTTGTTCTCTTTCCAACCTTAGCTAAAAGGAACACTTTGTAAGGCTTCAATTGATTCAAGAAGATTGAAATTTCAGGGCTAAGTGATTAAACCTCTTACAGATGGAAGAACACTTAAAATGCCTAAATTGTTTGAGTACTTTAAAAACAGGGAGAAATGGCCAAATTGTATCACCCAAAAAGTTCTAAAATAATCAGCTAAAAGGAACCACTCAGAATGTGGGTGGCATAGTGTCACTTCTTCGCAGTCTGCTGACCTCTTCGCTTCAATGGCTATGGGCAGCTTAGTTAAGTGATCTATGAAATGTTAACCTTTCTATCACGACTGCAGATGCTGTCACCGGAATAAACTGGAATTCAGTTGATGAAAGGGTGTCAAAGGACACCAGTCTCTCTTTCCTCAATCATCTCCACTGATTTCAAACATTTTCTGCTGCATTGTCACCATAGCTTGAGATCCATTCCAGTTTCTTCACCCTAGATTTCATAGTTGAAGAGTGTACGATTAAGGATACGAGGATACAACGTTTAGTTTCAAGTAAGCCACAGTGAAGGGGCCAACTACCTAAGTAAAGGTATATTTTCAATATACATGTTATTTTTGGTTTAGGGTATGTGTTGGTGGAGAAGTGGAGAATTGGAACCCATATACATTGTTGTTGGGAGTGGAAAATGGTGCAGCAATTGTGGAAAACAGTTTGGCAGTTCCTCAAACAGTTCAACATAAAGTTACCATATGACTCAGCCCTTCCACTCCTATGTATATGCCCCGAAGAATTGAAAACAGGGACTCAAAACAGATATGCTGATGTTCATAGCAGTATTATTCACAATAGCCAAAAGGTGAAAACAACTCAAATGTCCATTGGTGGATGGAATGGGTAGACAAATTGTGGCATGTATTATACATACAATGAAATGTCATTCAGCCATAAAAAGGAAGGAAATTATGATAAACATTATGACATGGATGAACCTTGAGGACATTATGCTGAATGAAATAAGCCAGACACAAGAGGACAAATATTGTATGATTCCACTTCTATGAGATGTTTGGAATAGGCAAATTTATAGAGACAGAAAATAGATTAGAGGTAACCAGGGGCTGTGGGGAGGGGTAAGTGTGGAGTTATTCTTTAATTGATACAGAATTTCTGTTTGGAGTGATGAAAATACTTTAGAAAGAGATTGTGGTAATGGTTGTAGAACAATGTGAATTGTACACTTAAAATGGTTAAAATACAAAGTTTTGGGCCAGACGTTGTGGCTCACACCTGTAATTCCAGCACTTTGGGAGGCCAAGGCAGGTGGATTTGAGCTCAGGAGTTTGAGACCAGCCTGGGCAACACAGGGAAGCCCCATCTCTACCAAAAATACAAAGAATTAGCTGGGCATGGTGGCAGGTGCCTGTGGTCCCAGCTACTTGGGAGGCTGAGGCAGGAGGATCACTGGAGCCTGGGAGGTGGAGGTTGCAGTGAGCTGAGATCGAGCCACTGCACTCCAGCCTGAGCAACAGAGTGAGACTTTGTCTCAAAATAAGAGAGAAAATTTTATGTTACATTTGCTTTACCAATTTTTTTGATAGGATAATGAGTAACAATTGGGAAGTTGGGAGTGGTAGTGGGTCTGGGGAGAGAAAGATAAGCCTGATACCCTGAAGGTAGTTCCCTGGCAAACTTAGTAGCTTTGAAGGTAAAAATTAACTAGGGCCTGGAGCACTGTATGCAACAAAGATACAGAAGGTAGTACACTTCCATCTGCATGTTTAATAAGCCACTCAGGTGAGTCATGCAGGTGGTCCTTGAAGCATACTTCCATCAGCTACAAAATCTGTGGGTGGGTAAGTGGTATAAGTTTTGCTAAAGAGGAATTTGAGCAAATGAATGAGTATCTAGGAGCCTAGCACAGCACCTAGTAGGTGCTTAAAATAATTGTGTTGCATTAGTGATTGGAGAAAATGGAGCGCTCAACAACATTTTTGAATAAATGAATTTATATTGTTGCTTGTTTACTGAAATGCCTTTTTCTTCCATCTCTAGGAACATCATGCCTCTTCCCTCGAAACTTGACATAAACACAGACTCCTCTGTAAAGCCTTCTTTGATTTCGTGTCCCCTACCCCAAGTAAATATGACCTCTCCTGTAACTATGAGGGGTTATGGAGAGTTATAAGTGCTGGGGTTCAGAGGATTATTAGAAGCACTGGGAAAGGACAGTTGGGCTGGAAATGTCAGGAAGGATAACAAATTTGCACTCAGAATTTTTGCACTGGAGTGGATTTCTACAAGGGCAGGAAGCTGAGGGTCAATCAACAGCAAAGTAAGCAAGGCCAAATTCCCCGATTGGTCAGAAAGATGAATGAAAACTACAAGTTGGAGGGAAACTGGTAAACCAACGACAAAATAACCCAGGCCTAGTCCCCTGATTGGTCCCAGTAATAAATTCAAAGCATGTAGCAACTGCCCTCTTTAACTTCACATTAATGTAATTGCCTCCTTCTAGAACATTCTTTCCTTCCCGTTTCTGCATGTGGAAATCCTGCCTTGTTCTTCAAGGCACAGTTCTGTTTGAAGCCCCTTCTATGAAGCTTTCTCTGATTTCATGCGTCTCATCTCTAACAGGAAGATGAACAGACAGCACGAGACCTGGGATGTAGGGCATTGTTGGAGGTGCTGGGACAAAAAAGATAGGATAGTGCTGTAAGAAGGACATAGGTTTCATGCTAAGATTTTGTACCTGAGTTTGTTCACTTACATTGTGGTTACTATCATTAATGAAGTAACCAACCTGGGCCTCTTATGGTAAGAACTAATTCTGTGAGGTAGGATAACACAGGTGAGTGCAGGGAGTAGGCAGTGACACCTAAGAAGAGAAGGTAGAACTACTAATTGGCAGAGCTGGAATTTGAACCCAGTTTCTTTCTCTCCTGAAATCCATGCTGATAACCTCTATATCAGTTGTTTCCAGAATTTAGTATGCATTAGAATTACCCAGGTAGTTAGTTAAAATGCAGATTCCTGGGCCTCCCACCCGAAAATTTGGCTCAGTAAAAGGGTCCAGGAATTGAGATTTTAATACATTCTTCAACTGATTCTGAATCCAGTGATCCAAGGACCACCTTCTGAAAAACTTTTCTCTCTTTCCTTGGTGCCACTGACCTCAATCCTCAACCTGCCTTTGTTATTCATGCTTAGTGGTGTCATAGACAACTCATTTTAGAAAATATTATTTTTTCCCCATTGATTGGCCTTGGCATCCTTGTTGAAAATCAGTTGACCACAAATGTATGGGCTTATTACTGAACTCTCAATTTTACCTCATTATGTATTTCAGTTATTTATATGTCTATCCATATGCCCATAGTACATATCCTTTTTATATTGAGATAAAGTTCACATCACATATAATTCATCATTGAAATCTTTCAAGCATACAATGTAGTGCCTTTTAGTATATTTATAAAGTTGTGCAACAATCATCAATATCAAATGCAGAAACACCCCCCAAAAAACCCAGACTTTGTACCCATTAAGCAGTCACTGCTCATTTCATTCTCCTTCCATCCCCTGAGAACCACTATTCTACTTTCTCTGTCTACAAATGTATTTTTTAATTTTTAATTTTTGTGGGTACATAGTAGGTATGTATATTTATGGTATACATGTGATATTTTGTTAAAGGCCTACAATGCATAATAATCACATCAGGGTAAATGAGGTGTCAATCACCTCAAGCATGTAACCTTTGTGTTACAAACAATACAATTATATGTTTTTAGTTATTTTTAAATGTACAAATAAATTATTACTGACTATAGTCGCCCTGCTATGCTAGCAAATATTAGGTCATATTCATTCTTTCTAACTAATTTTTTGCACCCAGTAACCACCCTCACTTTCTTCCCACCACCTCCACTACTTTTCCCAGCCTCTGGAACCATCCTACTCTCTATCTCCATGAGTTCAATTGTTTTAATTTTTAACTAACACAAATAAGTGAAAACATAAATGAGAACATGCAGTGTTTGTCTTTCTGTGCCTGGCTTATTTCACTTAATAGAATGACCTCTGTTTCCATACATGTTGTTGCAAATGACAGGATCTCATTCTTTTTCATGGTAGAATGGTACTCCATTGTCTGTACATATCAAATTTTCTTTATCCATTCATCTGTTTGTGGACACTTAGGTTGCTTCTAAATCTTAGCTACTGTGAATAGTGCTGCAATAAACATGGGAGTGCAGATACCTTTTCGATATACTGATTTTGTTTCTTTTGGATATATACCCAACAGTGGGATTGCTGGATCATATGGGAGCTCCATTTTTAGTTTTTTGAGGAACCTTTAAACTGTTCTCCACAGTGGTTTTACTAATTGACATTCCCACCAACGGTGTATGAGGGTTCTCTTTTCTCCACATCCTCACTAGCATTTGCTATTGGCTATATTTTGGATAAAAGCCTTTTTAAGTGGGGTGAGACAATATCTCATTGTAGCTTTAATTTGCATTTCTCTGATGATCAATGATATTGAGCATTTTTTCATAAACCTATTTGCCATTTGTACGTCTTCTTTTGAGAAATGTCTATTTAAATCTTCGGCCCATTGTTTTTATTGGATTATTAGATTTTTTCCTATATAGTTGTTTGAGCTCCTTATATATTCTGGTTATTAATCCCTTGTCAGATGGATACTTTGCAACTATTTTCTCCCATTCTGTGGGTTGTCTCTTCACTTTGTTGATTGTTTCCTTTGCTATGCAGACGCTTTTTAACTTGATGTGATCTCATTTGTCCATGTTTTCTTTGACTGCCTGTGTTTTCCCCAGTCCAATGTCCTTGAGAGTTTCCTCAATATTTTATTTTAGGAGTTTCACAGTTTGAGGTCTTAGATTTAAGTATTTAATCTATTTTGACTTTATTTTTGGGTATAGCAAGAAACAAAGGTCTAGTTTCATTCTTCCGCATATGGATATCCAGTTTTCCCAGCACCATTCATTGAAGAGACTGTCCTTTACCCAATGTATGTTTTTGGTACTTGTGTCAAAAATGAGTTCACTGTGGATGTATGGATTTGTTTCTCGGTTCTCTATTGTGTTCCATTGGCCTATGTGTCTGTGTCTGTTTTTATCCCAGTATCATGCTGTTTGGGCTACTATACCTGTGTAGCATAATTTGAAGTCAGGTAATGTGATTCCTCCAGTTTTGTTCTTTTTGCTCAGGATAGCATTTGCTATTCTGGGTCTTTTTGTGGTACCATATAAATTTTAGGAGTGTTTTTTTCTATTTCTGTGAAGAATGTCATTGGTAATTTGACATGGAATGAATTGAATCTGTAGATTGTTTTGGCTGTATGGACATCTTAACAATATTGATTCTTCTAGTCCATAAACATGGAATATCTTTCCATTTTTTTGGTGTCCTCTTCAATTTCTTTCATCAGTGTTTTATCGTTTTCATTGTAGAGATCTTTCACTTCTTTAGTTAAGTTAATGCTTAGGTACTTAATTTTATTCATAGCTATTGTAAATGGGATTACTTTCTTGATTTCTTTTTCAGATTGTTTGCTGTTGGCATATAAAAATGCTGCTATTTTTGTATGTTGATTTTATATCCTGCAATTTTCCTGGATTTATTTATCAATTCTAATAGTCTTTTTGCTAGAGTCTTTAGATTTTTCCAAATATAAAATCATATCATCTGCAAACAAGGATAATTTGACTTTTCCTTTCCAATTTGGATGCCCTTTATATCTTTCTCTTGTCTGATTGCTCTAGCTAAGACTTTCAGTACTGTGTTGAATATCAGTAGTCAAAGTGAGCATCCTTCTCACTTAGCAAAAAGTTTCCCGATCTTAGCAAAAAGTTTCTGTTTCTCCCCATTCAGTGTGATAATAGCTGTGGGTCTGTCATATATGACTTTTATTGTGTTGAGGTATGATCTTTCTATACCTAGTTTATTGAGGGTTTTTATCATGAAGGGATGTTGGATTTCCTCACATGCATTTTCAGCATCAATTGAAATGATCATATAGTTTTTGTCCTTCATTCTGTTGATGTAATGTATTACATTGATTGATTTGCATATGTTGAACTATCCTTGAATCCCTGGGATAAATCCCACTTGGTCATGATGAATGATCTTTTTAATGTACTGTTGAATTCTGTTTGCGAGTATTTTGTTGAGGATTTTTGCATAAACGTTCATCAGGTTTATTGGCCTATTGCTTTTCAAAATACATCTTTGTCTGGTTTTGATATCAGAGTAATACTGGCCTCATAAAATGAGTTTGGAAGTAATCTCTCCTCTTCTATTTCTCAGAGTAGTTTGAGTAGGGTTGGTGTTGGTTCTTCTTTAAATGTTTAGTAAAATTCAGCAGTGAAGCCATGAGGCCTCAGGTTTTTCTTTACTGTTGCTGGGAGACATTTTATTATGGCTTTGATCTCCCTACTTGTTATTGGTCTGTTCGAGTTTTGGATTTCTTCATGGCTCAGTGTTGGTGGGTCGTGTGTGTCTAGGAATTTATTCATTTCTTCTAGATTTTCCAATTTATTGGCGTATAGTTGCTATTAGAAACCTATAATGATCCTTTCAATTTCTGCAGTATCATTTGTAGTGTCTCCTTTTTCATCTCTGATTTTATTTATTTGGGTCTTCTTTTTTTTTCATGGTTAGTCTAGCTAAAGGTTCGTCAATTCTGTTTATCTTTGCAAAAAATATATTTTTTTTTTTTTTGGATACAGAGTTTCACTCTTGTTGCCCAGGCTGGAGTGCAATGGTGTGATCTCAGCTCACTGCAACCTCTGCCTCTTGGGTTCAAGTAATTCTCCTGCCTCAGCCTCCCAAGCAGCTGGGATTACAGGTGCATGCCACCACGCCAAGCTAATTTTGTATTTTTGGTAGAGACAGGGTTTCTCCATGTTGGTCAGGCTGGTCTCGAACTCCTGACCTCAGGTGATCCGCCCGCCTTGGCCTCCCAAAGTGCTGGGATTACAGGCATGAACCACGGCGCCTGGCCAAAAAATAACTTTTTGTTTCATTGATCTTTTGTATTGTTTTCTTTATTTCAGTTTCCTTTATTTCTGCTCTTATCTTTATTATTTCTTTTCTTCTACAAACTTTGGGTTTGTTTGCTCTTGCTTTTCTAGTTCTTTAACATACATTATTAGGTTGTTTATTTGAAGTTTTTCTGCTTTTTTGATGTAGGTACTTATAGCTATAAACTTTCCTCTGAATACTGCTTTCACTGTACCCCCTAGGTTTGGTACGTTGTATTTCCATTGTCATTTGTTTCAAGAATTTTTTCAATTTCCTTCTTAATCTCTCCATTGGCCCACTGATCATTCAGGAGCTTATTGTTTAATTTCCATGCGTTTGTATAATTTCCGAAGTTCCTCTTGTTACTGATTTCCAGTTTTATTCCATTGTGGTCAGAGAAGATATTTGATATTAGTTCAAATATTTTGAATGGTTTTTTTTTTTATTATACTTTAAGTTCTAGGGTACATGTGCATAACGTGCAGGTTTGTTACATATGTATACTTGTGCCATGCTGGTGTGCTGCACCCATCAACTCGTCAGCACCCATCAACTCGTCATTTACATCAGGTATAACTCCCAATGCAATTCCTCCCCCCTCCCCCCTCCCCGTGATAGGCCCCGGTGTGTTGAATGTTTTAAGAATTGTTTTGTGGCTTAACATATGGTCTGTCCTTGAGAATGATCCACATGTTAAGGAGAAGATTGCGTATTCTCCAGTCATTGGATAAAATGTTCTGTAAATATCTATTCGGTCTGTAGTGCAGATTAAGTCCAATGTTCTTCATTGATTTCCTGTCTGGATGATCTGTCCAGTATTGAAAGTGGGGTGTCGAAGTTTGCAGCTATTATTGTATTGGGGTCCATCTCTCTATTTAGCTCTAATAATATTTGTTTTATATATCTGGGTGCTGCAGTGTTGGCTGCACATTCATTTGCAATTGTTATATCCTCTTGCTGAATTGACACCTTATTATTATATAATGACCATCTAGCTGTTTTTATAATTTTTGTCTTGAAATCTATTTTGTCTGATATAAATATAGCTACTTCTGCTCTTTTTTGGTTTCCATTTGCATGGTATATCTTTTTCCATCCTTTTATTTTTAGTTTGTGCATGTTTATAGGTGAGCTGTGTTTTCTCTAGGCAATAGGTCATTGGAATTTGTTTTTACATCCAGTCAGCAACTCTGTCTTTTGATTGCAGAGATTAGTCCAATTATATTCAATGTTTATTACTGATAAGTAAGAATTTGCTCCTGTCATTTTGTTATTTGTTTTCTGGTTGTGTTGTGGTCTTCTCTTCCTTCTTTCTTTCCTTCTTGTCTTCCTTTTAGTGAAGGTGATTTTCTCTACAGAACTTTTCACCCCAAATCAACAGAATATATATTCTTCTCAGCACCACATAGCACTTATTCTAAAATTGACCACATAATTGGAAGTAAAACACTCCACACCCTGGGGCCTGTTGGAGGGGTGGGGGGCAAGGGGAGGGAGAGCATTAGGACAAATACCTAATGCGTGTGGGGCTTAAAACCTATATGATGGGTTGATAGGTGCAGCAAACCACCATGGCATATGTATACCTATGTAACAAACCTGCACGTTCTGCACAGGTATCCCAGAACTTAAAGTAAAATAAAAAAATTTTAAAAAAAGGAAAATGGCAAGTGAAAAATCTTGCAACTACTGGATCTTCTTCTATCTTTCTGTGTATTTATATGTGTTGTATGTGTAACGTTTATATATGAATGAGTTCTAATTAATTAGCATAAAGAAAAGTAACCACTTAAATTTTTTGTCATAAAAATAAAAACTGTAATGCCTTTTAGTAGGCTACTGAAAAAACAGCTTTACATGCAAGGTGTGCAAGGAAAGTAAAATGCATTTTTGGTAAAAGATTATAAGAAGGCAAGGGAATGTGAATTTTGGAGGGCCTAGTTAGAGGGTTAAAGGATTGTTTTAAGTTAGATAGGATAAAGCTGAAGGTTTGAACAAGTTGTGGAAGGTTTGTGAAAAATTAATCTTGTAAAAGAAATTCTGTGTGTGAACCCATTGGCTGAAGTTAAAGAAAAATTATTCAGTTTTTCTATAAATTGAACACTGGAATAAAAGCACAACAGTTTCCTTAGAGCACTGATGTGCTCTAACAGAAAATGATAAAGGGTTATTTAAAATGATTTATGAGAATCTTGCCTTATGGACATACATTAAATTTGAATAGATTTTTCCATAAGGTTTTATTAAGAATTGGGTTTAACATCGATGGTATACTAATGCAAAGGGTGAAATCTGGCTTTCTCTCTTGAACATGATTTTTATGTAATAATAATAAAAAGTAATGAAAAAAATTTTTAAATAATTATTCTTGCTGCACTTTATACAAATAATCAGGCCAAGTATAATAAAGAAAATTGGTCTTACCATAACTTGTCTTTAGTAAAAATAGGAAACTGGAGAGAGAAAAATCATATTTCAAAAACTATGGTACATCTGTTATTAGACTCTAATGTCAGTTATTTTTGAATTTTTTCTGCCATTTAGACTGACCCTGCCTATTTCTGTGAACCAACCAGTGATCGCTGGCTGTGGCTCAGAAGAAACAAGAGGTATAGATAATGTAAAAATCTTAATCAGTATTCTAATTCTGGGCTCATTGTAATTGGCAAGCAACCCTGTATCAGCTTGGTTCCAACAATTGCCCAGTTCATGGAAAGCCTTCTTATTTAGTTTACTTGGGATAATTTGACTTATTTTGTTTTACTGTTGTGGAATATATTGCAGTTTTATTCTTTCTGTAGGAATGCAGGATAAGCTTATTGAATGTTTTCTTAAACTGAACACTTACTAATCTTCCAGATATCACCTTTTGTCTGAACTCAGAGTTATGAATGGCCCTCGCCATACCTACACTTTCTGACTGAGCTCCTCTCTATCCTGAATACAAGAGACCCTAACAGTTAGGCTGGAATATCGTTGGCTCATTCAGCCTGAAGTACTTACAGAAGATGGATCTTCTCCCCTCTACAACTGTTAGGATTAAGGGTTCCCTTGTAAAAGGGAAGGAGGAAATATGTCAGAGGCGTTTAAACCACAGTGACTCCATCTTGAATAGGGGCTGTGTAAAATAAGGATAAGGCCTACTGAACTGCATTCCCAGTAGGTTAGACATTCTAAGTCACAGGATGAGATAGGAGGTCAGCACAAGATACAGGTTACAAAGACCTTGCCGATAAAACAGCGTGCGGGAAAGAAGCCGGCCAAATCTCACCAAAACCAAGATGGTGACGAAAGCAGCCTCTGGTCGTTCTCACTGCTCATTATGATACAATGATAAAGGCAGGAGGCAGAGAAATTCTTGGAAGACAGGGGCAGGTCCCTGGCGAAGCCCCACCCTCAATCCAAAAAGCCTGAAACCCCGGCCCAAAGTGAGAACTTACATCCCTCTTTTCGCCTATGGTGTAGCCATTCTTTTATTCCTTTACTTTCTAAATAAACTTGTTTTCACTTGATGGATTTGCCTCGAATTCTTTCTTACACAAGATCCAAGAACCCTCTCTTGGAGATTGGATCAGGACCCCTTTCTGGTAACACCTGTCCACATCACTATCAGCATTTTGATTAAAACCATTCAACAAGTCTGTAGGAAGTTCCAAACTTTCCCTCATCTTCCTGTCTTCTTCTGAGCCCTCCACACTCTTCCAACCTCTGCCCATTACGCAGTTCCAAAGTTGCTTCCACATTTTCTGGTATCTTTATAGCAATGCCCACTTCCCAGTACCAATTTTCTGTATTAGTCCATTCTTGCACTGCTATAAAGAAATACCTGAGACTGGGTAATTTATAAAGAAAAGAGGTTCAATTGGTTCAGGATTTCTGCAGGCTGTACAGGAAGCATGGCTGGGGAGACCTCAGGAAACTCAAAATTGTGGCAGAAGGTGAAGGGGAAGCAGGTATATCTTCACATGGCCAGAGCAGGAGAAAGTGGGGGGAGGTGCTGCACACTTTTAAACCACCAAATCTTGTGATAATTCACTTACAAGAACTATACCACAGGAGAAATCCTTTCCCATGATCCAATCACCTCCCACCAGGCCCCACTTCCAATATTGGGGATTACAGTTTGACATGAGATTTGGGTAGACACACAGACCCAAATCCTGTTATGTTCCATTTCATTTATGCATTCATCCATTGATGGATAATTGGATGTTTTCACTTTTCCTGTTATCATGAATAATGTTGCTATAAACGTTTATGTGCAATTTTTGTGTGGACTTATGTTTTTATTTCCCTAGGAGTGCAGTTGCTTGGTCATATGGTAATTGTATGTCTAACTTTTTGAGAAACTGCAAAATTGTTTTCCACAATTGCATCATTTTACCTTCTCACTAGCAATTTATGACAGTTCCAGTTTCCACATCTTTGCCAACACTTGCTATATTCTGGGTTTTTTTTCTTAATTATAGCCATCTTAGTGTGTTAGGTTTTACGTCATTATGGTTTTGAATTATATTTCCCTAATGACTAATGATGTTGAACTTCTTTTCATGTGCTTGTTGGTCATTTGTATATCTCCTTTGGGTAAATGTTTATTAAAGTCTTTTGCCCATTTTAAAATCAGTTTGTCTTTCTTGTTGTTAAGTTGTACAAGTTCTTTAAATAATATGTATACTAGACCTTTATCAGATATATGATTTGCAAATATTTTCTCTCATTCTGTAAGTTGTCTTTTAACTTCCTTGACGTATCTTTGTGCTTAATGGTTTTAATTTTGGGCCGGGCATGGTGGCTTACACCTGTAATCTCAGCACTTTGGGAGGCCGAGGTGGCAGATCACCTGAGGTCAGTAATTCGAGACCAGCCTGGCCAACATGGCAAAACCCCATCTCTACTAAAAATACAAAAATTAGCTGGGTGTGGTGGCAGGCGCCTGTAATCCAAACTACTTGGGAGGCTGAGGCATGAGAATCACTTGAACCTGGGAAGCAGAAAGTTGCAGTGAGCGAAAATTACACCACTGCACTCCAGTCTGGGCAACAAGAGTGACTCTGTCTCAAAAAAAAAAAAAGTTTTAATTTTGTCGAAGTTGAATTTATGTATTTTTTTCTTTCGTTGTTTGTGGTTTTGTCATGTCTATTAAGAATCCATTACTAGGCCAGGGGTGGTGGGTCATGCCTGTAATCCCAGCACTTTGAAAGGCCAAGGTGGGCAGATCACTTGAGCTTAGGAGTTTGAGACTAGCCTGGGCAACATGGTGAAGCCCTGTCTCTACCAAAAGTACAAAAATTAGCCATGCGTGGTGGCTCGAGCCTGTGGTCCCAGCTACTTGGGAGGCTGAGGTTGGGGGATCACTTGAGCCTGGGAGGTAGAGGTTGCAGTGAGCCGAGATTGTGCCATAGCACTCCAGCCTGGGAAACAGAATACGACCGTATCGGGAAAAAAAAAAAAAATCCATTACCACATTCAAGGTAATAAAGACGTTTACTTCTTTTTTTAAAAAAAACATGTTTGAGAAAACTTTTATTAGAAGATGTCCCAGAAGGCAACATTTTACAATCAGGTAATCAGTAATCACAACTAAATACAAAATTTCAGGTAAACTTGCTTTTCAAAATAAATCAGACCCTTTTAACAGAATTACCCAAGAATTTTTTTTTCTTGAACAAAAAGAGTTAACACTGCTTTGCAAATGACACACAAAAATACAATATAAAAAATACTCCCCCCCAGTATACCAAACAGCAGCTGATAAAACACAAGTTATTTAGACCCTTTTAACAGAATTACCGAAGAGTATTTTTTTCTTGTACAAAAAGAGTTAACTCCACTTTGCCAAAGGCATACAAAAATACAATGTAAAAAATACTCCCCCTCAGTGTAATACCAAACAGCAGCTTATAAAACACAAGCTATTCAGACCCTTTTAACAGAATTACCCAAGAGGTTTTTTTTTTTTAATTTTCTTGTGCAAAAAGAGTTAACACCACTTTGCAAAAGGCATACAAAAATACAATTTACACTTTGGGAGGCCAAGGCAGGCGGATCGCGAGGTCAGGAGATTGAGACCATCCTGGCCAACATGGTGAAATCCCGCCTCTACTGAAAAAAAAAAAAAAAAAAAAAAATTAGCTGGGTGTGGTGGTGCATGGCTGTAATCCCAGGTACTCAGGAGGCTGAGGCAGGAGAATCGCTTGAACCAGGGAGGCGGAGGTTGCAGTGAGCCAAGATCGCACCACTGCACTCTGGCCTGGCGACAGACCCAGACTCCATCTCAAAACAAACAAACAAACAAACAAACAAAAACCCAAAAAACAATATAAAAGGATACTCTCCCCCAGTATAATACCAAACAGCAGCTTATAAAATACAAGCTATTCAGGTGAAACATCAGTAACCTACAATCAACCTGTTCTCCATAGACAGTCTCAAAAGTCAGCTGGCTCTTGTAAACCATGCTCCAGAAGGGTGAAGAGGCTATTTCCAAACATCCCCTGGAGTTCTCTGAGGGCAAGAAGCAACCTCAGAAAGAAACCATTATGGACAATAGATTTGGAAGTAGCAGCTGGTGTTCCAGAGCCACATATAATACTTATCACTCCCCATCCTCCCAACTTCCAAGTAGGGACCTGCTGTCCTAGGCAGAGTTCTGGAGGGGCTGGTCCTTCTCACAGGACAGACTTAGGGGTTCCAGAGGTTACCCACATGACAACTGCGGGGTTGGGTGACTTTCCCAGACTGGAGGCTGCACCTGGATTCCACGTGGAGTTGCAGAGTCCAGCTGGGGCAAAATCTATCATGGAAGCAGGCAGATCACCTGAGGTCAGGAGGGCAAGACCAGCCTGGCCAACATGGTGAAACCCCATCTCTACTAAAAATACAGAAATTAGCCAGGCATGGTGGCAGGCACTTGTAATCCCAGCTACTCGGAAGGCTCAGGCAGGAGAATCGCTTGAACCTGGGAGGCAGAGGTTGCAGTGAGCCGAGATCATGCCACTGCACTCCAGCCTGGGCAACAAGAGCGAGGCTGCATCTCAAAAAAAAAAAGAAAAAAGAAAAAATCCATCATGGTTGACTAAGCAGAGCTCCCAGAGGCTCATTTTAAACACACAAGGAGAGTCCCAACAACTCTCCAGAAAACTTCAGAAAGGCCCTGACTCTGCGAAGGACATCTGACTCATTGCAGGCTGGTGTGAGGGCCCGAGGGTGGCTGCAGAGCCAGCAAGCTCCTTGGAGATGCATGAAAGGAACAAGTTTTCATGGTTCTAGTAGAACTTCAAATTCATCAGTCAAGGATTGAGATGAGAGGCAGGTGCGAAAGAGGAAGTGTTACAGTTCTCCCTTCTAAGGTGCCTCACACTTGCCTTGAGAAAAGATTGGGCCTCAAGGGCCCCTCAGAAAACACCTGAGCAGGGATCAAGTTCATGAACCAGGACTCCGAACTTTCCCCAGGCCCCAGGCTAAGACCCATTTCTCTGTGACTTAGGGAAATATTTCTAACCTGCGGGAAAGGGTGCTGTAGAACCCATTGCATAACAGAGGCAGAATGAGACAAGGTCCCTTGTGAGGACTCGAAGTTCCCTCCCTCAGAGAAGAGAGCCCAGAGGGCTTTAAGACAAATTACTTACAGGCAAAGCTCTCTTAAATGTTCTCAGTCACAGCATTGAGAGTGGGAGGAAGGGGGTCAGCCAACATCATAATATATACGTATATACATATATACATTTATACATATATGTAAGGTTTCCAACTCCTCAGCTACTGTAGTGTCTGACAGTGAGGTAATGGTCCACGTTCATCAAGTCTCTGAGCTTGTTTTCACCCAAGACAGCTTGTGTGTCTCCTGGGAAAAAATGGAGCCACAGGGAGAGCGTCCACACCCAGCTGTCCTTGCATTACCCCAGAGACATCCTTTCCTAGCCTAAAGTTCATGTAGAGTGTGAGATTTCTTCCAGGCTGGAGCCCCCAACAACATCCACCACGTGTTGCATAGCATCTGTCAGCCTTTTCTTTTGAGATAGTGAGCCAGGAAGGCCCCAAGGCTCCTCAGTAAGCTGCCTGCTGAGAAGCTAAAGGTGCCAGAAAACACAAGGCACTCCCATGAGTCAGGGAAGAGAGAGAGCTGGGTTTCAAGGTTTCCAAGAATGCAAGCCTTTATATTGTTTGTGCACTGGCTGCAATGCATTCTTCAATCTGCTGTCCAGAGTGTCCTGCTGTAACAAAAATGTACAAGTTACTGAAGGGGAGAGGGAGATCAAAAAGCAAACTTGTGTCTTTTTAAGACCGAACGGTCAGGCTTTTTGGTCAGTAGCTACTGAGGTACTCAATTCTTTTCTGCAATTGCCGACGCTGGCATTCGAGCTGCCTTTTCTCCGTAGCCATCTTCTCCTCGGCCTCCACTAGTTCTTGTAAGTATTCCGTGGCCTTGACTAGGATCATTACTTTGGAAACCCTAGAGCACCTGGCCAGCGCGGGTACCTCGTCCCTCAGGGCCAAGAACCGCGAACGTTGATCATTCCGCCTCTTGCGCTCCAGGGAGCTGTGATACTTCCTCTTGGTCCCATTCTCAGTATCATAACGGATGGGTTTGGGCTGGCAGGACTGGGCAGCCTCACTTGCTACAGGTGGGAGGCTCACAATCTCTTTATCTTCCTTATCATCCTTTCCCCCTGGAGCTTCTCTCTCTAGAGCTTCTTTTGGGGGAATCCTCTTTGGAGCCCCTTCTTGGAAGCAGCTTTCTGGAGGAAAAGGGGCAGCATAGTTGTGCTGTTGCTGGTGGATGGAGATGTGGAAGAGATTCATGCGGGGATCCAGAAGGTCTGCACGCACCGCGATGGTGACCGGCTTCCGCATACTCAAAGACTGCCTCTTCTTTACTGTCACGTCGGTTTCTTCGCCCTCGGAGTCGCTTGGGCTCTCAGACCTGGAGCAGGCCTGGATCTTGGGCTCGCCCAGCAAACAGGGGAAGATAGGCGCTAGGTTGCTGGCTTCGAGCTCAGGAGTGTAGTCGGGGGTGGCGAACTCCTTGGGCGAGTACCCCGAGGGCGCGCCAACTGCAAGCAGGTCACTCGCCGCTCTCTCCAGTGGCTCCTGGGCGGAGAAGCCGCTCCACATGCAGTCACGGCGGATGAGGGAGGCGTAGTTCGGGTCCCAAGCTTTCCAGTAGTCCTGGGATTCCGTCTCGTTCTCAGCGCACCCTACCGGCCACGGTTCCAGGGGACCAAAGCCAAGGGCTGGGTTCCCGGCGGCGGGACCCAAGTCCCAGGGCGGCGGCACCAACTCGAATTTCTTCCAGATGTCCTCGCTGGGCGTCGTGGAGCGGTAGAAATCCTCCCCGCCGTCATAGTCGTAGAAATAGTGCTGGTACGAGTCGCGGTCCATGTTGGCTTGCTTGCTCACGCAGCTTGCCACCTGGAGCAGACTGGTTCCCCTCCAGCTGGGGGCAGCAGGGCATTCCGCACACGCGCACAACGCGCCACCGAGCGCACGACCCGCCCTCTATATTTATTTCTAAGAGCCTTACAATTTTAGCTCTTATATTTAGGTCTTTGGTTCATTTTGAGTTAATTTTTGTATATGGCGTGAGGTAAGGCCCAGCTTCATTCTTTTGCATGTGAATATCCAAGTATTCCAGGACCATTTTTGGAAGAGACTATTCTTTTCCAATTGCATACCCTTGACACCTCTTTGAAAATCAATTGACCTTAGATGTATGGGTTTCCGACTCTCAATTCTATTCCATTGATCTATATGTCTATCCTTATGCCAGTACCACATGGTTTTGATTAAGTGTGGTTTGTAGTACGTTTTGAAATTGAGAAATGCTAGTCCTCCACCATGCCCGGCTATTTTTTCCTTCCTTCCTTTCCTTTCCGTTCCTTCCTTCCTTCCTTCCTTCCTTCCTTCCTTCCTTCCTTCCTTCCTTCCTTCCTTCCTTCCTTCCTTCTTCTTTCCTTCCTTTTCTCTCTTTCTTTCTTTCTTTCTTTCTTTCTTTCTTTCTTTCTTTCTTTCTTTCTTTCTTTCTTTCTTTCTTTCTTTCGTCACCCAGGTTGGAGTGCAGTGGCTCGATTTCTGCTCACTGTGACCTCCACCTCCTGAGTTCAAGAGATTATCCGACCTCAGCCTCCCAAGTAGCCGGGACTACAGGCGCCCCGGGCCACCATGTCTGGCTAATTTGTTTTTTTATTTTTTTAATTTTTTTAATGGAGACGAGGTTTCGCCATGTTGACCCGGCTGGTTTTGACTCCTGACCTCCAGTGGTCGGCAAGCCTCAGCCTCCTAAAATGCTGGGATTACAGGTGTGAGCCAATGAGCTCTGCCTGCAGCATGGCTATCTTAGTGATAATTTTTTAATATTTACTTTTCAGATTGTTCATTGTTAGTGTATATAAATATAAATGATGATTTTTGTATGTTGCCCTTGTATCCTGCATCTTTGCTTAATCCATTTATTAGCCCCAATTTTCTTTTTTCTTTTTTTTGAAATGGAGTCTCACTCTGTCACCCAGGGTGGAATGCAGTGACTTGATCTCAGCTCACTGCAACCTCCACCTCCCGGGTTCAAGAGATTCTCCTGCCTCAGCCTCTCAAGTAGCTGGCTCTACAGGCGACCGCCACCATGCCCGGCTAATTTTTGTATTTTTTGTAGAGACGAGGCTTAGCCATGTTGGCCAGGAGGGTCTCAAACTCCTGACCTCAAGTAATCCACCTGCCTCGGCCTCCCAAAGTGCTGGGATTACCAGCATGAGCCACCACGCCCGGCCTATTAGCCCTAAATTTTTAAAAAAGATTTTCTATATATAAGATTGTGTCAGCAGGGCTCAGTGGCTCATGCCTGTAATCCCAGCACTTGGCCAAGGCAGGCGGGTCACCTGAAGTCAGGAGTTTCAGCCTGGCCAACTCTACTAAAAATACAAAAATTAATCAGACATAGTGGCCAGCGCCTGTGTTCCCAGCTACTGGGGAGGCCGAGGTAGGAGGATGGCTTGAACCAGGGAGGCCTAGGCTGCAGTGGGCTGAGATTGCACCACTGCACTCCAGCCTGGGTGACAATGTGAGACCCTGTCTCAAAAAAAAAAAAAAAAAATCATGTTGTCTGCAAAGATAATTTTACTTTTTGTAATTTGAATGACTTTTATTTATTTATCTTGACTAAATGCTCTCGTTAGAACTTTCAGAACAATGTTGAATAGACGTATTGAGAGCAGACATCCTTGTGTTGTTACTGATCCCTGTGGTAAAGCTTCCAGTCTTTTGCCATTGAGTATGAGGTGAGCTATGAGTTTTTCATACATGCTCTTTATCAGGTTGGGGAATTTCACTTCTATTCGTAGATTGCTGAGTGTTTAAGTCAACTTTATATTCCTGGGATAAATCCCACTTGGTCATCATATTATTATATAATTCTGTTTATATGTTACCTGATTCATTTGCTAGTATTATATTTTGTTTAGTGTTTTGCTTTAATAATCATAAAGGATATTGGTCTTTGGTTTTATTTTTGTGATGCATACGGGTTTAGTTTCAGGATAATACTTACCTCATAAAAATGTGTTAGGAAGTGCTCCTTCTTTTCTGTTGTTTAGAAGAGTTTGAGAAGGATAGGTGTTAATTTTTGTTTAAACACTTGGTAGAATTCGCTCTTGAAGCTGTCTGGTCTTGAAGGTTTTTTTTTTCGTGGGAAAATTTTTATTATTAGCTCAATATCTTTACTTGTTCCAAGTCTATAAAGATTTTCTATTTCTTCTTGGGTCTGTCTTGTGTTTCTAGGAATTTGTCTATGTTGTTTAGAGTATCCAATTGTTCATACTATTCCCATATAATACTTTTTATTTCTATATAGGTTGATGGTAATGTGTCTTCTTTTATTCTGATTTTAGTCATCTGGTTTTTTTTCTGGTTTGTTTGTTTTTTTATTGGTCAGTCTAGCTAAAGGTTTCTCAGTTTTGGTGATCTTTTCAAATACCAAAATTTGGTTTCATTCATTTTCTCTGCTTTTTTTTTTTCTTTTTTCCAGCTTTATTGAGGTATAATTGACAAATAAAAATTGTATGTATTCAAGGTGTACAGTATGATTTGATACATGTATGTGTTGTGAAATGATTATCACAAATTATTTAACACATCAATCAGTATAGTTACCATTGTGTATATGTGTGTATGTGGTGAAGACACAAAGAGAAATATACTCTCTTTGTAAATTTCAAGGAAACAATGCAGTATTAACTATAATCATGATGCTGTCTATTACATTTCAGAATTTATTCATCTTTTTACTGAAAGTTTGTACTCTTCAGTGAACATCTCCCCATTTTTCCCACTCCCCAGTCCCTGGCAACTACCGTTCTACTCTCTGCTTCAATGAATGTGTCTTTTTTATAGCTAAATATATTTCACTATATACCACGTTTTCTTTATCCATTCATCCATCAAGGGACCCTTAGGTTGTTTCTATATCTTGCCTATTGTAAATAATGCTGCAATGAACATGTGGGTGCAGATATTTTTTGAGATACTGATTTTCTTTCCTTTGTATATATGCTTAGAGGTGGGATTGATAGATCATATGGTAATTCTATTTTTATTTTTGGGGGGAATCTCCATATTGTTTTCTATAGTGGCTACACCAAGTTACATTCCCATCAACAGTGTGCAAGAGTTCCCTTTTCTGCAAACCCTCACTAACACTAATTATTGCTTGTCTTTTTGATAATAGTCATTCTAACAGGTGTAAGGTGATAGCTCATTGTGGTTTCAACATGCAGTAACCTGATGACTGGTGATGTTGAGCACCTTTTCATATACCTGTTGGCCATTTGTATGTTTTCTTCGGAAAAATGTCTATTTGGATCCTTTGCACGTTTGTTAATCAGGTTATTTGTTCTTTTGCTATTGAGTTGAGTTCCTTATAAATTTTGCATATAAACGCTTCATCAGATACCTAAGACATCCATGCCATTGAAACACTTGCCTCTGGGCCGGGCACAGTGGCTCACGCCTGTAACCCCAGCACGTTGGGAAGCCGAGGGGGGCGGATCACCTGAGGTCAGGAGTTTGAGACCAGCCTGGCCAACATGGTGAAACCCTGTCCCTACTAAAAATACAAAAAAAAAAAAAAAAAACAAACAAAAAAAAAAACATTAGCCGGGCATGGGGGCAGGTACCTGTAATCCCAGCTACTTGGGAGGTTGAGGCAGGAGAATCGCTTGAAACCAGGAGGCAGAGGTTGCAGTGAGCTGAGATTGCACCATTGCACCCCAGCCTGGGCAACAAGAGTGAGACTCCATCTCAAAAAAAAAAAAAAAAAAGAAAAAAAAGAAAAATGAAACAATTGCCTCTGAATGTTTTTGAGAAATCCCCCCTGGGGAAAAGCTGTTAGCACTGTGTTCCTGATAAAGGCACGCCTTTCAAACCAGTCGTCCAGGGAGCCTGTGAACAAATCAAATAATGACAATTTGGGGAGAATGAGTTCTTCTCTGATCCCCTCAGTACTGGGAATGTAACTTTTTATTTTCAAAGCTACTGCTGAGCTAGGGAGGAGGGAGTGGAATGGGACACATTAAAATATCACAAAGCTCACTCTTGTAAGATTCAGCCACTTTTTTTGAATATGTGCTTCCCAGGTTGTTGCAAGACTTTGGTTAATTTCCAGAGTTCTGAAACCGTTGAGTCTGACTGTTTTTGTCAATTTTTCATTGTTTTAATGGAGAAGTGGAAATTTGGAGTTCCTTTCTTTGCTATTTTCACTAACATCACTCCAGCGAATGTTTTAATAATGCACTTAGTAACGGGTTTAGAATCCCTTGCCCTTGACTTCCCTAACCCCCAACATCAAATTCTACCTCTGCTCCTGGGACCCTGCTAGGGAAAGTTGCAAACAGGTAAAGGTCAGGTTCTATTATTTATTTATGCTCTCCACCTCAGTTATGTTCTCTACATTGCAGTCTTTCCATTCCTCCCC